>NC_086331.1:38839738-39164071 GCF_032445375.1 Bacillus rossius redtenbacheri | reverse complement strand
TATATTCATACTCAACTCAATTCTTTAAAGTATCAAATACATGAACATTATTAGGACATGAATAACGACACATTTTAATAACAATTTTTAAAATTATATTTATATCAAAAATACAAAAGTATAAAATTTCATCAGTCAATACACATTACTAACTTATTATATATACCCTGAAATTCTAAGTACATCAAGAATAGT
Source organism: Bacillus rossius redtenbacheri (assembly GCF_032445375.1). Classification (NCBI taxonomy): domain Eukaryota; kingdom Metazoa; phylum Arthropoda; class Insecta; order Phasmatodea; family Bacillidae; genus Bacillus; species Bacillus rossius. Next base: position 39,163,876 of record NC_086331.1, on the reverse strand, counting down.
CCACGTTTCTTTGATAACTGATACAATTTCGTCATCTTGCGAAACAAGTAAAAGTCGCAACCTGTTCGTTAACACGTTCGGGTCTTTCCACGATACATAATCAATTTCAATTGATGCCATCATCTTCTTCGAATGTTTGCTGAACATATTCTGAAAATCGTTGTAATAATGATTATGATAATTTGTATCATCATCATCGGTGCTGTCCACATCTTTATCAAACACACTGACATCTTCATCTTGCATATCCCAGTATTTCGAATTTTTTGACATTGGAGTACCATCATTGACATCAAGCTTACTTGCTAATTTTCCAAAAAAATATTCTAAAGTCCGTAGAAGTCTACTATAAGACGACTTGTCACTTTTTCTGGAGATGTAACTTTCATTATCTTCTACCTTACTTATATCTTCAACACCAGTTAAGCTATTTCCTTCCTCAAGACCTGGATATATTTTAACACAATCGCTTTTAAGGCTAGGTGGATCAATTTCATTGTAAGACATACTGTCCTCGAGCATAGCGTAACCATCTATGTACTCTATCTCCTGCGCGAGCTTGGCTTTACAAGTTTTATCGTGTCTTTTTAAATTATCTTTTCGTGTCAACCGTCTACCAGACTGGCCACAAATTAGTATTTGACGGAATGGGTTTTTAACACAATTGTTCTTTTCATGTCTACGAGCATTATAGCTGTTATCAAAGTTTTTGCTACAGTATGTACAATGTCCTTCAGATCGAGATCGATATTTGTGTATCGTACCTTCACTAGACTGTACGTACTCCATAATGGTTCAATAGCAACTAAAAGTATTTTTTTTTGGTACTTCGTATTTTTATGTATGAACATTCATCAATTATTTACAAAAAAAGATTTTTTTCCTCATTTTGAAAAAAAAATCATGTTCCACGTAGTTTTACTACCCACCTTCATATTTCCTAATATGTTATGTTGTAAAAGCAACCAAAGTTTGTTGTAGGTTACGGAATGCTCACTCACGATGTGTTGAAAAAGGTGTGCCTCCCTAGATCTCAAGAGGAAGAACATTTACCTTATTTAAAAATTAGTGAATAATATCATGGCCTAGCAAGAATCACAAGATAATCTCTTCTCATATTAGCAACCATCATGTATCAGTTGTCTGTATAAGCAGTCAATGTTTTGTGTGGGATGCAGGATGCTCCCTAACGATCGCTAGAACTCAAGGAGAAGGGAAATCTTCGTGTGTGATAACGTTTCTCAGTTGTTTCATGACGTAGTAATCATCTGATTAATGAACTTCTGTTTTTGCCTGATTTACACCTGTTAAAATTATTTTTTAAGTGTTTATTTGATAATATGACTTCGGAAATTTATACGAAACTCTGAATAAAATTACCTGTCTTAGACACCAAGGACAATACAGTTTGTCCTTCATGTTAATGCTTCTCAGCTGTCTCAAAACATATTATTTGTTGAGTTAGGTTATTATTTTTTAAATACACCTTATTAAAATATTGTAAGTGCTGATTTATTGACAGAATTTCACTAATTAAATGTAACTCTGAATAGAAATGACATGACTCATTAAGTAAAAAAATTCTCATGCAGAGATAGATTTCTCACAAATAATCAGGAGCTCTCGGAGAAAACCATAAGATGTCTAGCCAGGAATAATCAGAAACACTTGGAGAAAGCCATCAATATATTAACAAGAATAATCAGAAGCACTCGGGGAAAACCATCAGATGCTTAGCCAGGAATAATCAGAAGCACTCGGAGAAAACAATAAGATGTCTAGTCAGGTATAATCAGGAGCACACGGAGAAAACCACCATAATATTAACAATAATAATCGGAAGCACACGGACAAAACCATCATAATATTGTCAAGAATAATCGGAAGCACACGGAGAAAACCACCACAAGTTTTCTTTGATATCATAAAAATACAGAAAAAATATTTAATAAATAACAAATAAATTAATAAAAAATTTTAAATGACAAAATAAAATACAAAAAATACATAAAATTCTGGCTTGTAATAGAACTATATCTTTGCTCAACAATGAGAAGTTCACAAGCTAGCAGAATCTGTTTATGTATTTTTTGTATTTTATATTGTCATTTAAAAATTTTATTAATTTATTTCTTATTTATTAAATATTTTTTCTGTATTTTTATGATATCAAAGAAAACTTGTGGTGGTTTTCTCCGTGTGCTTCCGATTATTCTTGACAATATTATGGTGGTTTTCTCCGTGTGCTTCCGATTATTATTGTTAATATTATGGTGGTTTTCCCCGTGTGCTCCTGATTATACCTAACTAGACATCTTATTGTTTTCTCCGAGTGCTTCTGATTATTCCTGGCTAGGCATCTGATGGTTTTCTCCGAGTACTTCTTATTATTCTTGTTAATATATTGATGGCTTTCTCCAAGTGTTTCTGATTATTCCTGGCTAGACATCTTATGGTTTTCTCCGAGAGCTCCTGATTATTTGTGAGAAATCTATCTCTGCATGAGAATTTTTTTACTTAATGAGTCATGTCATTTCTATTCAGATTTACATTTAATTAGTGAAATTCTGTCAATAAATCAGCTTTTACAATATTTTAATAAGGTGGATTTAAAAAATAATAACCTAACTCAGACAAATAATATGTTTTGAGACAGCTGAGAAGCATTAACATGAAGGACAAACTGTATTGTCCTTGGTGTCTAAGACAGGTAATTTTATTCAGAGTTTCGTATAAATTTCCGAAGTCATATTATCAAATAAACACTTAAAAAATACTTTTTACAGGTGTAAATCAGGCAAAAACAGAAGTTCATTAATCAGATGATTACTACGTCATGAAACAACTGAGAAACGCTATCACACACGTAGATTTCCCTTCTCCTTGAGTTCTAGCGAAGCCCTCCTTCTGTTGCGATCGTTAGGGAGCATCCTGCATCCCACACAAAACATTGACTGCTTATACAGACAACTGATACATGATGGTTGCTAATATGAGAAGAGATTATCTTGTGATTCTTGCTAGGCCATGATATTATTCACCAATTTTTAAATAAGGTAAATGTTCTTCCTCTTGAGATCTAGGGAGGCACACCTTTTTCAACACATCGTGAGTGAGCATTCCGTAACCTACAACCAACTTTGGTTGCTTTTACAACATTCATGTCCTAATAATGTTCATGTATTTGCTACTTTAAAGAATTGAGTTGAGTTTGAATATATTTATATATATCTGCGTGTGTGTGTGTGTGGATGATGTAAAGTTTCCATTTTACTGTATGTAGATGATGGAAAATGAATGTCAAAGAAGGAAAGAGTATGTAGAATTAAGTATCGATGACGGAAAATGAGTGTTGAATTGAGTGTCGTTGATGGAAAATGAGTGTTGAATTGAGTGTCGATGATGGAAATTGAGTGTCGATTATGGAAAATGAGTGTCGAATTGAGTGTCGATTATGGAAAATGAGTGTCGAATTGAGTGTCGATTATGAAAAATGAGTGTCGAATTGATTGTCAATTATGGAAAATGAGTGTCGAATAGAGTGTCGTTGATGGAAAATGAGTGTCGAATTGAGTGTCGTTGATGGAAAATTAGTGTCGAATTGAGTGTCGTTGATGGAAAATGAGCGACGATTATGGAAAATGAGTGTCGAATTGAGTGTCGATTATGGAAAATGAGTGTCGAATTGAGTGTAGATTATGGAAAATGAGTGCCGATGATGGAAAGTGAGTGTTGAATTGAGTGACGATGATGGAAAATGAGTGACGATGATGGAAAGTGAGTGTTGAATTGAGTGTCGATGATGGAAAATGAGTGCCGAATTGAGTTAAGATTATGGAAAGTGAGTGTTGAATTGAGTGTCGATGATGGTTAATTTGCATTTGTGTGCATGTTAATGATGGAAAATGAGTGTTGACTCATGTGTCTATGATGTAATATGAGTGTCAGTGATGGCTAATGAGTGTAGAATTCCTTGCATCCTGCACTGTGCATGTGTAGCTAGGTTCTGAAGGTTCAATGGATTCCTGGTTCTATATAAAAGTAAACTTTGCTAACATGTTCACTGTCAGGCTTATTTAATTAGCAGTCGGCATGCTGTTAAATGACTGGATGTATATAAATACTAGGATGTTATTTGACTTATTTTAGTTTATGTGTGCTGAGTGTAGCCGAGTAGACTGATGAAAATAAGTGAGGAGCTTAATGTAGAATGGACTTGTGTTGATGAATAAGTTGGTGACCTACTGTATGTGCATAAATCGAATGCTAGTGGTCTGATAATATTTTGGGTTATTCACGAAGATATTTATCGATGTGTGCTATGAAAAGCATAAAAGTGTATAGTAAACTTATAGAGTAGGACTCTTGTTTCGGAGACTTTTGTCATAAGGCTTAAGAAGGATCGACTCTGAAGGCTTTGAAAATGTATGGTACTGGGCATGTCTTGTCTGTAGCTATATCAACACTGACGGACCCCTGAACTGCAGATGAGAGGTACAAAAATAATTGACTTTGGACCTAGCCCGGTATCGTATAAATTATTTTAGAAATGTGTTGTAGACATTTGGAGTCAGTTGGAGGTTATGAGTAGCTGTACATAATAAAATTTAAATTTAAAGTAGTTTAAATTATGTTCGGGTTGTGAAAGTTCCATTGTTCAGAGACTTTTAATCCTTCTAGTAAGTCTAAATGAACCATGTATGTAGGATGTGCGATTAGTTGTTTCAATATATAATTTAAACTTTTATTCCTTGAAATTGCTAATTTATTAAGTAGTAACAATTTATGTATTGACTTGTGTATTATACAAGTGGACGCTGATATTTAAGCGAGTCTTAGACAGCAGGTCCCTCAGTCCACCTTTTGTAGTGGTGCAGTGCAGATCTGATGGATTGATTTGTCTGCATATAAGTCCGATACATGAATATTCATGTGTATCCGAACTCTATGGTAGCAAGGATGACATCGGTACAAATCCCAATGGTGACGGGGTCAACGGCTGCAGAGATCTTGACGGAGGGTCTCGCGTCTTCACCGGGGTCCTTGACGACGGAGGCCATGATGACGAAGCAGATCTCGATGAAACGATGAGGGCAGTCGAATGGTAACTAGGCTACCATCTCCAGAGATCCCGATGATGATTGTATCTGCTGTCTCTTCACTCCAAGAGACTACAATGTGTGCATTATCGATAGCAGAGGAGACTCCAATACCTGAAACTACACCGAATATGGTAAATAAAACATTTTGTGTGCAATTCCCAGCTTCTGCAACAGACGTGTATACTTCCGATTCTTTGACATCCAGTACAGATTATCTGTCAATGTCGACTGGGAAATCTCCAGCTCATGCAACATACGGGACTTCGCCGTCTACAACAGCGGTGCACAATGAAAGTAATATACTTTCCGAGCCGTCGGTGACTGAAGGCCTAACGAGGAGACATCTGTGTACGTACTGTGACAAAAGTTTTAAATACCGTCAACATGCCAGAAGTCATGAAAATCATGTCTGTAGAAGAAACGCTAATCGTGTGACATTTCCGTGTGACCCATGTGGTGTACATTTCACAAATAAAAGTAATTTGATTAGGCATTGTAAAAGCAAAGTTCATTTGCAAGTTGAACATCGAATAAGCGATGATAATTGCAATGAATATCTGTATCAGTGCCGCTACTGTGGTAAACGTTTTGAACGACTACAAAGTACACGCATCCATGAAAATAATGGCTGCAGAAGAAATCTTGACCGTGTAAAATTTCTGTGTGAGAAGTGCGGTGTACAGGTTACACGAAAATTTTACTTGAAAAAACATTATAAATTTTTTAAAGGTGGGTTTCTAGCATCATCAATGGTCCTCTAAGGTGTTACACTCCTGATGTGATGTATTGTGATCTGTATGAATTAGTTGTATTTTGTCACTCTTAAAACGAACTGTAATAATTTATTGTAATAAAAATTGAATGTTGCAAGGACTGAAAAATGTATACGATATATATATAGCATGTCAGATTTTATTGTGTATAAATGTACAATTAAAAAAAAAATATATTGAATTAAAGAATTTTTTATTTATTTTTCCTAACATACATCTTTTATCTTAATGTAATAAACTACATGTGTCACGTAATTTAGGTCGGATTAGTAATGTCCGATTTGTCTTGTTTGTGTGTATTATTTTGTTTACCAATAATGCTGAAGAAGTTTTTTTTTTTTGCTAAAATTATCTTAGTCTGAGTATGCCATCTGCATTCTTAAGATTTTTATGGGAGGTGTTTTGGTAAAGTGCAAGTACAGGTAATGCCGTAACATTAGAGCAAATCTGATAGGAACTTCATTTATTATTTCTGAGAAATAATTTATTACTCCCCGAAATAAAACTAACAGCCTTGTGGAAAATTTATGGTCTTAAATCGTAACCTGTCATATATTGTTGTACACTACGGAGGTGATATTAAAAAATTGAATAATGTTAATCAATTGCGCACACTTCGAAAAAGCTGGTGCACTGGCTGGGCTGTAACAGTAAGATTCTGGATACTTGGTAAGCGAAAATTCGTCCGAATTACTCACTCCTTCGTACTGATTACTGACATGAATTTAGGGTTCACGAAAAAAATGTATACTAGCCGGGGGTCATGATTTAAAATATTTAGCCGCTTATAATTTTCAGAGTAAGGAGTATGCTATTGGGTTTAAATCTGTTATATACACTACACATTTTTTTTATAGTTGCAAATTATACATACGAGGGCTGATTTTCTGCTCTGGATCTGTGATGCATACTTTGAAGTGGTTCCAGCAATTACTTTACATGAGCCTTATTACGATATTACTGGAGTTTTACGTGTAATGTGTTGGAACGCTAGCGAGATGATGTATGCATGTCTCGAGCAAACATATGACTGCTTCAGCATTCTGCAAGCTTGCAACTCCTGCGCGAGGGGTCAATGTTTATTTGCGGGTGACGGTATGCATGTCTCGATAGTGTAGTCCTGCCTCTATCCTTGAGAATTTTTTTAATTTTCTTTGAGGTTAACGTGCTTGAATTTAGGTACTTTTGACTAGACGCACATGGATAATTTTAAATTCGTATGCTTTGGTACATGTATTTCTACATGAGGTAGGAAAATACATAGATGCTACAATGTCTGTGATAGGTATCGAACACCTGTTCCTTTACCTATGAGTGACCTGCACTTGTTTGACCTATCTCCTCTACCCTCGTTTACTTTGTGATATAGACGAGACATGGTTTATTTCAGAGAGATGATGGTTTAAATGTCTTGGGCTAGGAGTTCTTTGTAGAAATTACTATGAGTGGTATTTATTTTTAGTCAAAGTGATAATTTAATAAAACATATAAAATTAACGTGAAGGTTTTTAATGTGTGAACAAATCATTGATAGGATGGATTTGTATGTAGAACTGGTGGTATACCACATCTCTTGAAGAACACTGCATGGTATATAATGAAAGACTCTTGGGCTCAAGAAACTAAACTATAGGTGGAAAGGATCATGTGGTTCCTAAGATTGAATGAAAGGAACTTTGTTGATTTTTTTTTCTATATACTAAGATGATTTAATTGAGTTTGGGATGATGTATTGAAGGATTAAATAATAAAACTGGACACATAGGCTTTTAAAGAAAATGAGAATGTAGCTAACAATGTCTAGAAAACTATAGAGAATATCGTAAAGCTCACAAGATCATAGATTGTGGTACGTCCCTGACAACAGAAATGTGGAAACGATATCATAAAATGAGTGATATTGATGTAGCTCCTGGTATTAAAACTGGTAGCTATGGTGATGATGCCTTTACGTCTGTGATAGTGACACGGACGCGAATATTTTAAGACTAATAATAACATATATGTAAAGACTATGGAAGCCGTAGCACGCGAGTCCAAATTGATCATCGAGAGTCAATCCAAATGATTGGAGAATAGGCTAAAACTATTTCTTGGTTCGCAAAATGTTGAAAATTTATACATCCTCAAAGAAACATGAACTAAGAAATGCAGGGTTTATAGAATGGAACCTACTTTTTTTGATGGGATGTATACTAATGGGAATACATATACAATTTACTATGAGTTTTATTAAATCTCATTCTTACGTATGTACTTTCATGCTCTTGGCGTCTACAGTGTTCATAAAGTATATAAAATATTTACGTACCTGGTTTTTTGTTTAACGTGTATATTTTGAATTTTTAAATTTGATTTTGTTGAAGAACAATGACTGAAATGATGCTTGTCATAAACTATAAGTCCTTCTATAACTGATATGATTTATAATGCTGAGAAATTTTGAGGATGGTATGAGCAATAGAATGTAATTATGATGGTATGAGCAATAGGATGTAAATATGCTGTGTCATTGGCTTGATACTTGGCTTGAATGAAATTTAAATGATACTTTGAGATGAAAGCTGCAAGTGCGTGCATTGCATGTCCATTTCATTTGTCGAATTTTCTTCCAAAAGTGTTACCTTATTTTGGTGTGCTTCTTCTTTCAATTATGTTTTGACTCGAGTATTATAGTATCTGGTTCTTGATTTGACTAGTGTATTATTCCAACCGGTGCATGTATATAAGCGAGTCCTAGACAGCAGGTCGCTCAGTTTGTTACTGACGACATCGACGTAAGGATCACCTAGTTTGTTTCTTCTGGTGCATATGTCGTGTAATTGCCTGTTCTTGTGAACTCGATGACATCTTTACCATCTAAAATGACGAACTTGATAGACATTGTACCATCGTGTACGGGAACCCCGACGTCAGCGGTGACGAAGAAGGAGCAGATCCCGTCGGCAACGACGATGTCATCACAAGAGGAGACTTCAACAGACGCGGTACCACCAGCAGAAGAGACTTTAATGCCGGTGGTGCTGACTACACAGGAAAACTCTTCGAACTTCGTTTCGCCCTCGATGGAGACTTCAATGTATGGTGATTCAACAACAAATAACGAACGGAGTCATAGGAACAGACGTAGAAAATATTTTCTGTACGTCATGGCCAATCTCCACAATGCGAGAAATGAACTTATCCTCTGCGTCACAACCACGATACACTTCAGGCTGTGAAGGAAGTGAGGTGTGCAGGAATAACGGAGTTATCTGCTTTCACGTAAATGCAGTAGCTGTATGCCTTATGCTTTTGGTACTGCAACGTGTATGACCCATCAGGATTCGGGTGACATGTATGGATTTTTTTCCAGAATAGCTTCAAAGTCGCAATATACCACGATGGGCATCTTATCACTATGATGGAAGTTTTTGAACTTAAGAACAGGTGGCTGGCCGTTCTCATCAAGCTGTGGCATCTGCATCCTAACAGCAGCATGTTGTTTGCAGAGCTCACTGTGTTTTGCCAAACACTGAAGACCAGTGAGCCCACTAACTCTATCCCGATCATCATAATGCTTGAAGCATATTTTGCAAACGTGGATAGCATCATGATGTGTAGTGAGTTGGGACCGAACCAGGGCAGAAAATTTTTTAATGTATGTGAAATGGGACGAATTGTCATTGACCAAGAGCAGCAGATCAAAATGATGTTCTTTCTCTTCAGGAGCGACTCGTGCAGGAACAACATTCAGGTTCTCGTCGATACTGTAAATGTTGGTGGAGACTCCGGGGTTCTGTTTTTCAAACAGAGGTATTTGCTTGATTTGAGTAGGGAAGTCAATGTTGTTGAAGTTGAACTTCCCCTCCTAGTCATGGTAGCGCTGGTTGACACGTTCTGGGTGCTCGCCTTCAATGTACTTGACAAGAATCGACTACTTGAAGCACATGTGATCATCCAGGTTTTGCGGATTGATCACTGCATGTTTTTTTTATCGATGGAAGTAGGTAATTCGATGTAGGAGTTGGCACGGAGTGGATCGAGCTTGTTTATTCGTAATTGAAGTCGCTTAACGGCCGACAAAGTCCATCCGGACCCCTTACCCATGTAATCTTCCTCCTCCTTGCAGATCTTAGAGATGGACTCGGCAACTACTTCCTCCACCTCGTGAACTGCGTTCATGGTTTTGAATGCCCTCTTGTCTTCGCTGGCATCCATAGGTTTTTCGTAGTCGCACTCTAGAATTATGTTAAACTTCAGCGGTCCATTCTCTTCAATCTCCTCCATGAGCTGGCTTATTATATTTGCCTTGATGGAGTTGAGGTACGTACAGATATCCTTCTCAGAACTTGAGGTATTTACAGCAACGTAAGTCTTCAAGTTACCGTTGAAACCCACTTCGGCGGTGATGAAGCCGTGGGTATTGGCCAAACCCATGCCGGTCACCAGCTTTGTACGATTTGGTTTAGGTGTAACTGCAGGCTTAACTGCTGCCATCCTCTGCTTCTTTGTCGGAGGCGGAGCAGGTCCCTTGCACACCTTGATGTAAGCTTTCAAATTGTCTGCTCTGGCGAACTCCTTAGCACAGTTTTGGCATGAATGTGCTATGCGGTTAGGGTTGAGGCCACAAGCCGACTTCTCATGCCGTCTGGCATGGCTGGAGTTTTCGAAGGCCTTATAGCAGAAACTGCACCGCACACCTGATGTTGTGGCGACAGCTCCAGTGCATGATACAAGGTGCTGCTGCATCTTGTCGCTGCATGCGACCATCTTCCCACACAGGTGGCACTGCTGGAAGTCACGCTGTTGGTTGCCAGCACACTGTCGCTCGTGCCGGTAGCGGTTGTTGCCTGCTGTGAAGGTAGCAGAACAGAAACGGAATTTCTGCACGGTAGACGTCATCATAGCAATCGGTAGTCCGGTCTGAACGTACGGAACACGTGAAGGAAGCTCGACGTATGGAGAACTATAACAAAAGAATTAACATAATCAATGTAGCTAGATGTTAACACGAAAACAAACATAACCTCAAAACTCTAGCCCTCAAGCTTACTAACCTAAACTGATAGTTGTGTTACTAAATAAAAAAAGTTGCAAACATAACCTCAAAACTCTAGCCGTCAAACTTACTAACCTAAACTGATAGCAATGTAACTAAATAAAAAAAAATTGCAATCATACCCTCAAAACTCTAGTCCTCAAGCTTACTAACCTAAACTGTTAGCAATGTTACTAAATAAAAAAAGTTACTAACATAACCTCAAAGCTACTCCTTCATGTACAATCCTAAAAATGGTAGAATATTTAAAGTACTGATAAAACTTAAAGCTGAAAAAGTATTCAATGTTAACTAAACATGCTCAAAACTAGTCTAATGCACAACCTAAATATGCTAGAATATTTAAAGTACTGTTAAAAGTTTAAGCTAAACAATTCCTGGTTACCCACACATAAGATTAAGTCCAAGTCCTGCTGACATACACTAAAGTTCAAGTACAGAGAAGTAGTTAGCTGATAGCCTACAAGAAGTTTAAGCTTATAGCCTACAAGAAGATTAAGCTGATAACCTACACAAAAGTTTAAGTACAGAGAAAAAGCTAGCAGATAACCTACGGAAAAGCTGAGAAACATTCGATGTTAACGAAACATGTAGCATACCTCAGAAAACGGTGAAGTGGAGCTGTAGAAGGCGATGTATCGTTGGCGGTAGGAATCGTGGTAGCAGCGAAACTCACACACGAACTAGCTCACTCAAACTCTAAAAACACACTGAAGCTCCGACAGCTAATCCTGTCCTTTTATAGTCGCGGAACTCCTTTTTTTTTAGAACAGCCAATAGGAACAGAGTATTTCTGTTGTATCCACCAATAGGAACGTAGTACATGGAAGTATTATTGTCTTCGGAAAAACCCAGCATGACTCATACGCAGGTCGTGGCAGGTCTATGAGAGGTGTGGAGCAGATGCCCTACCACTCGCGAGTCGGGTAAAACCACTAATGACCTAGGTGATTAGAGATTAGGTCGCGAGGCACTGCATGCATCGTGACTCATCACTCAGGAATGTCGTCTCGCAGTGCTGAAGGGGTCCGAACAATATACTTGACCATGCATGTCGTAACAGGTCCATTAGTCCGCGACTTTGTGGCACCATGAGGTGCTCAGGAATGTCTGAGCCTGCCATAAACAGCTCGTCAACAGTCCAAGCACTCGAGCTGCAGTCATGGCACACTTGTTACAAAGGTCTGCGACTTCGTGGAGTCAAGCTGCGTTCGAGGAGCATACAGCTAAATACTCATTATAGATATGTAAGAAAATAAATAAAAAATAAATCAGACAAGTTTAATACATTTATTGAAAGTAAGAACACATTACAAAACTAAAACATTAAAAATTTATTCTACATTTATTTTCTCCGACATACTTTTTAAAATCTTTTGCATTTCATTGCGTACAATCCGTTGAACATCCACAGTATGCAAGATCGCTGGTTCGAAGAAAGTACTTGTAGTTTTCAAATTGTTTTTAGCAGGCTTGCGAGGATTTTTTTCTTTCTGGTACACTTTTCGCACGTTGGAAATTTGTTCTTTCGTTTCTTGAATACCAATTTCACTTGTAGTAATACAGTTTGTTGCAGGATTGTAGAATTGTATAGTATCATATTCAGGCGAATGAAGAGGTAGTCTTTTGTGATTCTTGGCGAACTCAATTACTTGATCGATAGAACTCGGTAGTACAGTTTTTTCCCTTATGTAAAACACAGGGCACTGTCCGTAAATTTGACAGCTAACAATATTTTGACAATGTTCGTATGAATTCAAGTCATTAGAAACTATAGTATGAAATAGTCCGTCACATGTTTCCGTTGTGCCGGAAATTAGGCATTTCGTCACCTTTTTTTAAATTTTTTCTATAATTTTAAAATTTTTTGGGGTTTCCTTATTTTTTAAATTTATCTGGTTGTTAATGGGGTTTATTTACTTTTTGTTAGGCCGGTGTACGCCACGGATTTAAACTTTGTGCCAGTGGACCGAAGCCCCTTCCCAGGGGGCCAATCTGATATTTTGCTGTCTAATGTGGACATGGTCAGCCCGGTTGAAATTTCTCTCGCCTGCAGTCACGTCCCGAGTTTGTAATTTTAATTCCCTGCATGACCAAAACTGCATACAGCATCTCCTGGGCTGCAAGCTGCTACCTTGTAGAGACCTGCTGAGAATAGCATGTCTCGTCACGCATGGGGATCCAGTGGAGCTGTGTTCCCAGCGGAGTGGCGTTTTCTTTACCCCCCCCCCCCCCCTCTCTCTCCAAAACACTTTAGTTCTGAACAAATCCAGGAGCAGTGACCTGACATGAACTTAGCCAAGAGACCTAAAGAGACCTCCGCGAAACCTAGCGGCAGAAAAAAGCAACTTCACCCATGGTGGCCAGCGAGCTGAGACTACGCTCATGACACCTGGTGGCAAGTCAGCTCACCGCCTCAAGTAGTTCCCCTTTACGCCGCTAGAAAGCAGCGTCGCGGTGCCATAAGGCACTATGCTTTCTTCTCGCGGCCTGTAGAAGTCGATTGTTCGTTGCCTTCGTTTCTGTCCGGTAGAGAGCGCGCATGTCGTGTTCTTGTCACGCCCGCCTCGGACTCCTTCGGAAATTTTCGGCTTAGAACCGAACCTTCCCCCCTCCTCCCTAGGGCTTTAGCGCCTGTTTTAATTAGGAGCATTGTCTGCCCTCGTGGACTCAGTCCTCTGATCGCGGCTACTGACCACGTCTTCTCGACGTCCTCTGCGCTAGGAGGTTTTTCGCGGGAATTGCGAATTCGGGTGCAGAAGAGATGTAGTCAGTTGCTCTAAGGGATGTGATCCCATTTGTTCAGTAGTCGGTCAGTAGTAGTAATTAGTTCAAGTCATGTCTCTAATTTTTAAGTTTTAGTATTTTTTTATTTTCATTTTTAATTTTCGTCTTCGTTCGCGCATCCGCGTCTTCTCGGTCCGCGACATCCTGATGTCAGCGCGAGACACCTAGTGAGCTCCGAACTCTACACCCGGTTTGGTGAGTAATGCGGCCTTTTCCCCCACATTCCCGTTTGTTGGCCTTTTGCGCCGACGGTGTAGGACTGTCTGGAAGCAAGTCTAATTCGTTTTGAATTTGATTTGGGTTTCAGGCAGGGTCGAAGTGCTGGAGAGACAAATTGCTCCCAGCTCTTGGTCCTGCACCTCCACTGCGGGCCACGTTAGAAGAGATGTTTCCGCGACCCGACGTTATCTTTTGAAGACCCGGGTGGTAATGTAAAATCAACATCCCCCCCCCCCAACTTTCTACCTACGAACTACATTAATCGAATGAATAGCCTACCAGCGAACAGTGCTTTCCTCAAGAATATGTAGAATCAATAAAACTAATCATCGATGTAATAATTGGACAAATCAAATTTTGGTGTGATACTTATAAATTTTTGTTTATTGAATTGTTTGTTGGTAAAGTTGAGTATGTGTTGTTACACTAATAGAGGGCCGGCCCGTTCTCGAAAAACTGAAGTATATAATTAATATATTAATTGGGAAACTTATAAATGCCAAATCAAATGAAAACAGAATTCATTATTTACATTTTTAAATAAAACAGGGAACCTATAGGCCAAGCTACTTGTGTAGTGTTAATTTATTTATGATATACCTTCTTCCCTTAACCGATCCCCCAGCTCCCCAGTTGCTTGTGTCAGGGAGTTCCAAATTGTCTTGTTCTCCACCTCGTGCCACCTCTGGTCAATAAACTTATTTTTCTTATTATTCTTACACAGCAAGTTTCCAAGGCTCTTTTTAATTAATTTAAAATAATTAATTTTGAGGCACGAGAGGTGTTACACCGTATAGCTTTTTAAATCACCGCCACTCCAGTAAGAGTAGCTTACCTGGGATAAAGCTTGTTTCACACTGACGTACGGATTAGCAGGATGAAATGTCTGCATGCTGAGGCTTCCAAACTCGTACTGATCAGTTTTTTTACATATACTACTGATCAGTTTTAACATATGACTGGTTAAAACCTGTCTGTATTACTCATCGTTTAAAAATATATGCAAACAGTCGACGAATGCATTCGCAGAAACCATGGTAGTGGTGATGACAGTTACAATCACAATTAATTTCTGTAGAACTTGTTTCTGTATTATGTACATTACTTAAAGAATTAATATTAAAAACAGGGCATTTTGAAGAATCACACATTTTAGTTTCGAATATTTTTATTACCGATTTCTCTCCATGTAAATAACCAACATGACAGTTATCATTACACTGTTCGGAGAACACAACATATCCGTCCGAACTATAAGTAACAGTTTTATATCCCTTTAATAAAGTAACATATTTTGCGTCCTCGCTGTAGCGTAACATTTTACAGACTGAGACATTATTCGTTAACACACATTATTTAATCATGTTCGTGAAGTTTCTTGCACCAGCTACGACTGTGTGGTGTTAAAGGCATGTCTTCATTTTGTCCGAAATTCGTGTAACACTCGGTGCACGGCAGACAATCCACTATGTCCGGATCATTTTTCAGGTTGGCAGGTAAGTATTCGAATACCCACTTTATTTGATTGGCTGCATAAACCAGCAAAAATTCTTTAGGTAAGTAGGGTAGTTCTTCTGTCTTATCAAGTTCAGTGAGCACACCACACTTTCCAAATGCTAAAATAGCACACATTGTTTTTTCATGACTCATTTTATGCATCAGATTAGCCCGACACATCCATGGAACTGCAGGAACTGGTATCGTCCTCGTCGTCCAAATCACTGGAGACAGTCCAGCTCGGCTTATCGGCCAACCATTCGTCCAAAGCTTTCGAGTTACACTCTGCACACTGCAACCTCCTTTTACGTCGCTGGCATTCATGTAATTTATCCGCATACTTCACAACAAGGTACGCAAGTGGTGGGCAGCAAAACTCGCTTTGTAGGTCGACAATATTAACACTATTTACAGTACCTCTGCAAATTTTCTGCAACCACAACTTCTGCTGACAGTCGGCGACGTAGATTGTTCCAGTCAGTAGCTCTTTAATGGTACTACCGATCTTGTGGAATGGAAGTTCGCCTTGATGCCATCGAAGCCCATGTTGAGTGCAGGCTAGTCGAATGTTGGTTTTCTTACATCGCTGCTGTAGGTTATTCCAGTCGTATGGCGGTTTGAATGTTTTTACTATTGTTACTCCGCCTTTACCAGTAAATGCAAGTTCTTTAACAACGAACCCATTTTGCGAGTTTAATCCTTGCACGTTACACTTCATTATGATACTGACTCATCTGCACTGAATTCGCTTCCTTATATAGCTTCGGGGACTTTTTTTGCCCCCCTTTCCACATAAGCCATGTATTCATCTGCAAGCTTGTTTCGACTGGACCATAGTATTCTTTTCGAAGTTGTGCAAGCGAGGGACAGTCATACTCCTTCTGAATATATATTACATTAATTTCCGGTTTACAGAACTTATTTAACAGACGTTTTTGTTCGATTCCCGACACATACACATCACCCTGTAATATCTCATTAACAAACTTTTCAATTTCTTTATGTGAAATATTACCATAATCCCACCTGAGACCATGTAAATTTTTCGTTAACCATTTGTTTGTAGACTTTGATTTTTTTTCCAAGTCATTCCATGCAAATGGAGGCTTGAATACATAAGTAATTGATTTTCCATCGTTGTAAGTTACGCTAAGTTCTTTCGCTACAGTACCAAACTGGGACCGGAAGGATTGAATGTTACAGTACATGTTAGCTCGAAGGTTAAGACATGACTGACATAATTACATTAATATCTTAACCATTTTGTCCCTAGAATTGTAAGTTGCTAAGCGATCATGGATTATGAGAGCGTACGCTTTTGTGTCTTTTGGCATATTTTCAGAGGCTGTAATTTCAATCCTACAGTCGATTATATTTGAGTTAATGCGATCGTCTTGTGCCGAAACATCAAAAACGAGAAGAGGTGCCATGGACTTATATTTTTCCGGGTCGAGTGTAGCAGAAGCTTGCCGACCAAAATAAGCTTGTTGAAATCTCGAATACATTTGATACACCATTAGGAACAAACCACTATTAAAATTAGTATTTAAATCCAATTACGGATATGCCTGAGAATTGAGAAACACCTTAACATTTTTTATATTAACCTAGTCTAAAATAGACGTATCGGCTGTTATCGTGTTTTGTCTTTCTTTCTGAAAACCTAATATAATAAATCGAGGTCTCTCCGATCCGAATGTAGAATTTACGTTCCAATTTATGCTATGTGACTGAGGTTAACTAGCGTAGCTTTCTAACGACCATGATCTAAAAGAAATTTCGATATCTTTACCTTTTTCTATAAACTTAAGCAGTCTTATTCGTTCTTGTGTTTTAACCTCAATGTGTGGTACCATCCACTCGATTGTTAATAAAGATAAAATCATATTTTCAGGATCTTCTTCAGATGCTAGTACGCTATTATTCCATGTTTTTGCAAGAGAAAATACTAGTTCTTGTTTTGAGTTGATTATTATATGTTTGTAGTCGTCTGCGAATCCTAGGATCGTAGCTAGCGGTACGCAAATTTCAAATTTCCCACCTTCATAAACAGATACTTTAAAATTTTCTTCGATATCCCACCCCGCCATCTTTGCTACAGGTAATTCGTTTCTCGTAAGATTTAAATAATTTTTTATTGTACATGTAATTCCTGGATCTCTAACAGAGTCCAGTTCGATTCCATTTAAGTTATAAGATATTCTAGAAAATAAGTGTAAAACACCATTTCGAATAATCCGCGTAGTTGTTGGGTGTTGACCATTATTCTTTAAAAGAACACCTCTTAGTCGTATGAAAGACTGGCTCGGAAGAGTATACACATCCTCGTTCTGAATAGTTATTATAACTTCGGAAGATTGTAAGTACGGACCTGAAATGTAAGGAGAATAGCTATGTACTTCCGACTTTGTGATTGTATCATCAAAGCTAACTCCCTCATTAAGATTGAGGATTTCCGACTCCATACCTTCTTACTTTATATCCTAGACTGCGTAGAAAAGCCTGATTAGTAGTTGTTAACCCTCTGAACTTCTTTCGCAAACTAACATTTTTTTTAGTTATGCGCCAGCTTTTATACATTCTGTTAAAATTAATTCCCATCTTTCTTCAAGTGCAGTCTCAAAGTAATTTCTTCTCCTCTAAAATTAACTAGCTTTCCGTTGAACTGTTATTTCACTAACTGATTTTACTATTACAGGAATGTAGATTACGGTTTTTGGTATTTCAATCAAATGGTAGCCTGGAGGAACATTTATTCCAAACTCATGTATTGTTGTAGATGGTTTACCATTTAAAAATGAAGATCCTACTAAATTACAATTTACACGAACTACATTTATCGGTAAAATATTTATCGACTTAACAGACTCACGAACTTTCCCTGCTTCATATACTCTAGGCTCGAAACCGAATAGTGATCCTATGCTACTGTCACCTTTAAAATCTATATCGCAACTGCTAACTAAAATACTTTTCATGGTATTTATATTCCCGGCAAGAATTATTGTTTCATCCGTTTGTAAAATATTTTTTAAGTAATCTTCAATATCGCTAATTTCGTAACATCCAACAGGTATTTTACCTCTTTGAAGTAATGTTCGCTAGACTGTTTGTATCTGAAAACATTATTCGCTTCATCAACATTAGCTATAGAATTAAAAGTTTGTAAATCCGTCAGCGCAACTGACCAGTTTCCCTGCAGTTGTATTGGAGGAAAAAAAATAGAAGTTAATTCGCTGCTAGCACCTGACAATATTGTTGTAATACTCATGTTTACAACAAACTGGCTAATAAATTTACATGCATCTGTTTATATACTTTTTTCACGTAAAAGTTTTACCTGTAAAGTTTTCAAAGTATCACAGATCGCTAGGAAAGCAAGTATGTGCAAGCAAACTGCGGTTGCGGAAAGTCGTTAGTGAGATCGTTAAATGTTCCAAACCTCCTGGCGTGTCACAGCTCGTCGGGGAACGGGTGCGTATTTCGTGCGGGAGCGCGTCATTAGTCAAACTGCTTCCTGAAATGTTATGACGTCGGTACTGAGGAATGTGTGTTCGAACAGACGTAATTACTTGCGCAGACGTTTCACGAAAGGTTTAGTGGTGGTATACCGATGTCTGTCTGTGACTGGTACCAGAAATGTTTTCACGAATATTTCGATAGAAATATTAAATATAGTTTTTCACAGTTTTCAGAGTTAAAATTTTGTTCCCTATTGTAATTGTATGATATTTTTGCACCGTTTAAATAAATTACGAGTTCTCTTGGAGGCTTTAAATCTCCGAAACTATCAAAGTAAATAGCTGTTTTACCGCGTTTCACATATGCTGTCCAGTGAGTACCACTGTTACTGTTACCATCTAAATTAACAATTGAAGATTCGTTAACATTAGGTTTTTCTGGCATTTCATCTCTCATAAGAACTCCTCTAAAGTTCTTTATTTTTAGTTTATGAGCATATTTTATTAATTCTGTGTTTGATAATGCTCGAGTCGGTATTGAGTTTATAACTTCTTGTTTTTCCGATGTTTTTTCTTTATTTTTCCACCTCCTTTTGCATATGGACGAAGAAACATTCCCTTTCCGTTTTTTGAACTTATAGCTAGTGCCTCCATCTTCTCGTTGTGCCGTCTGGCTTCTTCCAAGTTTCTTTTTTATTGGTTTTTGCCGAATTAATTGCTCTAACTACACCGCTTCCCGCACCGACCAATCCTGCTAGTGCGGCAATAGCAGGTAGAAGTGGTAAGAATCCACCCTTCTTGACTCGTTTCTTAATAGTTTTCTTGACTTTACGTTTTTTCTTAAGCCCCATACCTAATTTCACTTTTGAAATCATGATTTTTGAAACGGCAAATGAAGCTAGCTTTTCACCTAGTTTAGTACCCCCCGCCTTGTACAAATTCTCTGCTGCCTGCGATAGGATTTTGTCGGCCTAGTGTCGGTCTTTCAGATCTGTGCTTTTGATAGAAGCTACGTCGTGGTTTTTACAAAAATTATCAAGTTTGTTTATACCTTTATCTCCCCGCCTAAGTCTCTTAGCCAATTTCGTGCCCGGACCACAATAGTTATAACCTGGAATGTGTAATTCGAATGGCAATTTATTTATCAAACTATTTACTAATCCGCTACCAAGCTTAGACTTACTCTCACAAATCATTGAAGCTTACTGAGGGAAACATATAAATACAGCTCCTTATATAGCTAAGTACCTCAGTTGTAAACTGAACGTTGAAGTAGTTACATCGACTGTGTCAGAATGTTTTACTTGTGTAAATACTGTGGTAAAGGTTTCAGTTTAAAACATAATGCTTCTCAGCATGAAGAAACCGAATGTTTAAAGCCTTATTCCTACCGCTTGTTTCGCTGTCTTAAATGTCCTCGAGAATTCAAGAGAGTTAGTAACTTGCGAAAACATAGTATCACTTGTAGTATGGATAGGGAAAATATTTCAAACAATAGTAAACATATTTTAAACAAAAATCCACATATTTCAAACATAGATACGCATATTTCAAACAAAACTCAGCCTATTTCAAACATAAATGAACATATTTCAAACAAAACTCAGCCTATTTCAAACATAGATATGCATATTTCAGACAAAACTCAGCTTATTTCAAACATAAATGAATATATTTCAAACACCGATCACGTAATAACTAATAGTTTAGGTTGTGGTATAAAAATTATAAAACCTGATTTAACTTTACCTGTTAAAATATCAGAAGTGGACAAAAAATATATTTCTCTAGAATGTAGACACGGAAGCTTACTACCGAATACTGTAAGATGTATCATTGCAGGGCCATCTGGGTGTGGGAAAACGTGTGTGCTCATGAGCTTGCTCGAGCATCCGAATGGTTTACGTTTTGAAAACATATACATTTACTCGAAATCCTTAAACAGCCTAAATATGTACGACTTGAATACATACTAAAATGTATTGATGGTATGGGGTACTATCCCTATAGTGATAATGATGCAGTCATACCTCCAGAAGAAGCTAAACATAATTAATTCTACAATTATTTTCGATGACGTCGCTAACGAAAAACAGGGTAATATTCAAAGATATTTTTCGATGGGTCGACACTCATACGTGGATTGCATATACTTATGTCAAACATACTCGAGAATACCGAAACATCTTGTACGTGATAATGCAAATGTCATTATTTTATTCAAAATGGAGTACCTAAATCTTAAACATGCGTACGAAGACCATATTTGAAGCGATATGACATTTAACGAGTTTAAACAAATGTGTTCTGTGTGTTGGAACGATAGGTTCGGTTTCATCTCGATTTTTAAAGATTTTCCACTATATAATGGACGTTTCAGAAGGCTGTTGGATCAGTATATCGTTAGAGATGACTGACTCCATAAGTAAGTTCGGGCATAGTGCCTTGAAACGTACGCGTGAAAAATACAATATTACAGGAATGCGTGATGGGAACTTGTCGGTAAATGGAAACATTTTACGTAATTTAGGACAACCTACACATTCTACAGATGCTTGCACAAAGCAGTATGTGCAGGAAATAAACTTGCAAACATTGCAAAGTATGAAACTAGTTGTGGACTCTGTAAGTGAAAAACAAAATGAAAATTTTGAACGTTTATTTACTAACATAAAAAACGTGTTTGATGAAATTCTTAACAGCAAACTAGCAATTGTGTTGGATGATGTGAATGAGAAAATTTTGGCTCTGAGTCATGATGATGAGTTATTTAGGCATTGTGAACACATACGCGAATCTTTACTAAAACAAAGTGAGGGAATTAAACTGGTAGTTGAAAAAAGTTTTACTAATTTACATAAACAGTTCCTGACCGAAACGAATGCTCGTATGGATAGATTAGAACAACATATAGTTATTAAACCTTTACAAGATCCTAAAACTTTACCGCAAAAGGGGAGAAAGCCGGTTTCATAAAGGTATATAAATACGTGATGATGGAGTTAACCGTCATTTTATTAACATGTCTGAATCAGCGAAAGAGCTGCATGACATAATCAAAAGTATTCGTGATAATTACTTACTCGCGAAGAAGGAAAAGTTAGGGTGTGATATTGTTAATGAAAGAATATTCGAACCGATTACTTCACGTCTAGATAATTTTAAACATGAAAATGTTTCTCCTACACTTGTTAAAACTGAAAATGTTTCTTCTGAAGCGAAAGAAAAGAATCCTGCAAAATCTTACCGTAGAAAGCGACGTATCATACATGTAAACGAAGAAGATGTGCCGATTTCATATTTACTACAGCATAAAAAATTACGTTCCTCAGAAGTTGAGCCAGAAACTATTGCTTCTACTTACTTGTCTTCATACTCGTCACGCAAAGGAGATCCTATTTATGGTGTTTTTAAACGTAGCAAAAAGTGGTACATGGGTAAATTGGAAGTATATTTTTTACCTGGTGATGTCATACAAGTAGGTGGATTTACCACGGCTGGGACACCTCACCTGGAATATATAATTTGCTGTTTCTTAGAGATCCTCAGCGATATACAAATACAGATTTAGAACAATATAAGCTAATGTTAAAAACTACAAGTGCTCATTACAAAAACAACTGTTCGAAAACTAACTTGTTTAAAGATGAGCATCATATAAAGTATGAAATTATATCTAAACTGTTCCCTGAAGTAGGTGTTTCAACAGGATCCGGTTTAGTTAGTAAATTATTTGATAATAAAAGACTGTCATATATATTTTGGAATAATCCTAATGAACTTGTAGATCGGCTTCGCTTGCTGCTTGCTTCTAAAGAAGCAGGGAATACTTCGCATCAAAACGAAATAATATCCATACTTGAAGAATTACAGGAAGACGGATACTTCTCGAAATGAGTCGTCGAGCTATCGCAAAAGAATTACATAAGCCGGCGCGACGTACTTTTCCTAGACGAAGTGAGTAGGTATATATAGTTCATATGGGGGCACCGGAGGACGGAGGGGGATTCGGGGATTACATCACTTCCTGCGACCATCTAGTAGATGGAAATAGCCGGTTCTGGGACAGGCGCAGGATCCAGGATCCATCTAATCCGTATGCTAATCCATGCTAATCTGTATGCTAATCTATGTCAATCTATGCTAATCCATGCCAATCTATGCTAATCCGTATGCCAATCTATGCTAATCCGTATGCCAATCTATGCTAAACTGTATGCCAATTTATGCTAATTCGTATGCCAATCTATGCTAATTCGTATGCCTATCTATGCTAATACATATGTTAATCCATGCTAATCCATGCTAATCCATCCGCCATTTTGTATTTCTAGAAATTTCCACCAATTTCGAATCGTGACGTCACCATTGCACTTTTCGTCACGGCCGCCATCTTGGATTCGAAATTTTTTTTTTCGAACTTCAACTTTTCGAAATTCGATTTAATCATCAGCCGCCATCTTGTTTCGTCTGCTGGTGGCCGCCATCTTGTTTTCGTCTGCTGGAGGCAGCCATCTTGTGACGTCATATAGTTCTGTTGGTCGCCACCAGATAGCAGCAGGGATTATTTTATTTTTTTCTTTAACTAAAATATTTTCAGTGCCGAGGCTGGGATTCGATCCATGGGACGTGAAAACGTCCAGGATGTCGTGGTTACGAGGCGGACGCCTTGACCACTAGACCACGAAACCAGTTGGGATATAATGGAATAAATAATCTATATATGCTTCGTACTGACGGCAAGTTTATGATAAATGGGGGGAGGGTGTTTTTGCCTTCCTTAATGCATACCTAAGGCGCCACATTTGAAATTAAAATTATTATACAGCCGCCATCTTTAATTCCAGCACAGACTACCAGATGGCGCTAAATTCAAAAATTAGTTGCCAGAGGCTCCGCCATCTTGGTTCTCAAGTTGGCTGGTAGATGTCGCTAGTATCGCGCGCCAAATTCAAAAATTAGTTGCCAGAGACGCCGCCATCTTGGTTCTCAAGTTGGCTGGTAGATGTCGCTAGTATCGCGCGCCAAATTCAAAAATTAGTTGGCAGAGGCGCCGCCATCTTGGTTCTCAAGTTGGCTGGTAGATGTCGCTAGTATCACGCGCCAAATTCAAAAATTAGTTGCCAGAGGCGCCGCCATCTTGGTTCTCAAGTTGGCTGGTAGATGTCGCTAGTATCGCGTGCCAAATTCAAAATTAGTTGCCAGAGGTGCCGCCATCTTGGTTCTCAAGTTGGCTGGTAGATGTCGCTAGTATCGCGCGCCAAATTCAAAACTTAGTTGTCAAAGGCGCCGCCATCTTGGTTCTCAAGTTGGCTGGTAGATGGCGCCGCCGTCGCCATATTTTAGTTCATATAATCGATACCAGATGATGCCACCGTCGCCATCTTTAGTTCCTAGTGTTGCTACCAGAGTGTGCCACCGTTGCCATCTTTAATTCTTAAAGTTACCGCAGGAGCGCGCCACCGTCGCCATCTTTAATTCTTAAAGTTACTGCCGGATGGCGCCAAGTGTTATGTAGTCAGTCGAGACAAGTCGGGAACGAGTCGAGACAAGTCTAGACAGTCGAGACAAGTCGGGGGGACAAGACGAGACAAATCGGTAGCCTGTATTCACCAAGTTCTCCGTTGCCGCCATCTTTAATTCATAAAGTCGCTACCAGATGGCGCCACTGTCGGCCGTCTTTAATTCAAGGCATTGTTGCCGGATGGCGCCAAGTTTGAATTAAAAAAACCTACAAGTGTTATGCAATGTGTAACCAGTCGAGACAAGTTGGTAGCCTGTATTCACCAAGTTCTCTGTTACCGTCACTGCCATCCGGGTATCTGACGAGTCCTAATTAATATACTCGTACACATCCTACCTCTATGACCTCTACAAACAAACTGACCGTACATACTCCAAAATGCAAACATTTGATAACCATCAAGAATGCCAACATACAAAAATAAATTAACCATCGCTGAAACAAATTTCCCAACATTAATTACAATAAAAAAAGTCCGGTAAGATACTGTATGTTGTCTATAATTTAATAAATGATGATAGAGTATTAATAAAATATTGGTGTTGTGTAGAGTCTCTCTCTTCTTCTCGTAGTGGCGGAAGACATCTCGAAGGTAGTGTTAGAATTTATGTATTAAAGCAATCACTCTAGCTGAGGAGGTTAATAACTTATAGTTACAACTTTTTAAAAATACTCTGAATTTAAAACAATTTTTAATAAGAGGGACCATTAAACGGTTTGAAATTAAGGCAAACAACTTAAATGTTAAACACATATTTATTTAAATCTTATTACAAACAGCAAGGGATAGGAAAAATCACTGATTTAAAAGAATTAAATAATGAGTAATAAAAGTACATAATATTCACACACTGCACATCATAGTGACAAAGTCAACATAACCTATTTACATAAACCAGAGACCCAATACCTAAATATTAAGCATAACTACAAGTTACATAGAGTATAATATACTCTGAAATACATATTAAAGAGAAAATTGATATAAATAATATCATACTTTGTTCAATAGTTCCAGAAGTAATGAACGTACAGCTACACGAGCAATCTCAACAGTTCTTTTATCACTAGTGGTTTCTGTGGAACATACTTGAGTGGTGTCTTCACTGATCGGACCTAGATGACTGAGATCTCGGGTTCGACTCTTGCGAGATGTAGGAAGGCGAAGCTGACGCCTGCGTTTATGCTGGACTGCTACTGATGTAGTAGGTGCTGGCGATGTGGGTCTCATCTGGGTACAGCTAGATGATGTCTAGACTGACGAAGTCTGACCACATGCAGATGCTGGCGGTGACTGAATAGCTGGTTGGTTGAATGCATGTGCGAAAACCTCTTCAGGCGTTGCAGGGAGAACTGTATCATCTCTCATCATATTCACACTACAATGTCCATAGCCCAGACAGTTGATAACTTCTAGAGGCGTATCTTGAGGTCCTGGGTTTAAAACCTGTTTCACGTGAAACACAGCGTCACAACTCTCCGAAAAATCTTTTAAAACCCCGTCGATAGACTCACTATAATCAACAGTGCCTAGCCCAGGTGTTACACTGGAGTATTTCCTGTTCGGTTGAAAGTTAGACATCTTGGTTAACTATTTCTGCTGTAGGTCCTTACACCACCACAGTTTCAGCTCGACTGCCATCGCACGAGTCGAGGGTCGTATCTAAAAATATATGTATCACTTGTATACAACATTCCAACATGGTGATCAACCATCCAAGCCCTAAGCATGCTCGCATTGTGTCTTGAGATCGAACCTGAACATGTATTATTGCACGTGTACAATTTATTTAATTCTTTCAATGATGGACACTCATATTCTGCTTGTACATCTAATATTAGCACATGTTGCTTACAATAGTTAGTTAGCCACCGTTTCTGCTCTATTCCTACAACCAATACAGGTCCACTCAGATGACTTGCCAATATGTTGGGTATTGAAGCATAACGAAAGAGTCCGTGTTCCCACTGTAAACCATGAAAATTTCTAGTGAGCCAGATATTTGTTTTTTGATGCTTCCTGGTGAGATATCGCCATTCAAATGGTGGTTGAAAGTTACATGTTATTACATTTCCTTCTTCATCTGCAATGCTAAGTTCCTTGATAATAAATCCATACTGACTAGAGAAGCCTTGGAGGTTTACACATTTCGTCATGGAGGTCGAGACGAGACTAAGCCGGTAATGTACTGCCAGGTCTTAGATAATGGACGACACAATCTACCTTGTTGCAGGATGTCTCGATTATGTCCGGAGCCTCCTCGTCACAATCACTGGTCCAGTGATGACCGAATTTGCAGACCTCTAGTTGAAGTAACCATCCTCGGTGACGTAGTGCACACGGCGGAATCCTGGCGTTACTTCCGCGTACTTTGCAGATGGATCTAACAACATTTTCTTGAATTTGTAGCAGCAGCTCTATACCCACACGACTATGTGTTGACTGCTGTGTCTAGGGTGTTGACCTCAATTTATACCGCTAGGACCCCCCTCCAGTCCAGTCACGTGTACCGTTGCTTCCGTTGTTGTCCCCCCGCCTTGCTGGCGGCCTCCAACATTCGAACGAGGTGATAAACCATCCAAGCCCTAAGCATGCTCGCATTGTGTCTTGAGATCGGACCTGGACATCCAAGTTACATAGAGTATAATATACTCTGAAATACATAATAAAGAGAAAATTGATATAAATAACATTATACTTTGCTTAATAGTTCCAGAAGTAATGAACGCACTGCTTGACTAGTGACAGGTGTAACTAAATATAAAATATATTTTATATTTTATTTTCCATTACTTTTCGTGGAATTTATTAATCATTCACTCTACGAAAAACAACTCAAGTTAATATACCTGACCATCGAATTAAATACAGTACCGCTATGCCTTACATGAAAGTCTAATTATTCAATAATTTGAATAACCTACAAATCGTTCATTTACAAAGCCACACATACAGGCCAATTGTCTATGGACCATGAGACCGAGTCATGACAATATCAGACGTATAGGCTAGAAATTTCAGAACCGCAGGACCTTCTTCGTCTTTAGATAATTACAGTCATTTAGACCATCATGAAATGTTAATACATACTAAAGGACCAAGCGACCTTGAAAAATATTTTAGTAACACCAAGAGGTTTTGAACTAGTAAATATTCAGTCACTACATATTTTACTACGCGCTATCAACAAAAAGGAAGCACCATCAACGAAAAGGCAGCACAATCAAAAAAGGCAGCACATTTGTAAACACCATCAACAAAAAGGAAGCACATTTTGGAAGCACCATCAACGTAAAGGCAGCACATTTTGGAAGCACAATCAATAAAGAGAGCAGATTTGGAAGCACCATCAATAAAAAGGAAGCACTTTTGGAAACACCATCAACAAAAAGGAAGCACAATTTGGAAGCACCATCAACATAAAGGCAGCACATTTTGGAAGCACAATCAATAAAGGCAACACTTTTGGAAGCACCATTAACAAAAAGGAAGCACATTTTGGAAGCACCATCAAAAAGGCAGCACATTTTGGAAGCACAATCAAAAAAGGCAGCACATTTGGAAGCACTATCAACAAAAGAAGGAAGCACATTTTGGAAGCACCATCAAAAAGGCAGCACATTTTGGAAGCACAATCAAATAAAGGCAGCACATTTGGAAGCACCATCAACAAAAGAAGGAAGCACATTTTGGAAGCACCATCAAAAAGGCAGCACATTTTGGAAGCACAATCAAAAAAGGCAGCACATTTGGAAGCACCATCAACAAAAGAAGGAAGCACATTTTGGAAACACCATCAAAAAGGCAGCACATTTTGGAAGCACAATCAAAAAAGGCAGCACATTTGGAAGCACCATCAACAAAAGAAGGAAGCACATTTTGGAAGCACCATCAAAAAGGTAGCACATTTGGTAACACAAGTTACGAGAACTAAGTCTTAGTTAGAAATAAAAACATTAAATTTTTACTTTTAATATTTAATTTATTTCTTAAGATTATACAAATAGAAGTAAAATAAGCCATTATTGTATTTAGCCAGCTTTCCTCAGTTCTTCGAGTATGAAGGATATTTCTTTTATGCACGAATAGTTTCCTGCACAAAGCGAGCCATGTAGAAGTCTTAGCCGGTCAACCAATAAGTTTGGATCTATCCACGATGTGTAATCAATCTCTTCTACCACCATCTCACTTGCTTGTTTATTATAAATACTTTTAATATCACAATCGTCCCAGTGATCATAATAAGCGTTATCAGATTTATTTATTATAACACGTCGTTTCCATCGTTTCGGTCTCAGGACACCGTTATATTCTTCGATCTTGTCAGCTTTAGGTGCTTCATCACAGTCTATGCTTTTGTCAACAGCCTCAGAGTCACTGTTACAATCACTGTAGAAGACATCCTCTTCACCCAGATTACCATATGAATTCGATTTCGATGATGTCGAAGTGCCATTATCGTCTTCATGCTTCCTTTTTAGGAGTCCATCATTTTTACAAAGTAAGAAATATCTACTTGAATTCGGCTGGAATGTATTCTCACTTTTCACGTTAAGGATTCTTCCATTGTCTTCATTCTTCCATAAATCATCATCGTCCTTCAATTTAAGTTCTTCGTCGAGATCGGAAGAGCCACGAACATAATCTCTCTCATGACAAGGAAAATTATTGTCGTAATGCAGATCACTATTCCTTAGTCTAGTAGATCCATCGTTGTACTCTGGCTTGTACGCAGGCTTAACGTTACAAGTTCTGTCATGTCTTTTTAAGCTCTCTCTCCGCGTAAACGACTTGTTACATCGAACGCAACTTATCATATTGCGTAGTGGATTTTTAACACAGTTATTCTTCTGGTGTTGTCTTCCATTCTTTCTCAAGATAAATTATTTGCTGCAAAACTTACACCTGTGTCCTTTCGATACAGCGACAGACACCGATTCAGGATTCATATTAGTTACTGTGACTAATGTTAGATACAAACAGACAGTTTTCCAATTGGAACCATGACTTAAATATAATTTTTAAATATTTCTTAAGCGAGAGTTTAGTTATCTCATGCTAAGGTACTTGTTGTAAGTAGTTCTGCTTTTCAACAACAGATGACACCACGTATTGCTTGCAGGTAAATATTATTTCTTTCTTTAATGCGGGATGCAGGATTCTCACTAACAATCGCAATAGAGGGATGGCATCGCTAGACTCCAAGGAGAAGGTAGTTTGTTCTTCCAGTTAGTGTTTCTCAGGGTATATATTATTATTTGACTGAATAATGATTTTTTTTTAAATTCCACCTAATAAAAATAAAATAGAAGCACTCAGAGAAAACCATCAGGGATGATGTCGTTTATAAACATCATAAATTACCAATTTTTTTTTTTAAAAGTCCAAATTTAATCCTACTTAAGCAAAGAGTTCACAAGCCCGCTTGTGGTAGAACTCTCGTGTTGCTTAAGCAAAGAGTTCACAAGCCCGCTTGTGCTAGAACTCTCATGTTGCTTAAGCAAAGAGTTCCCAAGCGGGCTTGTGCTAGAACTCTCATGTTGCTTAAGCAAAGAGTTCACAAGCGGGCTTGTGCTAGAACTCTCATGTTGCTTAAGCAAAGTGTTCACAAGTGGGCTTGTGAACTCTTTGCTTAAGTAGGATTA
Organism: Bacillus rossius redtenbacheri; assembly: GCF_032445375.1. Taxonomy (NCBI): domain Eukaryota; kingdom Metazoa; phylum Arthropoda; class Insecta; order Phasmatodea; family Bacillidae; genus Bacillus; species Bacillus rossius. Next base: position 39,133,826 of record NC_086331.1, on the reverse strand, counting down.
AATTTGGACTTTTAAAAAAAAATTGGTAATTTATGATGTTTATAAACGACATCATCCCTGATGGTTTTCTCTGAGTGCTTCTATTTTATTTTTATTAGGTAGAATTTAAAAAAAAATCATTATTCAGTCAAATAATAATATATACCCTGAGAAACACTAACTGGAAGAACAAACTACCTTCTCCTTGGAGTCTAGCGATGCCATCCCTCTATTGCGATCGTTAGTGAGAATCCTGCATCCCGCATTAAAGAAAGAAATAATATTTACCTGCAAGCAATACGTGGTGTCATCTGTTGTTGAAAAGCAGAACTACTTACAACAAGTACCTTAGCATGAGATAACTTAACTCTCGCTTAAGAAATATTTTAAAATTATATTTAAGTAATGGTTCCAATTGGAAAACTGTCTGTTTGTATCTAACATTAGTCACAGTAACTAATATGAATCCTGATTCGGTGTCTGTCGCTGTATCGAAAGGAAACAGGTGTAAGTTTTGCAGCAAATAATTTATCTTGAGAAAGAATGGAAGACAACACCAGAAGAATGACTGTGTTAAAAATCCACTACGCAATATGATAAGTTGCGTTCGATGTAACAAGTCGTTTACACGGAGAGAGAGCTTAAAAAGACATGACAGAACTTGTAACGTTAAGCCTGCGTACAAGCCAGAGTACAACGATGGATCTACTAGACTAAGGAATAGTGATCTGCATTATGACAATAATTTTCCTTGTCATGAGAGAGATTATGTTCGTGGCTCTTCCGATCTCGACGAAGAACTTAAATTGAAGGACGATGATGATTTATGGAAGAATGAAGACAATGGAAGAATCCTTAACGTGAAAAGTGAGAATACATTCCAGCCGAATTCAAGTAGATATTTCTTACTTTGTAAAAATGATGGACTCCTAAAAAGGAAGCATGAAGACGATAATGGCACTTCGACATCATCGAAATCGAATTCATATGGTAATCTGGGTGAAGAGGATGTCTTCTACAGTGATTGTAACAGTGACTCTGAGGCTTTTGACAAAAGCATAGACTGTGATGAAGCACCTAAAGCTGACAAGATCGAAGAATGTAACGGTGTCCTGAGACCGAAACGATGGAAACGACGTGTTATAATAAATAAATCTGATAACGCTTATTATGATCACTGGGACGATTGTGATATTAAAAGTATTTATAATAAACAAGCAAGTGAGATGGTGGTAGAAGAGATTGATTACACATCGTGGATAGATCCAAACTTATTGGTTGACCGGCTAAGACTTCTACATGGCTCGCTTTGTGCAGGAAACTATTCGTGCATAAAAGAAATATCCTTCATACTCGAAGAACTGAGGAAAGCTGGCTAAATACAATAATGGCATATTTTACTTCTATTTGTATAATCTTAAGAAATAATTTAATATTAAAAGTAAAAATTTAATGTTTTTATTTCTAACTAAGACTTAGTTCTCGTCACTTGTGTTACCAAATGTGCTACCTTTTTGATGGTGCTTCCAAAATGTGCTTCCTTCTTTTGTTGATGGTGCTTCCAAATGTGCTGCCTTTTTTGATTGTGCTTCCAAAATGTGCTGCCTTTTTGATGGTGCTTCCAAAATGTGCTTCCTTCTTTTGTTGATGGTGCTTCCAAATGTGCTGCCTTTATTTGATTGTGCTTCCAAAATGTGCTGCCTTTTTGATGGTGCTTCCAAAATGTGCTTCCTTCTTTTGTTGATGGTGCTTCCAAATGTGCTGCCTTTTTTGATTGTGCTTCCAAAATGTGCTGCCTTTTTGATGGTGCTTCCAAAATGTGCTTCATTTTTGTTGATGGTGCTTCCAAATGTGTTGCCTTTATTGATTGTGCTTTCAAAATGTGCTGCCTTTATGTTGATGGTGCTTCCAAAATGTGCTTCCTTTTTGTTGATGGTGTTTCCAAAAGTGCTTCCTTTTTATTGATGGTGCTACCAAATCTGCTCTCTTTATTGGTTGTGCTTCCAAAATGTGCTGCCTTTACGTTGATGGTGCTTCCAAAATGTGCTTCCTTTTTGTTGATGGTGTTTACAAATGTGCTGCCTTTTTTGATTGTGCTGCCTTTTCGTTGATGGTGCTGCCTTTTTGTTGATTGCGCGTAGTAAAATATGTAGTGACTGAATATTTACTAGTTCAAAACCTCTTGGTGTTACTAAAATATTTTTCAAGGTCGCTTGGTCCTTTAGTATGTATTAACATTTCATGATGGTCTAAATGACTGTAATTATCTAAAGACGAAGAAGGTCCTGCGGTTCTGAAATTTCTAGCCTATACGTCTGATATTGTCATGACTCGGTCTCATGGTCCATAGACAATTGGCCTGTATGTGTGGCTTTGTACATGAATGATTTGTAGGTTATTCAGATTATTGAATAATTAGACTTTCATGTAAGGCATAGCGGTACTGTATTTAATTCGATGGTCAGGTATATTAACTTGAGTTGTTTTTCGTAGAGTGAATGATTAATAAATTCCACGAAAAGTAATGGAAAATAAAATATAAAATATATTTAATATTTAGTTACACCTGTCACTGGTCAAACAGTGTGTTCATTACTTCTGGAACTATTAAGCAAAGTATAATGTTATTTATATCAATTTTCTCTTTATTATGTATGTAACTTGGATGTCCAGGTCCGATCTCAAGACACAATGCGAGCATGATTAGGGCTTGGATGGTTTATCACCTCGTTCGAATGTTGGAGGCCGCCAGCAAGGCGGGGGGACAACAACGGAAGCAACGGTACACGTGACTGGACTGGAGGGGGGTCCTAGCGGTATAAATTGAGGTCAACACCCTAGACACAGCAGTCAACACATAGTCGTGTGGGTATAGAGCTGCTGCTACAAATTCAAGCAAATGTTGTTCGATCCATCTGCAAAGTACGCGGAAGTAACGCCAGGATTCCGCCGTGTGCACTACGTCACCGAGGATGGTTACTTCAACTAGAGGTCTGCAAATTCGGTCATCACTGGACCAGTGATTGTGACGAGGAGGCTCCGGACATAATCGAGACATCCTGCAACAAGGTAGATTGTGTCGTCCATTATCTAAGACCTGGCAGTACATTACCGGCTTAGTCTCGTCTCGACCTCCATGACGAAATGTGTAAACCTCCAAGGCTTCTCTAGTCAGTATGGATTTATTATCAAGGAACTTAGCATTGCAGATGAAGAAGGAAATGTAATAACATGTAACTTTCAACCACCATTTGAATGGCGATATCTCACCAGGAAGCATCAAAAAACAAATATCTGGCTCACTAGAAATTTTCATGGTTTACAGTGGGAACACGGACTTTTTCGTTATGCTTCAATACCCAACATATTGGCAAGTCATCTGAGCGGACCTGTATTGGTTGTAGGAATAGAGCAGAAACGGTGGCTAACTAACTATTATAAGCAACATGTGCTAATATTAGATGTACAAGCAGAATATGAGTGTCCATCATTGAAAGAATTAAATAATTTGTACACGTGCAATAATACATGTTCAGGTTCGATCTCAAGACACAATGCGAGCATGCTTAGGGCTTGGATGGTTGATCACCATGTTGGAATGTTGTTTACAAGTGATACATATATTTTTAGATACGACCCTCGACTCGTGCGATGGCAGTCGAGCTGAAACTGTGGTGGTGTAAGGACCTACAGCAGAAATAGTTAACCAAGATGTCTAACTTTCGACCGAACAGGATATACTCCAGTGTAACACCTGGGCTAGGCACTGTTGATTATAGTGAGTCTATCGACGGGGTTTTAAAAGATTTTTCGGAGAGTTGTGACGCTGTGTTTCACGTGAAACAGGTTTTAAACCCAGGACCTCTATATACGCCTCTAGAAGTTATCAACTGTCTGGGCTATGGACATTGTAGTGTGAATATGATGAGAGATGATACAGTTCTCCCTGCAACGCCTGAAGAGGTTTTCGCACATGCATTCAACCAACCAGCTATTCAGTCACCGCCAGCATCTGCATGTGGTCAGACTTCGTCAGTCTAGACATCATCTAGCTGTACCCAGATGAGACCCACATCGCCAGCACCTACTACATCAGTAGCAGTCCAGCATAAACGCAGGCGTCAGCTTCGCCTTCCTACATCTCGCAAGAGTCGAACCCGAAATCTCAGTCATCTAGGTCCGATCAGTGAAGACACCACTCAAGTATGTTCCACAGAAACCACTAGTGATGAAAGAACTGTTGAGATTGCTCGTGTAGCTGTACGTTCATTACTTCTGGAACTATTGAACAAAGTATGATATTATTTATATCAATTTTCTCTTTAATATGTATTTCAGAGTATATTATACTCTATGTAACTTGTAGTTATGCTTAATATTTAGGTATTGGGTCTCTGGTTTATGTAAATAGGTTATGTTGACTTTCTCACTATGATGTGCAGTGTGTGAATATTATGTACTTTTATTACTCATTATTTAATTCTTTTAAATCAGTGATTTTTCTCATCCCTTGCTGTTTGTAATAAGATTTAAATAAATATGTGTTTAACATTTAAGTTGTTTGCTTTAATTTCAAACCGTTTAATGGTCCCTCTTATTAAAAATTGTTTTAAATTCAGAGTATTTTTAAAAAGTTGTAACTATAAGTTATTAACCTCCTCAGCTAGAGTGATTGCTTTAATACATAAATTCTAACACTACCTTCGAGATGTCTTCCGCCACTACGAGAAGAAGAGAGAGACTCTACACAACACCAATATTTTATTAATACTCTATCATCATTTATTAAATTATAGACAAAATACAGTATCTTACCGGACTTTTTTATTGTAATTAATGTTGGGAAATTTGTTTCAGCGATGGTTAATTTATTTTTGTATGTTGGCATTCTTGATGGTTATCAAATGTTTGCATGTGGGTGTAATATATATGTCATTTTGGAGTATGTACGGTCAGTTTGTTTGTAGAGGTCATAGAGGTAGGATGTGTACGAGTATATTAATTAGGACTCGTCAGATACCCGGATGGCAGTGACGGTAACAGAGAACTTGGTGAATACAGGCTACCAACTTGTCTCGACTGGTTACACATTGCATAACACTTGTAGGTTTTTTTAATTCAAACTTGGCGCCATCCGGCAACAATGCCTTGAATTAAAGACGGCCGACTGTGGCGCCATCTGGTAGCGACTTTATGAATTAAAGATGGCGGCAACGGAGAACTTGGTGAATACAGGCTACTGATTTGTCTCGTCTTGTCCCCCCGACTTGTCTCGACTGTCTAGACTTGTCTCGACTCGTTCCCGACTTGTCTCGACTGACTACATAACACTTGGCGCCATCCGGCAGTAACTTTAAGAATTAAAGATGGCGACGGTGGCACACTCTGGTAGCAACACTAGGAACTAAAGATGGCGTGGGTGGCATCATCTGGTATCGATTATATGAACTAAAATATGGCGACGGTGGCGCCATCTACCAGCCAACTTGAGAACCAGGATGGTGGCGCCTCTGACAACTAAGTTTTGAATTTGGCGCGCGATACTAGCGACATCTACCAGCCAACTTAAGAACCAAGATGGCGGCACCTCTGGCAACAAATTTTGAATTTGGCATGCTATACTAGCGACATCTACCAGTTAACTTGAGAACCAATTTGGCGGCGCCTCTGGCAACTAATTTTTGAATTTGGCGCACGATACTAGCGACATCTACCAGCCAACTTGAGAACCAAGATGGCGGCGCCTCTGCCAACTAATTTTTGAATTTGGCGCGCGATACTAGCGACATCTACCAGCCAACTTGAGAACCAAGATGGCGGCATCTCTGGCAACTAATTTTTGAATTTAACGCGCGATACTAGCGACATCTACCAGCCAACTTGAGAACCAAGATGGCGGCGCCTCTGGCAACTAATTTTTGAATTTAGCGCCATCTGGTAGTCTGTGCTGGAATTAAAGATGGCGGCTGTATAATAATTTTAATTTCAAATGTGGCGCCTTAGGTATGCATTAAGGAAAGCAAAAACACCCTCCCCCCATTTATCATAAACTTGCCGTCAGTACGAAGCATATATAGATTATTTATTCCATTATATCCCAACTGGTCTCGTGGTCTAGTGGTCAAGGCGTCCGCCTCGTAACCACGACATCCTGGACGTTTTCACGTCCCATGGATCGAATCCCAGCCTCGGCACTGAAAATATTTTAGTTAAAGAAAAAAATAAAATAATCCCTGCTGCTATCTGGTGGCGACCAACAGAACTATATGACGTCACAATATGGCTGCCTCCAGCAGACGAAAACAAGATGGCGGCCACCAGCAGACGAAAACAAGATGGCGGCCACCAGCATACGAAACAAGATGGCGGCTGATGATTACATCGAATTTCGAAAAGTTGAAGTTCGAAAAAAAAAATTTCGAATCCAAGATGGCGGCCGTGACGAAAAGTGCAACGGTGACGTCACGATTCGAAGTTGGTGGAAATTTCTAGAAATTCATAATGGCGGATGGATTAGCATGGATTAGCATGGATTAACATATGGATTAGCATAGATAGGCATACGAATTAGCATAGATTGGCATACAGATTAGCATAGATTGGCATACGGATTAGCATAGATTGGCATGGATTAGCATAGATTGGCATAGATTAGCATACAGATTAGCATGGATTAGCATACAGATTAGATGTATCCTGGATCCTGCGCCTGTCCCAGAACCGGCTATTTCCATCTACTAGATGGTCGCAGGAAGTGATGTAATCCCCGAATCCCCCTCCGTCCTCCGGTGCCCCCATATGAACTATATATACCTACTGAAGTGTTCTGACATTAGGGATTTTAGACTTATTTCAGGCGGATTTGGTTGAAATGATTCCTTATTCTAAAGTGAATGGCGGGTACAAGTATCTGCTTACTGTTATAGACGTCTATTCTAAACGAGCGTAGGCAGAGCCTGTTAAGAGTAAAAACTCGAATGATGTAATGTTAGCCATGGAACATGTTTTTAAATTCAGTTCAACACCTAAGAACTTACAGACTGATAACGGAAAAGAATTCTATAATAGTAAATTCCAGGCTCTTATGAAAAAACATGCAATAAACCATTATTCCACATTCACCGAGATAAAAGCAGGGGTTGTTGAACGTTTCAATCGTACTTTAAAGGAAGCCATGTGGAGGGAGTTCACAGCAAAAGGAAGTTATAAGTGGATTGATATGTTACCGGCATTATTAAATGACTATAACAACAGAAAACATCGAACAATCAGTATGACACCGGCTGATGTAAAAGATGATTCACTCCTTAAAACCGTTTATTCTAACATAAATAAACTAGAGGTAAAAAAACCTAAAGCACAAATTGGAGAATTTGTACGCATTTCAAAATATAAACATACTTTTGAAAAAGGGTATACACCTAACTGGTCTACAGAAATATTCCGTGTTGTTAAAATACGTAATTACCGTCCGAGATGTTACTACTTGGAAGATTTACGAGGTTCAGCGATACGCGGTGGATTCTACGAGGAAGAAATTCAACCTACCAAGTACCCGAATGATTATTTGGTAGAGAAAGTGTTGAGACGAAAAGATGATAGGCTGTTTGTAAAGTGGTTAGGATTTGATAAATCTGAAAACGACTGGATAAAAAATACTGATGTTTTAATGTAATGTGATGTAAATAATTTATGTTTAATAAATGAAAGTTGTAAAAAAATAACTTTGTTTTATTTATTTCCTTGCTGTTTTAAACTTTTTCTTTAGCGCCGGAGCACTTGTGGGTGGTACTTAGGAGGCTAGGATCGTGTGGTGACAGGTCCGGGCTATTAGGGTCAGGGAGGGCATGGGTGTAGGGGTTAGGTATGTCAGAGGTTGTACGTCACGGGGGAGCGCGTGCTTGGACAGGGCTGTCAAGGAGGGTGGGGAAGGAATAGCATAAATACCATAGACGGGTGGAAGCACGCTTCAGTTTGCTGCAGGATACTGATATGTCTTTTCACGGTAGTGATTTTGAGCACAGCTGGGGAAGTGCGGAGGAGGGCGAAATAATAACCATTTCCAGTGACGGGGGGGAGGACTCCGGCACCATAAGCGAGGAGACCTAGCTCCATAACTGGTCGGGGATCGAGCGGTGTCGTCGCCAAGGTCGCCGATGGACACGGGAGGATCCGTAGGGGCGGACTCCTGAGCGGGACCGCTCACCGCTGGACCTCTCGTCAGCGCGGACGGCTCGACTGGTTTTTGGACCACCACCACCCCTCATCCCGATTGTTGTTGTCGGTCGGCAGCCCACTACAGAGGGGTCTGGGGTGTGTGAACCACCGCCGCCACCCCTCACCCCGATTGCTGTCGGGCAGCAGCCTCCTCCTACAGAGGAGACAACACCGTCGGGCTACACACCACATGGATGGGGGACTGACACCGCTAATGGAGATTGCCAGCCGCCGCCCGCCGCCAACATCAGCGGTGTCAACACCGCCACCGACATCGCCGCCACCAACTCCAAGTTCTGCTGGAACCCCTACCACACTGTCGCAGTGTGGGTGGGGCACATCTTCGGAGAGTGACTGCAGGCAAGTGAGCGTGTGTGGGTGTGCTGGGCTGGGCGAGAGACAAGCCCTGATGGAAGAGGGCTTCAACGCCCCGTACGACAGTCTAGAACACATACTAGGTAACCTGAGCGTCGAGGTGCGGTTGCTCAGTATATTTTTGCGCGAGCGATTTGGAAGTGTCTGATGTAAATATTTTTGAGATGTGTTTTTGTGTTAAATAAATTCTTTTCATTTATTTTTTTCTTTGAATTTATGTTTCAAGGTAACTGGTTATTGTTTCCAAGGTATTAACATGCGAGAGTTAGTGAAAACATGTACGCAAACATTAATATATCTGCTTCCATGCAGCTTTTAAAACACGAGTACGCAAACATGGACTTGGTTTGAAAAGTGAAATGATATTATACACAGACATTAAAAATATCTGCTTCCATGCAGCTTTTAAACACGAGTACGCAAACATGGACTTGGTTTGAAAAGTGAAATGATATTATACGCAGACATTAAAAATATCTGCTTCCATGCAGCTTTTAAACATGTGTACGCAAACATGAGAAGAGATTATTACTTGTGAGTTAGGACTATGAAAAATTTCTGGTCAGCTAAGGTGGAGTAATAAATGTTTTTTATATTATCATTACTTTAACTAACGCATCCACAACGATAGTATTGATAACATATATTTTAGTTAAAACCTATAAGTGATAAGACTTTAAGAAAAAATGTCGGTTACAACAACAAAATGACTGTGGATTTTGTGGATTTTGTGGATTTTGTGGATTTTGTGGATATTGTGGATTCTGTGGATTTTGGTCTATAAGGTTCATAACAATGTTGGTAGAGAATTGTAACTCGACCTTACATACACTAACAAACTTTTGAAACCTACAACTGATGACGACACCCATCAGATGAAATCAAGATGGCAGTCTCCACTAAATAAGATGGCTGCCTCCAGCAGACAACGATGGTAATTTTTTTTCCTGATTTTCTAAGTTAATAATTATGATTTTCCAAGATGGTGAATGTAACGAAAAATTGTAAAAGTAGGTTTTAAATTAAAATTTTAATAAATAATATTTTTTTAATTTTATTTTAAAATTTTTATTATTTAATTTTTTTAAATTTTAATTTTTTTTATTAAAATCGGATAATTAATAAGGATTTTCAAGATGGCGGACGAAACTCAAAATGGTGGAATGTTCTAGAAAACAAAATGGCCGCCGGACTTGAAGTAATCCAAGATGGCCGCCGGAAGTGACGTAATCCAAGATGGCCACTGGAAGTGACACAATCCAAGATGGACGCCGGAAGTGACGTCATCCAAGATGGCCGCCGGAAATGACGTCATCCAAGATGGCCGTCGGAAGTTACGTTATCCAAGATGGCCGCTGCGGATCCCCGGATCCCGACCCTGGATCCGGTGTCCCAGGATGAACCAAATACATCTACTGCTGAGAAGCACAAGACGACTCTGGACTATCATGCCCGTTTCATACATAACCAGACAGAGCGGATAGAACATTTTTTTATTTTTTATTTTTCGTTTAAAGGCACGCCGTTTTTATGCTTAACTGTTTCGGCGCCCGTGGATGTTACTGTGTGATACAACACCACTTCGTTTAAATAAAAACCGTACAACAGTTCTGGTACCTAAAATTTTGTTATCTTTAAAAGATTTGTGCAATGGGAGCGCATGACTTGATGTAAGTTTTTTAGACATACGCCATTGCTAAGAACTTTTTCTGTTGAAGAAAAACTTATTAATAAAATAAATAAAAATACACAAGAAAGACAAAAAACGCACAAAATTAAGCAAACAATTGCTGTTGTCAACAAGAATATAAACACCACAAAATATTCCGAAACAGAAATATGGTCAACAAACAAAGAAAAAACAAAGAAAAAAGTACTAAGTGAACAAAAAAACACACAAATGATGACAACACAAAAATATTGAAACCAAAATAATTCAGAGTCGCACCTGTTGTTTCCGTACCATGTGTGTCTCTGCCTGAGGACGGGAGCAGATATCAGTTCCCGAAACGTCGCTTGTTTCTGTTTTGGTAAAACTATTGTATTTTTTTGTATTTTCGTTTTGTCATGTTTTTGTCTCGTTTCAACTGTTGTGCTAAATTATTTTGGTTTCAATATTTTTGTGTTGTCATCATTTGTGTGTTTTTTTGTTCACTTAGTACTTTTTTCTTTTGTTTTTTCTTTGTTTGTTGACCATATTTCTGTTTCGGAATATTTTGTGGTGTTTATATTCTTGTTGACAACAGCAATTGTTTGCTTAATTTTGTGCGTTTTTTGTCTTTATTGTGTATTTTTATTTATTTTATTTATTAGTTTTTCTTCAACAGAAAAAGTTCTTAGCAATGGCGTATGTCCAAAAACTTACATCAAGACCTAAAATTTTACAAAGTAAATATATCACTAATGTTTATTTTACATTTTACTGCAAGCGAAACAAAAAAAAAATTGAACTTTAGATACAAGGTTACACTACATACCTAATAGTTTAGTATTGTCATCTGCCTGACAACTTCAGAACGAAACTTCTTATTTATACCTTTTTTAATACACTTTACGTTTCTGACTCGTGTTTTGTAACAAATGTACTGTTGATTTGTAGAGAATAAAACACAACATAATTTGTTAATAGTTTGAGAAGATAACAGCATATTAAACTCTGAAAAACCGCCGATCTCGGCACTTTCCGCATTACAAAATATCGGCTTGACCTCAACTTTTTCTGCTCTTATCGCGCGAGGTTGCGTTAATACCAATGGCGCGTCCTGATAGGCTGGAACAATTTTCCACTCTGTCTGGTCAGCGTTGTCTGGCTGACCCGAATTACTAGGCACTGGCTCAGGCAACCGAAGCTGAACTACTCCAGGAAATATTATTCTAATCAGTTTGCTAGTGTACTATTTTCTACATGAACATTTGCTAATTATTTCTCCAAATTTCGTTTCAAAGTTTAAAAAAAACATAAAGTCCGTGTAGTCTGCGTTTTTGATTGAAAAGTCAAACAAGAATTTGTCTTTTTTTCACCCGTAATGGACCTAGATACTAGTTTCTATATTTTCTCTAAATCCAAATGTCCATAATTTAATTTTAACTTTAATTTAACTTTTATAAATGTATGTTGTGTATAATTAAGATTACCTCTTTTTATCGATCAACATAATATTTGCTCCGTAACCAATTAAGTGAACTTAAAAGTGAATTTTACTGGCATTGCAGTATATAACACATAAATTATTATTATTGCAATCACAACTGGTAATCAAAATTTTAACAGAAATACTATAAAACATTTCATTGTCCGAACTTTGACGTTTAGCTTGTGTGAAAGGTCTCTGTAAACAGGATTGCAAAGATCTTATTTTACCAGAAAACTATTGGACTGCCAGAAACTTTCTAAAAAAGTGAACGTCAAAATTCGGACAACATGGACTTCATCTCAATGGAAGTTATATCGGTTTTTCTAAATTGAATGACAGTTCACTATATAATTATTGTGTTATGTTGAAATTCAGCCAACTACTCGCTACAGAAAGAAAACTTATGTCTCTTCTCATATAACGTAGTAACGTAGAACATGGTCGTGGTAACTACCCACCTATGTATATACTACCTCTGAAGGTTCAATTACTGAACTCGCATTCGCGTTGGCCTTAGTTTCAATCCTTTTTCAGCGAGTCTTGTTATAATTTAAGTAGTGTATCTATATTGAGGCAAATTTTATACTAAATTATATGTGTCGTAAAGAGCGTCTATGGTGGAAGGCCGCGGCCTAAGGTATGGGAGGGCTTGCCATTAACCCTAGCACACCGCGGCCTTCCAATAAAGATGCCCACGAAAAAGCCCATCGAAAATTAATATTTAAACATGTAATTAATTTGAGTGAAAAATTATGTATTAATTTAGATTTTTTTTTCGTTCATGTTTCGTAGCGTTTTCTTTCCATAGGCTAGTCATAGGTTCAGCAACTTAACCAAAGTAAGTTTACTCTTGGTTATTGAGCACTATATATATACATATCTTTATATATATATTTCTTGTGTGCGTGTGTATGTCACTGAACTCCTCCTAGACGGCTGGACCGATTTTGATGAAAATTTTTGTGTGAGTTCACGGGGATTCGAGGATGGTTTAGATTCACAATTCGATATTTTATCTCGATTCTGAGTTAATAAAAACTAAAAAAACACGTTTTAAAAGCAAAAATTGCAACGCATTATTAGAAGCCATTAAGTTTTGCTATTGTAAGGAACTAAGTAGAGAGTAAGAAAAAAATAAAGATCCTGACAGTTTATAGTGTCGCCATATTTGTTTCAATTTTCAATACCCTTTTTGTATATTACAATTTAAATTGCAGAAAAAAATCATGTTTCATAGCCACACAAATAGTGAGTGTGTGTCATTTCTCTATGTTCACGAGGTCTCGCCGCGTCAATTTTCTCCTTGGAGTGAACCCGTCCGCTTAATTAAATAAACAGCTTTTATCGTTGAATGATTTCATGATTTATTTAATGAAAATATGCTCTAATAAAAAAATTAGTTAGATAGACATTCAATAGGTGTCTTTCTCTCACTCTCTCTCTCTCTCTCTCTGAAATGTATGTAGCTTGCTCGCGGGTCAGTAATGCAGACAATCTTTACATTCTAGCTCGAGACGGAAAAAACAGTAAATGTGGTTTACAAAGACATTTTATGAAGTGTCTTCCCGTCATTACATTTGAAAGTAGAAACATATTTACTCAAAATTTAGATAGTAACATATTTTTATTGCAAAGACTGAAATAGAGGTGAGAAAAATTATCATTTGTGAAAATAAGAAAACTACTAAAACTGTATCAACTGTTATGTTATAATGTTTAAATTTCTAAATGGTGCAAGATAATACAAAATTCCATGCGGAAAAAGTCGTGGGCAGCAGATACGTATAGTTATAGGTGTGGGGCTATGCATGCTGATTTTTCATATACTGCATGGATGCGAACATGTAAGAATAATCTATCTATCTTACTATAATAAAACAGTACTTTTTCTGTCTGTCTGTTTGTACGCGATTTTGATGAAATTTTGTGTGTGAGTTCACGGGGATTCGAGGATGGTTTAGATTCACAATTGGATATTTTATCTCGATTCTGAGTTAAGAAAAACTAAAAATACACGCTTTAAAAGCAAAAAAACTAAGCATTGTTGATAATTAGCCTCCATGGCAACGGGCTTTTGCATTGTTGTTGCCTTCTGCGTAACCATGGGAAAGGTTTTTGGTAACGGCAGTGGCGTGCCCAAGAGGAGGGGTATGTATAATGAGAAGATACCAAATGTCCAGCGTAGAAATACTTACCGCCATATCCATATCTCACAAAAAGTACATTTGGGCAGGACAATGTCTGTCGGGTCCGCTAGAAAGATATATAGAGAGAGATATAAATAGAAAGATATAGAGAGTTATAGAGATATACATAGAGAGATAGAGAATTAGAGAGATAAAGAGAGATGCTTAGTATACGTTTAAAAAATTACAAAAAAAAATTGATTGAGGCATTGCAACGCATGCCGGGCATTATCTAGTATACATATATATATATATATTACACATATATATATAGAATACATATAAAGTTGACATATATACACAACGAGTATTTAAAACATACGTACAAACTTCGGCAGGCTGTTTCTGGAAAGAATACAAGACGAAAGTCTAATAACCACTTTACTCATAAATCGAGTTACGAACCTCCGAAAATGGAATTTTCTATATATTGAAATTAACATCATCAGTAAGTAAACTATGGCATATGATTTTTTAGGAAGGAAACTTTACATCTTGCAAACGTGCTTTGTAATGCCTGCCCTATTTATTTTTTATTTTTTATTAGCTTTTCAGGTGATAAAATTTGTTAAAATAGAAATGCAGTTATATTAATTGAAGGATGTTCATAACAACCCACGTATCTCGTAGTGAACAATTTACGTTCTACAAAATCATCAGACGCAGTGGAAGTTATTCAAGAATAGGAAAATATTATTTTTGGGGGTTCAAAACTCCGAATCAATTTATGAGAAAAGTATGGTACACAGGTTTTCGTCTTGTATTTTCGCCAGGAATATTCTGCAGAATTTGTCTGTATGTTTTAGATACACGTTGTACATGTATAGAATGCATTAGAAAGTCTACACACACATATATATAAATAGAATACAGGAAAAAAATTGGTTGTCTGTAAAGTCGGTTTACGGACGATAGTTTAACGTAAAAACGTAATAACAAAACATTGATGAAATGATTGCATACTTTAATAAATAAAATTGAATCATTTTTATTGAATTATCACTATTTTGTATGGATACAAAGGAGTGAAAAGAAATCTACAATTTAATTGATACATTTACTTTCATTTGCAGTCATTAATTCAATTATGTTTATTACTTCAACGAAGAGATTATTTTAGTAGGGGGACCAGGAGGGTTCTGGACCAATGTAAACATTGAAATGTAAACATTGCCCCAGAACCCCCTGGGGGCCACCATCATGTTTCATGGGGGCCGCCATCTTGTCTCGTGGGGGCCGCCATTGTTGTTGACATTGGTTACCAGGGCGCACCACCGTCGCAGCCACTGGAGGCCACCATCTTGTTTGCGTCTGCTGGAGGCCGCCATCTTTGTTCAGCCTTTAGTTACTGGAGCGCAACACCATCGCTCCGAAGGCGGGAATTGTATACAAAAAATCCTGGGTGGCGTGTGGATTCGATCCGTGGGACGCAGCAACGTCGAGGTTAGGAGGCAGACGCCGTGACCACTAGACCACGGGAGCAGTTGACGAGAGTAGAATTAAATAACATACATATGATTTAAAGAAGCAGCCACCATGTCTTTAAATTTCGAAAAAAGAAATAAAATGCCATCATGATGTATGCCTAAAGCAAACCCCCACCACTCCACAATTGCCGCCATGTTGTATGCTTAAACCGCCAAATTCCGAAAAAAAATGCTTAAAATCCCCACCATACTAGCTATGTCTAAACCGCCATGTTGTATGCTTAAAACAATTGACGCCATGATGCAGGGGGCAGGCAAGCGGCCGACGAGTTTCGACGGCTACTGCGCATGACGTCATCTGGGGGCCACCTGGCTTGTCTCTCCGCTCGGCCAACACGCTCGGCCCCTATTCAGCCAGCTACTGTGGTTTATTTTACCTCATTGGTGGCAGCGGTATGTACAATATTGAACCGGCCGACAACATTGCGAACGATCACAAATACATTTTTTACTTAATTAATGCAATTATATATATGAGTATTTCTGAAGTAGTTAGAACTTGCATTAACATGTAGGCCAGTCAAATGTGTTACAAAAATTACTTACCAAAGTATAACTTTATAGTAAACAAAAAAAAATATGAAAGAAGTATACATTTACGAAACACAATTTTTTTTATTTGAACACAACAATACCTGGGAAACATAAAAAATTAACAAAAATATTTTTTTTATTTTCGACATATGCATCCTCACGGAACAAGATAATGCATTCAAAAATTTTTACTACACAAAACATAAAGTTTATGTTCAACTCTGTAGAAACATTGACAGCCTATGTGAAAGTAGTGTACCGTTTTCAACAAAATTAGTTAATAATTTTTTTCATTTTGATTATTTCTTTCCTCTTCTTGTCTTTTTCATTTTTGTTCTTTATATTCAAATGCTTGATGCGTATATACGTCCTTGTCCTTACGAAACAGTGAACAACTTTAAAAGGTAAGGTATTCCCTATTTCTTTCATAATTACACCTGTCAAAAGTTCAAATATATTTTTATCAGTGGAAAATAGTGGACCATGAAAATCGTTGAAACATTTTTCTGCGACAGAAATTTTTTCAAGAAATTCATTTTCGGGATTCACTAAGCCTTCCGCAGATTGTGTAGCAATAAAAGAATTTTCCATTGTCAATTTCACAGAGCCGAGCTCAGGATGTGCATTTCTGAAGCGGTGAGCAATATAGCCTGCAATGTATTTTAACCCTTCGTTCCTTATCGAATGTTCATTGTGTTCGAAAGGAAATTCCTCTACACAGTCACTTGCAGCTAAAGTTTCCATTTGCAGCTTTGATGCTACGTCAAATTCTCTTTGAAGTAATAAGTTGTTACGTTCACCCACATATTTTTCTCCTTCGCAAACATCAGATGCGACCTCAAGCAAGCACGATTCTTCAGGTCTCTCATTGGTATTTTGTTTCTCAGAAAAAACTGCAGCAGAATGCTTACCAAATACATAGTTTCTTAGCCTGTATTTAAACTCTACTGGTGATGGATGTGTATTTTGATGGCCCATTCCTTTGATATATGAAAAAAAAGCATTCTAATACATCTTGATTAAGTTTAACAGTCGTGATGTACCGAACGTTCAGTGACTTATTTAAGTAGGCGAATAAATCTTTCAAAGATTGATTGTTTATCTGAATTTCTTTCTGAAAAGGCAATTTATGTTTCCCGCCTTTAACTCTCAGCAGTTCGATTGTGTTTGTCATTTCACATAAAATCTTATCCTGATGAACCAAACCTTTCCCGTATGCAGTTTGTGGAACAGAAGAATTAAAAATGTCAAACCAGTCATTAAATAATTTGAGAAAATTTGATGTTGGGATCACACTAGCGTCAGGTTCAATAAGGTTATTAGCATGTGCATACTTCAGTGAATACGAAACCGTGTTTGAAAATAATTGTGCACCAATTTTGACTTTCTGCCTTCCACTCCCTTGGACATCAAGATGATTTTGGGTCAATTTCGGTGCTAATTTTAGATCATGTGTTGATTTGCACAGTAGCTTTTCAATAGATGTTTTATCAATAACTTCTGACTGAAGGATGTAGCCTTTATCAATGAAATGATTTCGTGCTAGTTTTAATAAATGTGGTGCATCATGAAAAACATAAACTAGCCTGGTGCTATCATGAGGGTTTTTAAATGATGTGTTGCTAGGAGATATGCCGAGTTGCTTCCAAACAGCTAGATTACCTCCTCTTATGTCGCTTACTGCCACGCAAACTTTGTAACCGCTTTCTTCTAAACACACGATCACTTTCTTCAGTGTTGTTTCAGACATGGGTTCGTCAAAATTATAGTAAATAGGTTGTTTCCAGTTACTCAAGAGGCCACGAGCCATTACAACTTGTACGTAATTGTAAGGACCTAGAATCTGTTGCTCTTTCCTGTCCATACATATCTGATTACTAATTTTCATCTCATCGAAAGAAATGACAGTGACTTTATCAAAACCTCCAAGTTCCCTGCTCTTGCATTTCATCAAAGCCACAACATCGTATAAAATGCCCGTGTTACAATCTAACTGCGAAGCCCACTTCCGTAGAGTACTTAAATCAGGTAATGGAAAATTAAGCTTGTTTCTAAGGTATCGATATGCTTTCGCACTTACACTCTTCAAAGAAATGACAGCAGCAATATCGTCTGCAGACCAACAAATCCTTCGTTTCTTATTCTGTAAAATCAAACGAATCTGTCCCGGAGTGAAAAATCTCCCTAACACTTCCTGAACTTTAATATTAGAATCAGTGTGCAGTGTTTTAATTGCTTCCATTTCTTCCTTAAGAGATGTCTTCTCTTTTTCTAATTCTTCATTTTTAATCAAAGTTTCTTTTACCTGTGATTCCAGTTCTCGAATCCTATCGTGAAGTTTTCGAACATCATCCTCGGAACGAACAGGAGGCGAGTCTTGGCAGGCAGTAGAGACAGGCGGCAGTGATTCATGCTCTTCGGTGTTCGGACTCAGCCTGTAAAAACCAAGCGTTGACAAATGAAATTTAATTGTATTGAATTTTATTTACAAACATATTAGAGCTATTGAAATTCATTATTGCTATATTATATGTATTAGTTTTCAAAACTTATATTATACTTTAATAATCACTTGGCAGTAATTGAAATAGGACTAACATTATCTCAACAGTATATAGACCTACAATACAATATGGGAAAATTCTAAAAATTTATATGTACTTCAGAATTTTAAGGTTATATATAAGCCTAATTCAAAAGTAAATTCACTTTGTAAGGGAATTTACACGAGAATAAAATGTACAGCAACGATAAAGAAATACGTAATTATAGGCGGTTAAATTTAGCAGAGTAATTCATTTGTGGGTTTCACAGAATTAATACGAGTGAAAATTAAATAATTAAATTATCAGGATGATATAAAAGTATGTAAAAAATAAAATAAAAAATAAATTTTCTCGGAAATATTATTTGTTAAATAAAAACAGAACGCAAGCCAGCAAAAATTACCCATAAACATGTTTTAGACAGATATATAAAATGTGTTCTTCATCATTAAAAATCACTCTGCATGTTAAGTTAATGTAACTACTACGACAGATTAATGCTAGTATACAGATTTTAATTACTACTCACTCTGTTGTTCTGTTTGCATGTAGTAGAATTTCCCTTACTAAGTTCTTCCTTGTTCTGATATTCTGTCTTTCAGTTCTATTTAACTGTACAGTGCAGGTAACGTTTGGAAGCTTCAAGTTAGGCACTGCGTCCTTCTTTAATTTTCGGGTTTTCACCGGTGAGTAATTTAGCAGTTTCTCTCGTAAGCTTTTGTAGAAGCACTCTTCGCTAAAATGAGCTGAACATACTCGTGCTGAAAATGAACAAAACACGTACATAGATTATTGACAACATAGAAACGATTTAATTCTCGTGTAAACAATATTAAAAGTGGTGTATTATAATATGACCTACCGGTTTTGACATTAATTACATCTGCCCTTCGACAGCAGTTTATCCATAACTTCTGAATTTCAGAGCAAGTAGGAAAACGAAAGTATTTCACACTTTTATTTCGCCTACTGCTATTGTTGCACCCAAAGACAGCAGTATGACATGGTTTCTAAATAAAGTCTTGCATATATGTGAGTTGAATTATAACTTATAATAAACTAATAAAAATAATATTATAATTAAGTATATTTAAAACCGCTGCCGTCTGCTAAACAATTCACGAGGTCAATCACAGACAATGGCGTACAACTTCCTGGTAAACACGTGCAGCGCCCGCCCCTCCAGGCGCATGGCCTGGCCACCAGGTGACGTCTGAGGCCTGGGAGTGGAGGGAGGGAAGATGCGCATGCCCTTACCTCCTTTCTTCCTAATACCATGGCCATGATGTATGCTTAAAGCAAACCCCCACCATTATGCTTAACCCGTCATGTATTAAATTTCCAACCACTATACCTAAATAAATACCCGCCATATTGTATGCTTAAACCACCATATTTAAATTTTCCAAAAATCATTTACCGCTATGCATAAACCGCCATGTTGTATGCTTAAACCACCCACCCCCACCCCAAGTATGCCTAAAAGAAACCCCCGCCATACTAGCTATGAATAAATAAAATGCCGCTATGCTTAAAATCCCTGCCATACTAGCTATGCCTAAATAAAATGCAGCTATGCTTAAAATCCCCGCCATACTAGTTATGCCTAAAACATTTGCCGCTATACTTAAAACGCCATATCTAATTTCGAAAAAAGAATTTCCACCATGATGTATTCCTGAAGCAAACCCTCGCCATTATTCTTAAAGCAATTGCCGCCATATTTAATTTCCAACCGCAATGTTGAAATTTCGAATAGCAAACCCTCACCACTCCACAAACGCCGCAACCCCCACCACCAGTATGCTTAAAAAACAAATGCCGACATATTAGCTATGACTAAATACAAATACCTGAGAGCAACATAACCTTAAAAAGGCGTCATACTAGCTATAGCTACCCCACCCCCACCACCAGTATGCTTAAAAAATAATGCCGCCATACTAGCTATAACTAAATACCTGGGAGCAACATAACCTCAAAAATCCCATGCAGAGAGAGCGAGATGTTGTCCGCTGGAGTGTCACTCATAAACTGCACAATTATAATCCTCACATCATATTATAAGCATAACAATGTCTTTAAAATAACACTGTGTGTGGAAATGCTTTAGTGGTATCACTTGTGCAACACGGCAAGTAATAAGCATAGTAAAAAAAATGTATTAAGCAGAGTTAAAATTTAAAATATTGTAAAGATAGTTAAGTAATAAGCATAGTTAGGACAAAGATTATTATTATACGTCGAGTACATATGTCGTGCTGAGAGCCTCGCTCGTGCGCCGGCGACCAGTAATGTATTAACCATAGTTACTATTACTTTACATCAAGTAAAATAAATATTATACAAACAATGTGTTAAGTATTAAGCATAGTTAAAATTTATAATATTGTAAAGATAGTTAAGTATTAAGCATAGTTAGAACAAAGACTATTACTGTATGTCTAGTACAAACATCGTGCTGAGAGCTGTAAGTCTCGCTCGTGCGCCGGCGACCAGGAATGTATTAAGCAAAGTTAGGACCCCTACATTTAACACATAGCATTCAGTAATTAAAAATAAAATGTAGCTGAGATACAATCGCCAGAAATAAATTACATATGTTACCGAGGTAATAAAAAAATAGCAAATAAGCATACATAAAAAAAACTCACCAGAACGCATCCCGCCTACCCCGGTGATATGTAATGATAAGAAAATAAATAAAAATAAATGTTGTACAAATGCCCGTGTAGGAAAGAGTGTTGAACAATCGCTCGTGCGCCGCAGCGTTAAGTAATAAACAAAATAAAAATAAATTTGTAGGAACGCTCAACTGCGGCATGAACGCCAGAAATAAACCATATAGGCATAGTTTAAAAAATATATACGCAAAGTTAAAATAAAAACAGTTCTATCCCTCCAAATAGTGCTCTGCAACATGTACCAATAAGCATACATAAAAGATAAACTCACCGGAACACACCCAGCCCACCCCGGCGACGTGTAACAAATAAAATTAATTAAATGTTGAACAAACGTCCGTGTAGGAAAGAGTGTTGAACGATCGCTCGTGCGCCTTAGCGTTAAGTAATAAACATATTTAAAATTTAAAAAAACGCACGGAGTGGGCGAAGACCCAGAAAAAAAACAAGAACACTGACCCGCTCAGCTGCGGCACGAAGCAAATAAGCATACATAAAATAAAAACTCACCGGAATGCACCCAGTACAATCCGGCGACGTGTAATTAAAAATAAAAAACGCATACGAAAAGATATATATTAAAAATAGTAACACATATGTTCGCCGTGTAGAGTGCAACCCGCACAACCGACAGCGTTTAACGATAAGTAAACTTATAAAATATATAACAAAGCTGGAGCTTTAGAGAAACACGTCTGCACGCCGTGCACACACTCCTAATACTGTTCACAAAATTCTCGTGCGACGATAGCGAGAAGAAGGAAATATGTTTTCCGACCCTGGCCCGCGCGCTATACTACCTCGCAGTAGAGCCTAAGAGTGGAACAAAATTAAAAACGTACAGACCAGTAATACATGAAACTGCCGAACTATAACTGTGACAAAATACCATAAATATAGTGAAAATACAAAAAAAAACAATTAAAACATAATAAAACAAAATGCTATAGCAAACACTCACAAACACAATACAGCGGAACTCATAAAAACCCTCAGCAGCGAAAACACCCATGAAATAATACTCGCTTATTGAGACACCATGATGCAAAGAGTAAAAATCCCTATACGTAAAGAGGAAAAATAAAACAAACGCGAACCGCGAAAAAACAAGCAAAACCATCGACAGCAAAAGCAAGAAAGGTAATAAAAATACTAATCCAGTTACACATTAAGGAAATAAATAAGGATGGACCCCCAAAACAATTATACCAATAGGCTTAACATAACCCATATGTAAATCACAATAAACCAAAACCAGTCTTAAAAAAATCTATCTACGAGAACAATATTATAAAACTACCACACTCTCCAACACACCAAATGGCATGGCCCGAGAAATGACAACACAAATAAATACCAATAACCATAAAATACCTACATCCTCAAAATAAGTTAGTAAGCAACCGAAAAATAAGAAACATACACCAAAGCCCACATAAGACCTCGCAAACTAACGGCACAACACCAGAGACAAAACATGCGATCCCCATTTGTTAAAAAGACGCACATACGAGTCTTTAGTGCTAGCCCAGCTACTACATTCATTAATAAATAAAATCGGTTATATGTGTAGGCAATAAATAGGAAGTACAAAGCGATATAGCCACAAGACGAAATAAATAAAAAATATAGTAATAAAGTGTATGTATAGCCATTAAATAATATATATATGTAAGTAAAACTTTTTATACCCTAATGTTTAATGTTTAAGCTCTTATAGTCAAAATTTGTAGGAATATAAACATAAGTCGTTTTAGCGGTCTGTGTAATACAAACGCATATAGGTAGATCATAAGCCCTGACTAATTTATCCTTCATATAAGAAAACTAGTTCCCGACTATAAACATAGCATGTTATTCTAATAATAAAATGAACTATGTGTCATTGTAGTATAAAGACCGCAATATACTGGTAACTCATTTTTCAAATAGTCATACCACTGTTAATAAATAATGATACTATTTATTTATACAAAAAAAAATATTAAGTGTTATCCATCCTTCCCTTTCGCTCACGACATAGCCATATCGTGTAGTGTTCTAAATATGGAGTGTTGACACCCATAAAGGAATATTATATGAGTCATGTTGTACAGTAAGAATGCTTATAAGAATATGTTAACTTTCCATCAAGGCTGGATAAAAAACAATTTCTATATATAATGGTACATGAATAATCAGAGACCATCTATAGTCTTCATACTAGTAAATAACAATTAAGGATATACCGGGAAGGGGGGGGTAAATATTAAAATAACCTATATAACTACATCCCAATAAGCATAGGAAGCTCTGGCGTTAATAACAAAACGTAAAATAAAAGGTTACTGGTTCAGTTTTAAATAAAAACTATATTCTACTACTATGCATTCCATTAAGCATAGGAAGCACTATAATCCCATTCCGAAGAAACCTGAATAGAACATACCAGTAATGTTTGTGAAAGAACACACGGTGATATTCATATTAATAACCACTTAGCCAAAATCGTTTACGGAATAACAGACATAGTAATTCCATGCCTCAAACACTGCTTCAACAATGGTCCAGAACATAACAGTCGCTTCGGCGGACCGCTAGTAACTTTCACTTGCCTGGAGGGCAGACGGAAATAACACAAACACGCAGCGTCCTCCGAACACAAGACCCCCAGCAGTAATGCTGGATAAAATAATATATTAAAATACGTAAACAACAAGGATGCCTTGCAAAATATTAACTACGCCACCTATGCCTTTAAACCAAGTAACGTGAACAACGAAGCCCGACAACGACTTTCAAGTGACAAGGAGTAAAAAAGGAAATAATATATACATGAAAGTAAACATGTGGTGTACGAATACTCATTGCCCACCAACTATATACTACCTACTAGTGCTAATCCATTTATTACTATATAAAATATCTTTACATTAAAATAAATATAGTGTCAGGAGAATACTAAAAAAATATGTATTGAAATAACTGAAGCGTTTACACAAACAAAACTGTATATTCCTCATCATAAACGTTCATTGAATTTGTACCCCCACCTAGACAATTCGTTAATATTACCATAAAATCGTTATTAGTAATAAATAACAAGTCAACTCGAAAAAACCAAACAACGCCTACAGGCATATTGCAACCTACATCGAAACAACCACTAGATACCCAACCCATTACATATTCGTTGCGCACTGGAAACCCCTTCTGTCTGTGAAGGACACGTCTGGAAACTCATGCTGGGCTGCGGTAGCTGGCAGAAAGGTCTTTATATCGATACGATTACTTGGCTGCTTCTTTTTTATTTCACGGATGGGTTTGTGAAAGTGATGGAGAATATTCTATTAAGTGTGTTGTGTTTATATATTACAGTTCTCGTTGTTAATCAATGTAAATTTAAATTTAAATAAATAAGTATAAAGGTTCCAAACATGATGGTGGAAACATCCTGGAAGTCGTGTGTGTGTTACGATCTAACTCTGTGTTTCGATACATATGTGGGACAATGTGTGCTATTGCAATGGTTATCATCCTTTATCCGTGAGGGAATTGCTCTTTGGAGCTTCTACTGATCTACTTGCGTTTTTACACCTTTCTGTGTTTGTAATGTCTGAACTTTGTTTACTTTTTTGAAGTGATTCCATATTATTGGTAATTTGGTTTGCTTTTCAATCGTATATTTATTTCTTTATGCTTCTGGATAACCTAAGTCTTTGCTAAGCGCATATTTTTGTAATATTTCTGTTTGTAACCACTGGATGTTTTATTATTACTTCATTATGTGTACAGGGAACTACTGGTGACATCTTTGATCATGACAGTATGGTTCTAGATATACGACATACCCGAGGATTTTTTTATATGTTTCGTATTTAAATGGTTATAATTGTATGGTTCGTATCTATATATACATAATTCCGTATTTATCGTTTCTTGTCACTACATAGCGCTTTAAAGAGCAAACATCAAATTCCATAAACTTTTCCATTTATTTTCTCAAATTGTCTGCGAACATACATAATTTAATTAAAATGATTTGTGCGATCAAGGTGGGTCTCTAGAGTTCGCAATTCCTTTCAATTTACTTAATTATAATGCAGAATCTCTCTTCCATATGGGTTTTTGAACCTTGGTTTCGTTTAGGTGAACAAAAAAACATTTTTTTTTTTAGATAATGAATTTAATTTATTTGGGATGTGGCATTTAGTATAGGAAACATGTTTTGTCGCAAACGTATATGTGGCTTCATTATATTCATTTAGCTTAGTTTTTTAACTTTTACACGTCTTAAACGAGTGGTTGTCTTTTAAAAGTCGGTGTCTAACTCTTTTTATTTCACAGGTATGTTATTAGGGATTGTAACTATTACCATCGAACATTTTGTGATGGGGAAGCGATGTCTGGTCTTTCTGAATGCATTTTTTTCTTACGCTAGGTAATGTAATTTTTAATATATATTTCTACTTAATTGTACTCTTTATGTGTGTACTTCAATATTTACCTAATTTTTCTGTTCAGTTTAGATTTTAGAAATTGTCTTTTAGTTCATTCTACTGTTTTGAGTTTTTTTTTTGGGCTATGGTATTGATGTATTGTTTTTTTTATAAACTACTTTCAGTTATGTTGGTTACACCTGTTCTCATTAGCATATTCGTGTCTTTTTAGTACAGCATCTGTAGTATATGAAATGTAATTTCTCCTGGCCATCTCTGTGGGTTTATGAAGTGTTTGGGTTTGAGTCTTGGGTTGGGTATCTAGTGGTTGTTTCGATGTAGGTTGCAATATGCCTGTAGGCGTTGTTTAGTTTTTTCGAGTTGACTTGTTATTTATTACTAATAACGATTTTATGGTAATATTAACGAATTGTCTATGTGGGGGTACAAATTCAATGAACGTTTATGATGAGGAATATACAGTTTTGTTTGTGTAAACGCTTCAGTTATTTCAATACATATTTTTGTAAGTATTCTCCTGACACTATATTTATTTTAATGTAAAGATATTTTATATAGTAATAAATGGATTAGCACTAGTAGGTAGTACATAGTTGGTGGGAAATGAGTATTCGTACTCCACATGTTAACTTTCATGTAAATATTATTTCCTTCTTTACTCCTTGTCACTTGAAAGTCGTTGTCGGGCTTCGTTGTTCACGTTACTTGGTTTAAAGGCATGGGTGGTGTAATTAATAGTTTGCAAGGCATCCTTGTTGTTTTACGTATTTTAATATATTATTTTATCCAGCATTACAGCTGGGGGGCTTGTGTCCGGAGGACGCTGCGTGTTTGTGTTTTTTCCGTCTGCCTTCCAGGCAAGTGAAAGTTACTAGTGGTCCGCCGAGGCGACTGTCGTGTTCTGGGGGTGGGAGTGGGTTTGATTTATCTGGGAGTGGCGCTGAAGGACAGGTACCCGTGCCTAAAAACGGGCTGTAAACTGCACGGCGAGGTTTCCCCTTTAGCCTTATAGTCAGTGAGGGGATTCAGGCAACCCCGAGGTCTCCTCTGCCTGTCCTGAGGTTTCCACATACTGTTAGGAAGGTGATTGTCGCTTGAGGTGTCGGAACTGTTGCCGGTTTTAGTATCCGAGACATGAACCATCAAGCCCGCGGAAAGGGTGTGTGATGCGATTATATAGCCTCTCCACATCAAATGGCAACCCTCTGCCTCCACGTTGGCACCACTGTTGGGGGAGGATCGTGGTGACTATGTTGGGAGGGTTCCCCAACCGCTGGTCATAGCACCTCTCTAACTGAAGAGGGCGCTGCCGAGTCTAACTCTGCCTCAGTGCATCCTCAATTGCATGTATGAGACCGGAAATGGTGAAAGGGCTGAATCTGCGGGCAACAGGATGCGATAGATACCTTTCCGGGGGGTTCGACGGCCGAGCCTCGGTGCATCGGTCCCAAAGGGCCCCATAGTGAATGGATCAGGCCCCATGGTAAAGGAGTTCGACTGGGTATGGTGGTTGCGGTGTCGGGCGACCGGGCCTAAAAACGGGCTGTAAACTGCACGGCGAGGTTTCCCCTTTAGCCTTGTAGTCGGTGGAGGTACTGAGGAAACCCCCAGGTGCCTCCTGCCTGAGCACTGTAGTTGCCATTTTCCAGCTGGGGTTGATGGCGGTCGTCGCCCGACGAGTGCAGTCGCATCCGGGCCTTAATCAGCTGTAAACCCGTCGGGCCGAGGTACGGCGGGTCGGAGGGTTTTCCGAGGCGACGAGGACACCTCGTGGCTGCACTCTGAAGCGCGGTGGTCTGGTCAAACTACCCGCGAACAGTCTGCCGACGAGACTAAAAGTTGGTCGTAGTACGGGGAGAATCCATCATGTTTGAATGGTGCCCCGCTGAGGTTTCCTCTAAGGCCCAGGATTCTTGCTGGGAAGGACTCGAACTTGGTAGTGGTGCCCCGAGTGCTTAGGGGCAGGTATCAGGGCTCCCTAGCCCTTTGAAGTGCTGACGTTGTGAGCGACGAGGACAGCTCCGGTTACCAGCCTGGACAGCTGGAAGAGGTTGGGTAGGCGTCCACCGGACCGCGGGTTCGCTGGGTGATTGAGGGGTCCCAGTGTGAGGCGGGAGACTGGGGTAGGCACCAGAAGTAATGACTCCAGAGGGGTTTGGGAGCATCCAACTTGCTGGTGAGCTGAGTGGAGTAGGGGGTCGGAGGTGGTGCATAAACTGAGATGGGTAGCCTCAGTCCCTTTGCATAGCCAAAAGCTTTAACGTTCTTCCTGGTTGCGTATGCGGCGTATCCGCATCCACGCCCGTGGGGGCCCCAGGGCAGTAGGGCTTACGCTAAGAGCGCTGGGTTACCAAAGAAAAGGGGGGGGAAACCCTTGTGACAGTCTATGTCGTGTTCTGGGCCATTATTGCAGCGGTGTTTGAGGCATGGAATTGCTATGTTTGTTATTCTGTAAACGATTTTGGCTAAGTGGTTATTAATATGAATATCATCGTGTGTTCTTTCACAAACATTACTGGTATGTTCTATTCAGGTTTCGTCGGAATGGGGTTATAGTGCTTCCTATGCTTAATGGAATGCATTGTAGTAGAATATAGTTTTTATTTAAAACTGAACCAGTAACCTTTTATTTTACGTTTTGTTATTAACGCCAGAGCTTCCTATGCTTATTAGGATGTAGTTATAAAGGTTATTTTTTATTTACCCCCCGTATATCCTTAATTGTTATTTACTAGTATGAAGACTATAGACGATCTCTGATTATTCATGGACCATTATATATAGATATTGTTTTTTATCAAGCCTTGATGGAAAATTAACATATTCTTATAAGCATTCTTACTTTATAACATGACTCATATAAAATTCCTTTATGGGTGTCAACGCTCCATATTTAGAACACCACACGATATGGCTGTGTCGTGAGCGAAAGGGAAGGATGGATAACACTTAATATTTTTTTTGTATTAATAAATAGTATTTTTATTTATTAACAGTGGTATGACTATTTGAAAAATGAGTTACCAGTATATTGCGGTCTTTATACTACAATGACACATAGTTCATTTTATTATTAGAATAACATGCTATGTTTACAGTCGGGAACTAGTTTTCTTATATGAAGGATAAATTAGTTAGGGCTTATGATCTACCTATATGCGTTTGTATTACACAGATCGTTAAAACGACTTATGTTTATATTCCTACAAAGTTTGACTATAAGAGCTTAAACATTAACATATTTAGTTTAGGGTATAACACGTTTTACTTACATATATATTTTTTTTAATGGCTATACATACACTTTGTTACTATATTTTTTATTTGTACTTCCTATTTATTGCCTAAAAATAATACTATAACCGATTTTATTTATTAATGAATGTATAGTAGCTGGGCTAGCACTAAAGACTCGTATGTGCGTCTTTTTAACAAATGGGGATCGCATGTTTTGTCTCTGGTGTTGTGCCGTTCGTTTTCGAGGTCTTATGTGGGCTTTGGTGTATGTTTCTTATTTTTCGGTTGCTTACTAACTTATTTTGAGGATGTAGGTATTTTATGATTATTGGTATTTATTTGTGTTGTCATTTCTCGGGCAATGCCATTTGGTGTGTTGGAGAGTGTGGTGGTTTTATAATATTGTTCTCGTAGATAGATTTATTTTTAAACTGGTTTTGGTTTATTGTGATTTACTTATGGGTTATGTTAAGCCTATTGGTATAATTCTTTTGGGGGTCCATCCTTATTTATTTCCTTAATGTGTAACTGGATTAGTATTTTTATTACCTTTCTTGCTTTTTCTCCCGATGGTTTTGCTTGTTATTTTGCGGTTCGCATTTGTTTTATTTTTCCTTTTTACTTATAGGGATTTTTACTCTTTGCATCATGGTGTCTCAATAAGCGAGTATTATTATTGGGTGTTTTCGCTGCTGAGGTTTTATATGCATTCTGCTGTATTGTGTTTGTGGGTGTCTGCTATCGCATTTTGTTTTATTATATTTTAATTGTTTTTTTTTGTATTTACACTTGATTTATGGTATTTTGTCACAGTTATAGTTCGGCAGTTTTTATGTATTACTGGGCTGTACGTTTTTAATTGTGTTCCACTCTTAGGCTCTACTGCGAGGTAGTATAACGCGCGGGCCAGGGTCGGAAAACAACTTTCCCCCTTCTCGCTATCATCGCACAAGAATTTTGTCAACAGTTTCAGGAGTGCGTGCACGGCGTGCAGATGTGTTTCTCTAAAGCTCCCGCTTTGTAATATATTTTATTAGTTTACTTATCGTTAAAATCTGTTGGTTGTGCGGGTTGCACTCTACACGGCGAACATAGGTGTAACTATTTTTAATATATCTTTTCGTCTGCTTTTTTTATTTTTAAATACACGTTGCCGGGTTGGACTGGGTGCATTCCGGTGAGTTTTTATTTTATGTATGCTTATTTGCTTCGTGCCGCAGCTGAGCGGGTCGGTGTTCTTGTTTTTTCTTCTGGGTCTTCGCCCACTCCATGCAGTTTTTTTTAATTTTAAATATGTTTATTACTTAACGCTAAGGCGCACGAGCGATCGTTCAACACTCTTTCCTACACGGTCGTTTGTTCAACATTTATTTAATTTTATTTGTTACATGTCGCCGGGGTGGTCTGCGTGTTTTCCGGTGAGTTTTTCTATTATGTATGCTTATTGGTACATGTTGCAGAGCACTATTTGGAGGGTTAGAACTGTTTTTTTTTTTTAACTTTGCGTAAAATTTTTTTAAACTATGCTTATATGGTTTATTTCTGGCGTTCCTGCCGCAGTTGAGCGTTCGTACAATTTTATTTTATTTTGTTTATTACTTAATGCTGCGGCGCACGAGCGATTTTTCAACACTCTTTCCTAATCGGGCGCTTGTACATTTATTAATATTTATTTTCTTATCATTACATATCGCCGCGGTGGGCGGGATACGTGCCGGTGAATTTTTTTTAAGTAAGCTTATTTGCTATTTTTTTTATTACCTCGGTAACATACGTAATTTCTTTCTGGCGATCGTGCCGCAGCAACATTCTATTTTTAATTACTGAATGCTACGTGTTAACTGTAGGGGTCCTACTTTGCTTAATACAGGGTGTCCCAAAAGTAGTGTACCCATTTGAAACTCAAATAAACTGGGAACCATAGTAGTTATAATTTTTTTGTTTGTTGCCGATTGTTGCTGTGATATTGGAGATTTATCATGAATAGATGGAGCCCGAATGAACGTATGTCCATAGTTGAACTTTACTTCACGCATGGGCATAGTGTTGTGCAAGCCCAGCGGGCGTACAAACGAAAATTTAATTTTCGCGCCGCACCATCAAAACACGTCATAAGAAGATGCATGCAACATTTCCGAGATAATGGAAATGTTGCTGATAGACCCAAGATGTCCAAGATCGACGCGAATTGCAGCCAATATTGACAATGCCCGCACTTCAGTGACATACAGTCCCAATAAATCGCTTCGTTGTCATTCTCAAGCACTTGGCATATCAAAATCTTTGTTACACAGAATCTTAACTGTTGGCTTACGCACATATCCATACAAAATTCAAATCGTCCAACGATTATTGCCTACCGACCTGCCCAGAAGACTGCAGTTTGCGAATGAATTTATTCAACTGGCAGATGAACCCAATTTCCACACGAAACTTCTCATGAGTGACGAAGCCCATTTTCACCTGAGTGGATTTGTCAATAAAAAGAACTGCCGTATTTGGGCAACTGAACACCCGGAAATGATTCATGAGACAACCCTCCATGAGAAACGTGTTACAGTGTGGTGCGGGATAATGGCACATCGTGTTTTCGGCCCTTTATTTTTTGAAAACCTTGAGGGGGTGGCCTTCACTGTGAATGGTGAACGCTACCGTGACAATTTGAGCACATTTCTCAGACCATTATTGGCTATGGAAAATGATGAGGTCTGGTTTCAGCAAGATGGTGCCACCTGCCATACCGCTCGGCTGACCATGACACTTCTTCAGGAGATGTTTCCAGGTCGGGTCATGTCCCATAATGGAGACATTAACTGGCCGCCGAGGTCACCGTATCTCACCGCCCCCGATTTCTTTCTGTGGGGTTTTCTCAAGGACAGTGTCTACAGAAATAAACCACTGACACTTGCTACCCTCAAAGACAACATTCGCATGGCAATCCTCGACATTTCCCAAGAAATCTTGGCGAAGGTCATTCAACATGTAGTGCTAAGGATTCATCACTGCCAAGATGTGAATGGTGGGCATATGCCCAATGCTGTTTTTCATGAATAAACCCCTGACTATAAGCTGCAAAGTGATATAAACATTTCCGTTGTAACTGCATTATTAACTATAGTATATGTATTTTAAATGGGTACACTACTTTTGGGACACCCTGTACATTCCTGGTCGCCGGCGCACGAGCGAGGCTTCCAGCTCTCAGCACGACGTTTGTACTCGACGTAAAGTAATAGTCTTTGTTCTATCTATGCTTAATACTTAACTATCTTTACAATATTATAAATTTTAACTATGCTTAATACTTAACACATTGTTTGTATAATATTTATTTTACTTGACGTAAAGTAATAGTAACTAAGCTTAATACATTCCTGGTCGCCGGCGCACGAGCGAGGCTCTCAGCACGATGTTTGTACTTGACGTAAAATAATAGTCTTTGTCCTAACTATGCTTAATACTTAACTATCTTTACAATATTATAAATTTTAACTATGCTTAAAACATTTTTTTTTCTATGCTTATTTTACACTATGCTTATTACTTGGCGTGTTGCACAAGTGATACCACTAAAGCATTTCCACACATAGTGTTATTTTAAAGACATTATTATGCTTATAATATGATGTGGGGATTATAATTGGCAGTTTATGAGTGACGCTCCAGCGGACAACATCTCGCTCTCTCTGCACGGGATTTTTGAGGTAATGTTGCTCCCAGGTATTGAGTCATAGCTAGTATGGCGGCATTATTTTTTTAAGCATACTGGTGGTGGGGTGGGGTAGCTATAGCTAGTATGACACCTTTTTGAGGTTATGTTGCTCTCAGGTATTTGTATTTAGTCATATCAAATATGTCGGCATTTGTTTTATAAGCATACTGGTGGTGGGGGTTGCGGCGTTTGTGGAGTGGTAAGGGTTTGCTTTTCGAAATTTAAACATTGCGGTTGGAAATTAAATATGGCGGCAATTGCTTTAAGAATAATGGTGGGGGTTTGCTTCAGGAATACATCATGGTGGAAATTCTTTTTTGGAAATTAGATATGGCGGTTTAAGCATAGCAGCAAATGTTTTAGGCATAACTAGTATGGCGGGGATGTTAAGCATAGCTGCATTTTATTTAGGAATAGCTAGTATGGCGGGGATTTTAAGCATAGCGGCATTTTATTTATGCAAGGCTAGTATGGCGGGGGTTTCTTTTAGGCATACTTGGGGTGGGGGTGGGTGATTTAAGCATACAACATGGTGGTTTACGCATAGCGGTAAATGATTTTTGGAAAATTTAAATATGGCGGTTTAAGCGTACAATATGGCGGGTATTTATTTAGGCATAGTGGTTGGAAATTTAAAACATGGCGAGTTAAGCATAATGGTGGGGGTTTGCTTTAAGCATACATCATGGCATCAATTGTTTTAAGCATACAACATGGCGGTTTAGACATAGCTAGTATGGCAGGGCTTTTAAGCATTTTTTTTCTCGGAATTTGGTGGTTTAAGCATACAACATGGTGGCAATTGTGGAGTGGTAGGGGTTTGCTTTAGGCATACATCATGACGGCATTTTATTTCTTTTTTCGAAATTTAAAGCCATGGCGGCTGCTTCTTTAAACATATGTTCGTTATTTAATTCTACTCTCGTCAACTGGTCCAATGGTCTAGTGGTCAAGGCGTCTGCCTCCTAGCCTCGACGTTGCTGCGTCCCACAGATCGAATCCACACGCCGCCCAGGATTTTTTGTATACAATTCCCGCCTTCGGAGCGACGGTGGCGCGCTCCGGTAACTAAATACTGAACTAAGATGGCGGCCTCCAGCAGACACAAACAAGATGGCGGCCTCCATTGGCTGCGACGGTTATGCGCCCTGTTAACCAATGTAAACAACATTGGCGGCCCCCATGAAACAAGATGGCGGCCCCCAGGGGGGTTCTCGGGCAATGTTTACATTTCATTTTTTATATTGGTCCAGAACCCTCCTGGTCCCCTTACTTATTTTAAATATAACTTTTGTACATGTTTGCTATTTAACTTCTTCCAATCTGTGATATTCTGTTAAGGATATGACGATGATAGGAAAAGTAGGAAACGAATGGTAGTGTTTCAAGGATGATGTGAAGGAAAATGGCTTACCCAACACCAAGATGCTGTCAAAAATTATATATTTGCGCCACGGACTCGGCAGCAATGCTAGGAGGAACGGGTTAGCAAAGAGCAATGAAAATGTTACATTGAAATGCATGAAAACAGAATTACGCCACGGACTCGGTCGCAATGCTAGGAGGTTCAGGTTAGCAAAGAGCAATATAAAATGAGCGTAACGGGACACAGAGAAACGGGACAATGTGCGTAACAGGACACTTTTTCGTGCTTGCAGACGGCGTTCATCGATTTATTAGACGTGGTCACGTCAAACATTTTACACATATAATATATAGAATACATTACTTACTTAAAAAATGTATATAGAATACATTAGAAAGTTGACATTCCGTGTTCGGCCCTTGCAAGAATCGAAGTTTTACCATTCACATCCACAAAATAATAAGTAATGTGTGCAGAAAAGATAAAATATTATGGTGTATATATTAAGTTAACGATATGAAATGAATTTACAGTAGGATAGGTCTTACAGTAAAGCACACAAAAACACATTTACTATGTACTTCTTGCATCAGAAAATAGCTTTGCGGGACCTTGTATTCATTCAAACCTGCTTTTGAAAGTTAGCCTATCTTGTGTACATGCATCGTAGTTAAAACAAATTTTTGTTTAAATTTATACATTTAAAAATAGTAAGGAACATATTCACATATCATTATAATTTAGGTAACTATTCTATATGTAAATTAATCATGAACATACCTTACAAAATGGCGGGTTTTAAAGCATGCTTACTTATAATAGGCCTTCTTATACATTTTTATATTGAATCCTAGAATACCGCACCTAACATATATTTTGGGTTAAAGTTACAAGAACAGTGAGATACTTAATTACTAACAATATGTAGGCTACACTGATACAACTATGATTGCTACAATGAATATTTCAAACAACATAAAAGAAAACATCTGTTGTTTGAGTTAATATGCACACAACTGGCACTTGTCAAAGCTCAACTAACTAAAAAATGTTTTCATAGATCGTACGTATCTAGGTACATAAATACATAACGAAGTAGCCGTTTTATTACATTATCCTACTATAGCTGGGAAGTTACTCCACCTGGCTCCACTTGCATTCAAACATGCTAAATGTTTCTAAGATTACTTTCTTGTGTAACTAGATAATTTGACTTGAAATAAATTAATGTTGTAGATAAATTCAATCCTTTAATGTCGGTTTTTAAATAAATTAAAAGCAATTATACAGATGCTTTATAATAGACTAATATCTTCATTTTGAATACAAATAGTGAACGAACGGTGCGCGATTGTTAAAGTCGCTAGTAGCTAAAGTATTGGCGCCTACGGAGCTGTATTTGATGTTCTGAAACATTGTTAGATAGTGTTATAAAGATAAGTATTAGTAACGGTTGTTCTAAAATTGAATTAAGATCTTTGGGGTATCGAATTGCCTCGAAGCTGTAGGTTCCAACAAGTCTTTGAGCGATAAAATACATAAACTTTCAAGTTATTTTCCACCAATAAGTATTTAAAATTTACTATATAAAGTACGTCAAAATTTATTTTGAAATGAAGCATAATCTTAATAGAAAACCACATATGATAGCACAAATTAACGATTAATTGTTAAAGAAGCTGGAATAGTACTATAGTAGTCATTGCAATTTGTTTTCTATTCATCTGTTCATGCGTATTTATGAAATTTTTAGACACGTGAGATTTTTTACAATATTCTCCAGTATCAGTCGCGGTGAAAATTACGATTATTGTAATGTACTCGCACAAAACAGAACAAGGGTACAAAAAGGCTTCACCACCAAAAGTAGTACACATTAAATAATTGAAGCTATAGCATCTCGTAAGATTCGTTTACCGTGCCCAAAAGTTTGAAATACTCCTCACTTGCAAATAAGTGTAACTATGTTACACTGCGTACTGATACAAACATTTCGGGACCAATAACATTTTACGATGTAATTATAATATTCTATTAAACTGTACTCCTCCCCCGTGTATCCGGCATCCAGTTATCCGGAACTACAGTTATGAGGAAAAAATCTGCTGGCCCGTACAACCTCACAACAAGATGCCCTCCTCCCTTTCCTTTTTCCCCTCTGTCAAACCCATAACACCCATTCACTTGCCTTTTATGGTAGACGCGATATTTCCTTAAAGCGCTACACCTTATCTTTCAGGTCGCACGTCGACCTCAGCTGTCAGCTAGTGCTAGATAGTGAACTGGCAATGCAGTTGTGGCATATATATTTTGGACATTTAGTATTTGTTTATACTGTGTTATGTGATGTCAGCAACAATTAACATTAATGTGTGTCCAGATGTAGCAATCCCAAATATGTAATGACCAAAAAGAGTCCTGGATAAATGTTTTAAATTCATTAAACTAATGTTTTTAATAGACGCGATAAATAATTGCTATTCTTCGCTTATTTGATAAGTTTCCATTCACGTGTGACATTTGAAGAGTAGTATTGCATAAGGCTGTACGAACGTTCGAAATTTCGAACTCGAACCGAACTTTAAAATAGTTCGGTTCAAGTTCGTGTCAACAAATTTGGGTTCAAGTTCGTTTTTTGTGACAACACTAGAACTTGTTAGTTTCCACATTTTAATAATACTAGAACCACGATTTTATGTATGCTCACGGCAAGGGTGCCCATATGGCAGTTTGTAAGGGGGGCCAGACTATAAAATAGTTTGTAAGGGGAGGGGGCAGACCTTCAAATATTGACAAAATGTGTCAAAAATTACAATTTGCCAAAAATCCTCAAAAACCCATACATTTTTTCCTCTTCTTGAAAGCTGGGGGAGGCGGCCACAGCCCTACCCTGCCCATGGGTATGGGCGCCCTTGGCTCACGGTTCCAAGGATGGCATTCGTAAAATCGCTGCCTTTGTAAAATCGGGACTGGCCCATTAGCCCCCCCCCTTTCACACCATTTTATTTCTTTAACTTTTCGAACTAAATATATTTGGTATTACTTGTGTGTATTCTGTCGTTATGAACAACATATAATTAAATATTAACGACTATTACTGAAACGAGGGTGGGGGGGGGGGGGGGAAACCTCCGGCCGTAGCGTGTGAACTAGAGCTGTAGCAAACCGTATGTATTTGTTACTGAGTAACGGGTCCGCCGTCTATATACAAGTAACAAAACGTTACACACGGCTGCATTTCGTTACTCGCATTTTTCGTATGTTTCACGCATGCGCGCGCATATTCGATGAATTTACATTACAAAGAACGATGTTTGTTTATTAAGTAAAGTATAATTTGGAAATTCGTCGTACAGGTTTTTTACTGTTTATAAAAGGTATTGTGTGTGTAGACAAAGTTTGAGATTCGAACAGAAACAACGTAATAAAGTATTTTTTTTCAAATTAGAAATATGTATGTTTTTGTTTTTTATTATCGCGAATTGTCACATTTTTTTTAATTATCTTAAAAGCGATAATATAATAAAGCCGCTCTTATGAGATTTTATTGTTTCTTGGTTAACAAAAACTGTTAATGATCAAATATTTTTAATAGTATATATTCTATTTATAATTATTTACGCGACGTCATACTGTACGCGTACGCAATACGACTTGATTCGTTGCATGTTATGCGGTATCAGAAGTAACGAGTAACGATACGATAGTAACGAGTACTGATTGTTATAGTAACAAATACATACGGGTACACTTTTTTTCGTTACTTTTACACCTCTAGTGTGAACGTGGAATGCGCACTGGCCCGCCCCACCAGCCCGGCGCCGCTCCGCCCGCCCTTTCCCGCGCTATCTTCCCACGCTGCGGCCGGTCTCGGATGCTACAGTCTCTGCGCTGCTGTGATTTGAAATATTCAGATACATGGAAAGTGTTATACAGTCGTTTTAAAGATTTTGCAATCATAAACAAACTTATATCATCAATTTAAAAATGAGTTACCTACCTTTTATTTTTCCGCCTTGCAGAAAGAAGCAGGTTTCCTTTGTCACTATTATTTTTAAAACGCGTCTTATTGCCACCAATTGCAGCGTTTCCCACCTATTTCAATTTAAAAATGTGGCTTCGTAGTAGCGCGATACAACAAAACAAGTAGTGACGACCTCCGACATGTGCGACATCTGTTATTTTGTTACTGCAATGAACCTCTGCGTGCGGAGTGCCCGACATCTGTGTGTGGACTAGTGAACTACGATGTGTAAAATTCGTTCATAGTCTACCGATTACAAAGGTACGGCGGAACAGATTTTTCAGCTGGTATTGCTTCTAAATGCATCCTGCTGTTTCTAACTCATGCACACATATGTGTTGTGAAATATTATTATTTTGTTTCCCATTTCCAATCAAATTATACAAGCATTCGTCTACTAAACTTCGCCGATTTTAGGAATAATTAGTTAATAAAATAAGACGCATATCGAAATTTCGAGTAATAACATTTTTAAGATCCATCCTTACTCTGTAAATAATATTTTACCAAAATCCATTTTATGTCATGGCATTTACAGAATCTGCGCCGTTGCGAACGTCGATTTTGCTGCTCGGAACCACATGTATCGCGCACTCTTAAGTGGCAACAATTTTTACTCTGCTAACTTTGATTATTTACAATGTAAAAAAAATACTCTGCTAACTTAGTAAGTTATTTGTTTTAATTAGGCGTATTTTCAAATAACTTTCTAAGTTATCAAAGTAGTTTATTTTACAGTATGGTTAGTCAAATATGTTGGATTAAAAATTGTTTGCGGCATAAGTGTTCTGAATATATTTTCGCTTAATAGTATAGCACATTTGACTTTATTTTAAATTTTTTTATATATGGTAGATTTTATTTTTATAATTGCATAGCAGTAATTTTAAGTTACAGTACAGTATATAATAAATTTTTTTTGCAGGCCGAGGATTAGAAAACTATTGAAAAAATGCATATAAATCAAAAACTACGACACTTTTTGAATTTTGGTTTCTTGATATTACACTTAATTTACTGATCTATTAACTGTTCTCGGATTGGCGGACAGTTGTGATACATTCTTTGTATACAGGCCGTTCGGAAACGTATCCGAAATATTTTGGAAGTCGAGTTCTTATGTAAACTGAGATACAGATTTTGGTAGCCATTTAGAGCCTAGCTAAGGGTGATATTCGTCTCTGAAAATCGGTTTCTATAATGGTATTTGCTCAAGGTACCAAACATTTTGGAAATAAGCTACAATTCAGGAAATTGTTTTTATTATCCGGAATTCTTTACCACACAAAACAATTTTCAATAATGCTTACTTTCAACCAAATACTAGTGAGTGTAACCCTCTTATTGCGAGAAAAATTTGTGCCTTCCTGTGATTTGGATAACTGATGCCGTTTTATACTAACATAAACCTATTGAACAATAAATCTTGCAACGAGATGAGTCATTAATATTGGCAAACATTTTTTTTCTAATATCCGTAGGTCCATACAAACTGGACAATCTAGTCGATAATAAATTCATCTGATAACCAACTTGATATCGATTAAAATATTAATAACATAAATATTTGTATCTAGTGAGTATCGTTGAAAGTACTTAATGAGTACCTCTAGCACTTCATATTTTCACTGTTTCATGCACACGCACTTAGCAATTTTACGAATGTGCAATTGCCCCCTTTATGCACTTTGCTCTAAGTTACTTGAAGTATTCTGCTAGGAACATAATTTAACAAAGCTCGGTAGTCGCCGTCAACCACAAAATTAATATTCCTTGTATTTTTACATGGATTTCTTTGAATGATTTTTTTAAGGAAACACTTTTAACACTTTTAAACAAACACTTTTAATTCCAAAAATAAATTATGTTTAATCTGAATAAGCAAGTAAATAGGTAAGTTTGGTATGTCCTTTCGGCACCAGTGTGTGATGGGGGAGCCGGGAAGCCACAGCGGGCATCTTGGATTATGTCACTTCCTGTGTCCGTATTGGATGACCTTGAACATTACCTGGCGGCCATCTTGGATCCACCATTAGGATTCCACCATTTTGTTTTCCAGAACATTCCGTCACTTTGAATTATGACGTAACGTCCGCAATCTTGAAAATATTTAAATATTAACTTAGAAATTTCGATTTTTTTAATTATAAAAAATAATTAAATATTTCTTAATAAAAACCGCAATGACACCATCATCGGGCGCCCCACTCCTATTCGTTGCAACTTTCGTTACTCCACCATCTTGAAAAAATATTTATTATCGAAAAAATAGAGAAGTTAAGAAAATTTTACCAGCATCGTCTGCTGAAGGCAGCCATCTTGTTTAATGGAGACCGCCATCTTGATTTCATCTGACTGATGTCGTCATCGAGTGTTGGTTCCTAATATACAGCAATGTATGTAAGTTCGAGTTTCTATCCTCTAACAGTGTTGTTATGAAGCTTATAGACAAATAAATACACAAAATCTACAGTCGTTTTGTTTATGATGGTGGTTGTGACCACCAATTTTCTTAAAGACATGTATAATGTTTGTATGTATAGTATTAGATATATGTTATCATATATCTGATTAAGCGTCGCACTATTGCGGATGCGATGGTTAGAGTAATAACACTCAATAAATTTTCTTCTATTAAAATTAATTTACTCACGCCATCTTTCACCGTTTAGGACCAGAAATGTTTTCAGTGTCCGCAATCACAAGTAATAATCTCTTCTCAGAGACCATTGTATTCATGTTTAGAAAGCTGCATGGAAGCAGATATATTAATTTTGACATGTGTATTTTCATTTCTCAGAGACCATCTTTGTGTACCCGTGTTTAAAACATTGCATGGAAGCAGATATTTTAATGTTTGCTTATAAATACATCATCCTTTTCAGATACAATTTTAAATATGATTTTATTGAGTAATTAAGTTTTTATATTAAAATAATAGGAAGTATGTAGGTAAAATCATATAAATTTAAATAAATTCAGGCTTTTCACAACGTATAATCCTCAAGAAAAGAAAAAAAACTATAAACATCAAAAACTGAAACTATACACAAAAAATGGAACATATACAATAACAAATGTAAACTGTACACAAAAAATGTAAATTATGTGTACAAAAAATTGAAACTCTATATAACAAATGGAGCATATACAACAAAAATGTAAAAAACTATACAACAAAACATGTAAATCTATAAACAAATGGAAACTATGTACACCAAAAAAATTAAACTATTAAAAATGTATTTATTCATTCTCTCCAACATATCTGTGTAGGACAGTATGGATGCCATCCTCGCATATCCTGCTCTTGTCATCCTCCCATGTTATGGCTAGCTTATTACTGTACTCGCTGTAGAACACATGCTACCTCGAACGAATGGCTCCAACATTAACCCTTCTTGTGCGGTGGTCCTGCAGGGTATTTAGGTATTCATTTAACTCAATGCGGTTTTTTGACCACTCATCACTGGATGCCCTTAGCCTTATTCTCAACAATTCCACCGAACTTGTAGGCATAGAGTTTGGCCCGCAGACCGACAAACTCACTCATCACTTTCCCCCAGCACTCATATTTGAACTTTCCAACGACTTTCTTGTTGATGAGGGAGAATCAAGGGTGGTCGGAAGGGTAGCAGCTATGTGTCGAACTTCGACATTAATGTAGGGTAAGCTTTGAGGTCTGTGTAAAAGTCAACTCTCTGGATCTCATAAACAAAAATATTAGTATCCATGTAGGCTAGATAAATGTTTTCCTGGTATTGAAGTTTCAACGATGTTATAATGGAAGTCATACATAAGTGTTTTTGAAAGATCAAGTACTGCGAGCCCAGCATAAATAGGTTTATCAAAAATGATGGTCTCGTGGTTCAGATGGACAAGACTCAAATTCGGTTCGTGCATTGTGCGGTCCTTTAAGGGTGGGTGGCACACCAGTTTCTTGAACCACTTCTCAGAGCACACCAACCACATTTTGAGCCTCTGTCTCTTGTTCTCCATCAATTTTCCAAAAGTAGAGTTCACAGTGAGTTTAAAGAAATCCTTTTCGAATTCATTGGCTGCAGACTGGTGCTTAGTCATGTTGAGCTTAATATATGGCTCCAACCATGCCGACTGTAGAAACTGGAAAACTCGATGTATTTTGGTCACTCTCAACCCGTTAGATATAGCCTACTGGTGATTTATATAATGGACAATGTAGTGCTCTGTATTTTCCAGCATCGTTATCAGCTTATTTTGTTTTGAGACAGGCGACCCCTTGTTCATAGGAAGAAAATATAGGTATTTGTGACTTTCGTGGAGCTCGTGAGTGTACTCTACATCACTGTCGATAATGTAGCCGGCGGAAGAATGGTTAGGAACAAACATAATATCAAATTCTTCATAAGCTCATTGGAAATTATGAATAGGATGCGGCAGCGACATTGCCCACCCATATAAATTATTCGCATCAATATAATCTATAAACATGGATGCCTTGGCTGCATTGTATGTCTCGGGTATGTATGTGTTGTTAGCCACACAGTGGTGCTTGATAATTTGTGCTATGCCACCAGAAATACACGCTTCCACAAACATATACATGTCATAATCTGTTAATAGCTCCAGTTTTACACCTGTGGTACGAATCATAGCATCGAAAGCGAACCCAGGATAGGAAATGTAGTGAGAGGGGTCAAGACTATGTTTTCAGGCACAGACTGCGAAAATTCTCAAATACATCTACCAAGATTAGGAAAGCTTTCTTTAGGTACAAGTCAGCATATTCCCCTAAAGTAGTTCATTGAAACATGCCCCAGACATTTTGTGCATGTGCATAATCTACCTCTGAAATCCTAGAATCGGTAAGAATGTTTTAAAGCTCATCAATCGACGGAAGACTAGTTTCATCTAATCCAGCAAAATAATCGAAAAAATCGTACGGGAAGACACCCTTGCAGGTAACCAACTCTATCTTTTCAGGTGCGAAAAACTTAGCAGTACTTCAAACTTGTCTGCAGGCAAAAACTCGGCCAGAGAAGCGAGACCCTGACTTATGAAGCGGAACATATCAACAAAATGAATACTGAACTTGTCACACAACTTCTTGGAA
Source organism: Bacillus rossius redtenbacheri (assembly GCF_032445375.1). Lineage (NCBI taxonomy): Eukaryota > Metazoa > Arthropoda > Insecta > Phasmatodea > Bacillidae > Bacillus > Bacillus rossius. Next base: position 39,090,814 of record NC_086331.1, on the reverse strand, counting down.
AAAGTTATCAGTTTTACCTCATAGTTAGGAATAATAAAAATATATTTACTGTCGTACCTCAACTTCCTGGTTTAATGAAGTTCTAATCGTATGCCAAGATATGGAAGAAAGCAATCACTTCTTTGGTCTTCATCTGAGAAGATTACAATCATAACATGCGGCTCCCAGATATTTACCAGTGAAGTGATTGTGATGGCGAACTTTCTTTGTACTCCCTCCAATTTTTACACCACAGTAGCCACAACATTTTGCTTGCAGAAAAGCGGTGTTCTGTGTATGCGAGAGCAGAATCACGGAAACAGACATATAAATTATTCTCTGCACATTCTGCCCAATTTCGACAATGCGGGAAATGAACATGTCATCTGCATTACATCCCCTGTACACTTCAGGCTGTGAAGGATGTGCTGAAGTAAGATTTGCAGGAATTATATCATTATCAGTTTTCACATAAATACAGTAGCTGTATGCTTTATGTTTTTGGTACTGTATTGTAAATGGCTCATCAGTATTCGGCTTGCAGGTGTAATGCCCCACTATGAAGTGTAAGACCCTTCACAGATACAGATTAATAATTCTCTCTGTCATGCGCTTCTGAATCTTTAATGGGCGTCAGTAGCCAAATATGGAATACGTTCCTAAAATGGAATACTTACATTTCCAGGAAATGCAACGTGGCAGAACTGTACCAGATAGCCAAGTGGTAGCTCATTCATGGCCATATCTTTTGTATGTGCCAGTAGTTCAGTATAGATGGGTTGTTTGTCTGAGGTGGTCGACTTTTCGTTTTTTTATCCTCTAAAAGGTTGTGAAAGGTAAGCGCTGTATACAGATTAAAAATATCTAATCCATTTTACGATTATTATTTAATTACTAGTTGGCTAGTGGAAGGTTTAAACTTTGATATTTTGTTATAGTTCAAGCTATTCATTTATGTAGTGTTGGAACTTTCACAACTTATATAAATATCTGGTAATGTACCTATTATGGAATACTTTTGTGTTCCTAATATGGAATAGTATTCCATATTTGATACAGTATATTAAAATGTTCTGACAATTACTAATTTTATTTACAGAATTATGTCTGGCCGGAAAAAAGAAGCACGGTACTCCACAGCGGAAGAAGTGGAATGCAGAAGACATGGAGAAAGCAATAACAGAAGTGAGAAGTGGTTCAATGGGTTTTAAAAAGGCAGCAACTGCATTTAATGTTCCACGAACTACTTTGTTTCGTCTGGCATCGAAAAATGACAAAACACCATCGCAAGCAAGTAAATCGAACCTAGGCAGACGTCCAGTGTTTCCGCCAGAGCTGGAAAAAAGGTTAGTAGATTATATAATAATGGAAAAAAAATTCTATGGTCTAACAAGGCGTGATATCAAAAGGCTAGCGTACCAGTTGGCAGTTGTTAACGACATACCAAATCCATTTTCCAAACAACATGAGACCGCTGGTCGCAAGTGGCTTGACTTATTTATTAACCGTCACAAAGATGTCATCACAATCAGAAAGCCCACAGGAACATCATTTAACAGAGCTAAGGGATTTAATAAAGCAAATGTGGCGGCATTTTTCGATTTACTTGAAAGTGAATTTGAAATGTACAACTATCCTCCAGATAGAATGTTTAATGTTGACGAAACTGGCCTCTCTGTTGTTCAATCAAAAATACAGTCTGTTCTTGCTTTAAAGGGCAGCAAGCAAGTCGGGTCACTCACATCAGCAGAAAGAGGTTCACTTGTCACGGCAGTCACATACTGGATGACCTGTGACACATTATGATATAGCAGAATTGTTTGGCAATTCATATTTAAAAGTGCAGACTGGTTGTATTGCTGTTAATGGATTTAAAACAACAGGACTCTATCCGGTGAATCATGGAGTATTTGAAGACAAGGATTTCCTTGCGGCTGAGCAAGAAGATATTGAAAATCCCACTGCAGTTACTGGACCTGCACTAACAATACACAACGATGGATCACAAACCAACGTCGTTGGGCCTGAGAAAATTGTTCCTATCCCTCAAATGGCTAGAAGGAAAGGCCCACAAAAAGGATGAGCAATAGGGAAAGCGGCACTTTTGACATCGTTGCCATATAAAGCCAATTTGGAGGAATCACTGAAACAAGTTCGTCAGAAAACTGTAGCTACCAATCACCAAAAGGGCACTACATGTTCTTCCAAAAAAATTCGGAAGGCTTCTACACCAGAAGCTAACCTTCAAAAACAAAATACACAGCCTTCATGCAGCGGATTGGTTTCACGTAAGAAGCAAGAACGGAATAAAAGGAGACATGACAGTGTTTCGGATGAAGACACAATCAGCATAAGTGATGCTTCAGACCCTGATTTGCAAGATGTTGGAGTAATGAGACCTAATGACGAAGATGCTACGTGCTTTTATTGTGATAGAAAGTTTTCACATGATCGAAAAGGTGAAATGTGTAATTAGTGTTTGGAGTGTGAACAGTGATGCCACTGTGACTGTTCTGGTGCAGAAAGCGGCATGTTTTTGTGTGAATATTGCAAATACTGATTTGCATTTACATATATGTACCTATTACCTGAAAGTTTCTTAAATTCAAAATACATGTAATTAAAGTCATTTGTGGCACAAAATGACAGTTTCTAAACTAAATGAACACAATTCCATATTAGGTACCACTTTTTACAGTGGCCTAACAGTATATCTATACATAAAAAAATTCACCATTTTAAATGCGATAATACTTTTAGGTTCTAAATATTATTGTGTCATAAAAAAATGTGTGTCCAACAAATAACCATAACCTTGTAAGAAGTATATAAAAACTGACATTATTATAAATCAAAATCATAAATGTATTCCATATTTGGCTCCCTTCCTCTACCCGAAGGTACCCAATAATATTCATGAATATGTTACTGTCTGTTAGGAAGAACACACTACTATACACATTAGAAAATTATAATATTTATTTACACAATAAACAGAGTAATATTTACATATACATTTATGTTAATTACTATAATACAGCTCATTGTTTTGACTGTTTTTAAACTGCTATTAGCAGTAATTAAATCATCTGTCCTTTACTCTGACAGTAAATAAATATATTTTCATGTCATTCTTAGGTTTAGACAAACCTTAATAATCACTACATTACAAGGTATTCAACATTACCTTTAAATTACATCACCATAATTTCAGCAATGAAGAAACTGAAGAATCTTATTACAGCCAACTGTGAAAAGTGCTATAATGATGTGTGTGATGTAAGTCAGTATGGTGAAAATAAATCGTCGATTAATATCTATTTTTCTTTTATTTCGAAGATAAAATAAAATGATCTCTCTAGCTAGACAGATAGCTAGATATTTCCTCTTGTGTGATAGTTAGCAAATTGTGGATGAGGTAAAATATCCACTTAAATAGTAATCCTGTGGGATTACAATCCCAGTCAGAATAGTTTACTACTGAGAGATGAAGAAGGTGTTATACATGAGGATGCCTAGGAAATAGGTAGGTAAAAGGCTGTAGCCTGGATCTTAATAAGGTAACCAATAATTATAAGTTTCTACAGTGTTAGTTTACACTCAGTGTGTCAGGATGTCTGTGTACAACATTTCATTGCCTAGGTATACAGTGACATCAACATACAGCCTGTTATGATAAGTGTACAGTAGAATCACTAAACTTGTGTGTGTGAACCGAACTATTAGGTGCTGTCAATAAAATGTACCTACAGTACACAAGGTTCACAGTACATCCTTTAGGTTGCTGCCTAAGGACAAGAGCATTTGCTCTTTTACTGAACCAAATAAATGCTAGGAAGTCTGCGCTTCACCTAGCCAAAATCAACTGAGTACAAACAATACAATAAATAAACTCAGCTGACTAGACACCTTAACCTTCCGGTATAAATTCACCGTTACACACAAATATTAATTGTAATTCTAGGCACAATTACATTACAGTACACATAAAGCTGATTCAGAGTATACTCTGGTATTATATATCTTGCACAACTGGTGCATGGTAGGCCCTTAAATGATTAATGTTATAGTTTCCCACGGTGACACGTGTTGACACTTTTTTTAGGGTGTAACAGTTCTCCCGATGTATTTGAAGAATCTCATATAGTCAACGGTAGAGTAGGAACAGCTTTTTTGTTACGTTTTCCCACTTATTACTCGTTGGCGCAGTCCTTAGAAGAACAAGGTCACCGACCTTGAAATGGTGAAGCTTGTGACCGGCTTTCCGCTTCTCCCTATTCCTGGCTCCTAAATGTAGTTTTGCCCTTATTAACTCTTCAATTTCCTCTCTGCTAGGAAGTTTGTCAGATATGTTGTCGTCGCAAGTAGGTAGATAATGGGTTGGTATCGCCGCCGACCGAACCAGACATATTGCCTCATGGGGTGTAACGCCGGTAGAGGTGTGTATAGTGTGATTTAATACACACTCAATAAATGGCAAGTCATCACGCCATTGCTGTGCATCATGACAGTAGGCCCTAAGCAGATTTCCTAGTGAGCGCATCTGCCGCTCCACAGGATTGCTTTGTGGATGCCTTACCGAGGAAGTGGTGGGTGTGATGCCTAGCTTCTTCACACCATTTTGCCAAACTTCGCTGGAAAAACTGTGATCCCCTGTCAGACAAAACATATGCAGTTTTCCCAATGACCTCTGTGAATAATTTAAATTTTGCCAACACCGTTTTAGCATTTGCATTGACAATGGCGTAGAGCTTGGTGTACTTACTGAAAACATCCATTACAACAAAAAATATGTTTTACACCAGCCTTGGACGGGGGTAGTGGTCCGAACAAATCCACGGACACCAAGTCTAGGGCTTGCTGCGGAATTATAGACTGTAATTCTCTGTGCAGCCGCTATCGTGCATGCTTAGTTTTCTGGCATAATAAACATGATGTAGTGATCCTGGATAGTGTCCTATGCATGTTAGGCCAGTATAACATCGACTGATGGCTCCGAATAGTTTCTTAGCACCTACATGTCCTAAGCTGACATGTAATTCCCAGGATATTTTGTCCCGTGCCGCTGTTGGTACTACTGGCTTCCGGCAGTCTTCGAAGTACGACTGTTGTTTTTGCCTGTAAAACAGTATACCCTCTTCTGAATTGCAGTAGTGCAAATGCACTTTGTGAGGTTGTTCACATGTTGTCAGCTTAGCAATCACTTCTTGACAGAATTCGTCAGTCTCTTGGAGGGATTTCAAATTTTTCAGAATTTTTTTCAAATTTTCATTTTTACAAAATTTATTAAATTTGACAGGAGCTATAAGGAATTCCTTCAGCTTGCTTTCTGGGAACCATTCCCCTGTCTCAGGCGAGTTCATTCTACTGTGGTAATCTGCCGCAGAGTTCTCGCTTCCTTTTATGTGACAGATGTTTATGTCGTACTCTTGTAGGAGTAAATACCACCTGGTCAGCCTGCTGCCAAACACTCTGCCTGCTCTTAGACATGTGAGGACCTGGTGGTCAGTGAGTAATTGTATTTTCTCACCTAACAACAGGTCACGAAACTTCTGCAGGGCCCAAATGATTGCTAGGGCTTCCTTCTCGGTTACAGTATACCGTCGCTCCGCTGTGTTTAAGATACGGCTGGCCATGGCCACAGTTTTCTCCGTGCCCTCTTCGTCTAGTTGAGCTAGTTTACAGCCTAGCGCGTAATCTCAAGCATCTGTATACAACAGGAATTCACGACCTTGCACAGGATGATTAATAACATGTTCACTTAAGAACAGCTGCTTCAAATCTTGGAATGCAGTTTGTTGTGGTTCATCCCAGTTCCAGGAAATATCTTTCTTCAACTGCTGGAACAGTGGTAGTGCAATCTTCGCCACCTGGTCGCTATAATTTCGGTAAAATCCTATGACACCTAGGAATGCTCTTAACTGCCTTATGTTCTTGGGCACAGGGAATTCTTGAATAGCTCTTAGCTTTTCCGGCGCAGTTTTAATGCCTGTCGGAGTCAAAATGTGTCCGAGGAAATGTAGCTCTTCTCTGCAGAACAGGGATTTCCTAATTTTCACTGTCATGCCAGCTTCCTTAAGTTTAGTGAGTACTCTGTGTACATGCTCTAGATGCTCAATGTATGTCGATGACGTAATGAGTATGTCATCCACATACGCCCTGCCAAATGATGCGCATTCTGGCCCTAGTGTTGTAGCCAGGCACCTAGTAAATTCCGCCACAGCGTTACATAAACCGAACGGCAGTACTTGAAACGTGTATTGCTGATTACGAAATAAGAATGCAGTATATTAACAGGATTCCGGTTGTAATGGTATTTGCCAATACCCGAAAGACAAATCCATTGTAGTCAAATATCTTACACCTTGATACAGTCGTAGAATTTCATTAGTGCAGATAGGACTCTCACGATATTTTACAGTAATGCGGTTTAGTTCTCGTGCGTCCAAACACAGGCGTAAAGTTCCGTCCTTTTTGAGTACGCAAACAACGGGGTTTGCGTATGGACTAGCCTCCCTCTTGATGACCTTCCAGTCCAACATCAGCTGTAGGTAGTTAGTCGCTTCATTGAGGTACTTAGCTGGTATTTGGTAGGTCTTCCTGTGAAAAGGTTCGCCGTCTTTCACTAATATTTTGGCCTTGTAGAGGCGATTATAACCAGGCTTCTCGTTAAATACATCTTGATGTTGACGGAGTAACTGGAGTAGCATATATTTCTGTTCACTGGTTATTGTGAGAACATCTTGCACTGCGAGTTGTAACTCTTCCCATAATGCAATGAAATCGTTGCCAGCCTGTATACTGTGCACTTAAGGTGGTACACTGTTCAGTCATAACATGCCTACAAAATCACCTGTCACTTGCCACTGCCCTGTAGTTATTGTAGTGGGTAACCTGCATTCAGTGGGTGATACAGTCCACTTGTCAAAATTCAAAACGATGCCGTACTGTGTCAGAAAATCAGTACCTAAAATTAAAATTTTTGCTAGCCCTTTTACCACTAATGTTGTTATGTCCTTAGCTTGACCTAGGCCGTTGATGTGCAGAAGAACTTGCCTATTTACAGCAGGGCTAGATCGCGATGTGACCCCTATTATTTTAATGCATAGCACAGGTATGATGCATAGTTTCTGTCCACGCTGTAATAAAAAATTGATAAAATCTTCGTTGACACAAGATATTTCTGCTCCGCTGTCTAACAAAACATTAACAGGTTGTCCTTTAACTTCTAATTCTAATTCAGGACAAACAGTGTTACATTTAGGCAAAATATCTTCAATTTCCTTGCTGTACAGAAATTCGCGTTCACTTTTTTTTAGTATAACTGTAGCGAGCAAAATTTTAAAAGTCATACAGTTGTAGTTTGGAATGTGATAATTTACCCCCATGTCTGGTCCCTGGATTAATGATCAGGGCGTACCACCACTAATCCCAATGAGTTTAACGCCGTCTCATTGGCTTGGCTAGCCAATGCAGCGCTTGATGCTGAGTTTGATAGCTGCTGTTGCTGCAGCTGTTGTAGTTGATTGCTGTTGGGAGGAATTGGCGTTTGCCGTGCAAAGTATCCTTGTTGATTCCTTGACGCGGACGGGAGGAAGTTGAGAGTGGGGAAACTCGTCGCGCTGTTCGCTGACTGGACGGCTTCAGCTCCACTGGGAGGGAACACCAGCTGTTGCTGCTGCTCCGGTGATCTCGGCAATCGGTATTGGTACCCCTGACGTGGTGATCTTGGTCGCCCTTCTGGGTACTCGTACCTGGTAGGCCGCTGTTCTTGTACCTCACCGCGCTGTTGTTTCTTGTTCCGGTACAGGTTCTGGCTCGGCTCGTCCTCCTCGCTGCAGGGACGACCCCGCTTTTCACTCCAGCCGTTAGTTTTGTGTGGTCTGTGTTGCCGATTGTTCCATTTACCGGTATGGTGAAATTTCCAATTAGCGGTGTTGACGTGTACTTTTGGCTGGTCACGTTGCCACTGTTTGATAAAGTGGAGGTGCCTTTTGTGCCGGTGCTTTCTCGTGCTCCGAGCTGCTAACACGCACCTGCCGCTCTAACCTGTCGAAAGCTAATAGCTGTTCTCTGAACTCAGTTATGTTTGAAAAATTCCTCCCTGTTAGATGTAGCTGGTACTTATGAGGTAATTGTCCTAGAAACATGGAAATAAATTCCTCATCGTTCATAGGTAGGTCTAAGTACCTAGTACGCTCAAACATGCTGGAAAGATACGCTTCAAGGGACTTGTTTTTCTTTTGATCAAATTTTTCACCGTGCAATCTGGCTCGCATGTTTCCCTGTATGCGTGCGCTCCAAAACTGCTGTCTAAACTGAGTTTTAAAGTCAGCATAAGTGTGGGTAGACGATTGTATAACCTCCCACCAATAGTATGCATGTTCGCGGAGGGCGGTGTTCAGACATTTTAATTTTTCGTCGTTGTTCAGCTTGAACAAAGCTGAATATTCCTCAAATTTTTTTAGGAACCTCATCGAGTTCTCATTTTAGACTCCAGCGAACCGTGGTATGGCCTCGGGCCGGGTGGTGCATAACAGCCACTTGGCGCATTAGCCATAGGCGAAACGGCGGTTGTATTCTGTTTATCTAATAGGTTGTGTAACCTAAGGGTGAGCATTCTGTTCTCTAAATGCCCTACTCGCTCCTCCAATTGGTTTCCTAGTTCATCCTGTTTGCGAGTAATATTAGTAATCTGATTGTGCATCTGTTGGTTACGATGCTCCACTACCTCATTTATCTCATCCAGACCACAGTGATTTTGTGTAGCCTGTTGTGCTACTTCTTCTAAACGTCCTGAAATACTGCTTACCTCCTCCTGTATTTTCTGAGTAGTGTCTAGACAGTTATTCTGTATTTGGGTTAGCTTTAGCTCGGTGTGTGTTTCGAGTATAGCTACCCGACTGGACACAGCTGCTACACTATCAGTAACCTCCTGCAGCTCTAATTTGAAGTTATTTTCTAAGCTGAGGATACTATGTTGTATTTCCGCAGTGTTAGAATCAAACCTGGCGTTCAAATCTGCGCTCAACTTTGCGGTATTAGCATCTAACCTAGCGTTCAAATCTGCGCTCAAATTTGCGGTATTAGAATCTAACCTGATGTTCAAATCTGCAGTGTTAAAATCAAACCTGGCGTTCATATCTGCGCCCAACTTTGTGGTGTCAACACTCATAGCATCTAACCTAGACACAAGGCACTGGAACATAGTAGCTACATCCATATTGCCACTGGTTGTAGGCACTGAACCTGTAAATTCTAACTGCTTTGTGGGCTGGCTAGTTTCATCATCCTTTGTGTTTTGTGCTACAGAGATGGAGATAGTGTCATCTTCGGACAGGCTGCTGTCCCGCGAACTAGTGTTGACTTTGGTCTTACACCTCCCTCTAGTGTTCATGTCTTGAAACTACACAATAATGTTGTACAACAAAATATTCGAGCCCCACGATGCGGCTCCAAATTACTCTGTAATGCCCCACTATGAAGTGTAGGACCCTTCACAGTTACAGTTTAATAGATCTCTCTGTCATGCGCTTCTGAATCTTTAATGGGCGCAAGTACCCGAAGGTACCCAGCTTAATTATTTATTAAATATAAAAATAAGTATAATACTGATTATAATATAATAATTATTTAACATAAAAAAAATGACTAACAAGGTTGCTTACACTTGTGAATAATAGGAAAATGGCATATTATTTAGCAAATAAAATTTCGTTGGGCACAACAGATACAAAAGTTCATTGGTTAGGAGATAAAAATATAAATTTAGCTAGTTCAGTATTCGTCGGTTCGCATGAAATTCAAAATCTTTCAAGACCTCTGAGTGATGTCATACAAAACATTAATTTTGCCATAATTCCAAGAAAACTAGAGGCTTAAATATTATTCAAAGACGATTAACATAAAACAATTAGCATAATCAGACAGCAGATGGTCACTAACACAATTCGTGCTATGATTCGGTGACGCGGCAGTTCAGTATTTATCATAGCATATAGTCATACCTGATGATTTGACGATATATGGTTTTCAGATAGAGCCCCAATATAACCAATACTCTCAGAGCTACACCGAAGCTCGGGGCGTATTTTTCTCGCCAATACGAGAGACGTAGCGATGCTATATCATATTTAAAATGTCACGTCGGCAAGGCCCGACGCGACAACACACACAAGCCACAATATGGCACACCGAAGTTTTTTCTTCTCTTACAAAAATTAATAGCGTCTCAAACAAAAATGGCTTTAAAAGATCCGCCGATATATCGGCCAATCACCGGCCTTGAATTAAGCATTTAAAAGATATTACATTTAACATTATTAACATAGAGAAAGGTTTCAAAGCTCAAAGCAATATCCAAAACAAATATAGAAGTTAATTAACATGAAAGATATATAAATTTGGCACAAATAAAAACGTAAACAAATACTGAAAACATAAATAAATTATTTAAATTAAAGTTTCAGTGTTCTTTGATCTGATGTAGTATCACACAGGTATGGATCTTCTCGAGAAAAGCCTCAAAATTACAATAAATGAGAAGCATTTTATCAGCATGGTTAAAATTTTTAAACTGAAGAACATGTGGCTGGCAATTTTTGTCCAGCGGTGGCATCTCCATTCGAACAGCAACATGTTGTTTGCAGAGCTCACTGTGTTTTTCAAAACACTGAAGACCAGTGAGCTCACCAATTCTTTCCTGATCATCGAAATGCTTGAAGCAGATTTTACATACATGAATAGCTTATGTGTGTGTAGTAAGTTTGGAGCGCACCAGGGTGGAAAAATTATTTATAAATTTAAATAAATTGTCTCTGAGAAATGAAAATAAATATGCAAACATTAAAATATTTGCTTCCATGCAGCTTTTTAAACAAGAGTACACAATCACGGTCTCTGAGCAGAGATTATGGGCATGTGTCGTTTTGCCTAAAGTCGTTTTGCCTAATTTTAGGCAAAATGCTGTTTAGGCAAAACGCCATTAGGCAAAACGCCATTAGGCAAATCGCCGTTAGGCAAAACCCCATTAGGCAAAACGCTGTTAGGCAATGCGCCGTTAGGCAAAGCACCGTTAGGCAAATCGCCGTTAGGCAAATCGTCGTTAGGCAAATCGCCGTTAGGCAAACTGCTGATAGGCAAAACGCTGTTAGGTTAGGTTAGGTTAGGCAAAATGCCATTAGGCAAATCGCCATTAGCAAAATGCCGTTAGGCAATTCGCCGTTAGGCAAAACGAGGTTTTGTCATTATAGTAACATTTTAGGCAAAATGCTGTTAGGCAAAACGCCGTTAGGCAAAATGCCGTTAGGCAAATTGCCATTAGGCAAAACGCCGTTAGGCAATTCGCTGTTAGGCAAATCGCTGTTAGGCAAAACGCCTTTAGGCGAAATGACTTAAGGCAAATCGCCGTAACGAATTCATGTTTAGACAAACCGCCGTCAGGCAAATCGCCTGTTACTCGAGATTATTACTTGTGAGTGAGGACTCTGAAAAAATGTTTGGTCCTGAACGGTTAAAAATATGGATTTAATTAATTAATTTTAATGGAAGAAAAGTTATTAAGTAATATTACGATAACCCTCGCATCCACAATGGTGAGACGACTAATTAGATATATAACCTTTATCTCAGACTATGCATACAACCATTATTAGTCTTAAAGAAATAATGGCGGTCACAACCACCATCATAAACCAAATGACTGTGGATTTTGTGAACTTTTTGTCCATAAGGTTCATAACAAAACTGGTTGAGGATAGAAACTCGACCTTACATACATTGGCGTAAATTAGGAACCGACACTCGATGACGACATCCATCAGATGAAATCAAGATGACAGTCTCCAACTAAACAAGATAGCTGCCAGCAGACGATGCTGGTGTAATTTTTTTTTTTAATTTGTCTCTATTTTATCGATAATAAATATGTTTTCCAGATGGTGGAGCAACAAAAATTATAACGCATAAGAGTGTGGCATTGGATTTTGTCATGGCAACGAAAATTGCAACGCACAGGAATGGGGTGCTCGATGATGGTTTCATAGCTGTTTTATTAAGAAATATTTAATAATTTTTTTATGTTTTAAATATTTTTTTTGCAATTTTCTAAGTTAATACTTGAGGATTTTTCAGATGGCGGACGTGACATCATAATTGGAAATGATGGAATATTCTAGATGAATAAATGGTGGAAACAAAGATGGTGGATCCAAGATGGACGCCATGAAAAAAGTTCAAAGTCATATAAGATGGCCACCGGAAGTGACGTAATCAAATATGTCTGTCGTGGCTCTCCGGCTCCCCCATACCCCAACGGTGCCCCAGACATACCAAACTTACCTACTCAAGTACTGTGTTTTAAACATACATGAAGAATATGACTTACATACTGCAATAATTTTGTTATGATAAACAGTAAGATGTACTATATTTTACTTGTTTAAGGCGTTTCAAATAGTTTCCAAAGAATGGTTTATAATAAAAGCAAATTACTAAACATTTAACATTTCTACCAACTTTACACAAATTCATATAGTACACTTCTATCTACATCTCTCCTAGCATACCATTTTAAAAAACAAATACTTATACTAATTCCCTATAGACCTATGCAGGTAGAGTGCATATCTACAAACAAACCACTTGGCATATGAATACATATCTACATTAGGTACGATAACTACAAACTTAAAAATTTACATTCCTTCACATAAATAATTTGACTCCTATACTATAATTTCCCATTACTTACACATATACCTACTTAAATTGAAATCGGCTTACAAAATTCCCTACTAATGAATTTTATCTATGTACCTAACAATTCCATTAGCTACTACAACAAACATGTACATATTTAGGTGCAAAAATATGTAATCTTACAAAATAGTACCTTTTTTTACACTAGCTAACTACTAACTAATTCATTTATAAATTTACTATTCTTTCTTCACCTTACCATCCAAGTAACCTTTCCTGAATACTAAATACCTGCAGTACCTTTAATTTATGGGCTGCAGATATTTCCTTTAAAAATGTTTTACTTTTTTATAAGTCTACAAATGAAACTACATAAATAAATTAATATTCTTGTAAAACATCCACTTTATCTAATACTTTGAGAAAACTCATTTTCTGGCCATAGTTTTTTTTTTTTTTTTTTGTTTTTGGGTTAGCAGGTTCTATTCAGAAATTGTGAACTATATAACATTCTATATCGAAATACATATTTACCTTTATCAATACATATTTGATTAGACAGATTGCTGCCCTTACAAATACTCATTTGCCTACTCTAAATACTTTGATTTATACACTGACCTATGTTCAAAAGTAATATAAACCTGCGTTATAAAATCATATCCTTACAAATATATTTTCCGTTCTGAATGAATAAATCAGGGTTTAACGTCTTGTTACCTCAAGGTATTCAGAGATGATGAACAGCTGTGAGATTATAAAGAAGTAATGATGTAACGCATGGGTGGGGGAAACGGAAGCATATCGAGAAAATTCACCTGAAAACGGCAAATAACTGTGATCTTCACGCTGGCATATCTACTTTATTACTATCAATATTTAATGGCTATTTAAACATCAGATGAATTCATTACTTTGGTAAAAACCAGCACCTCCTACCTACGTATCTACATACCCACAAATTACATTCCCGGATTATGAAAATATTTACCAACAAATGCACCTATATTCCTACCTACGATAGAAATTACCACCTAATTATTGCGAAATATATCTACCATTCTACCTATCGATATACTTAAATACATATACCTACCAAATGATTTACACGCCAAATGTCATGCCTACCATCAAATTTACCTACTTTCCTTCTACATACTTACCATAGTTACCTACCTACTTTTGAATTTTGCAGCGTTTCAACTCGTCATCAAATGCATGTCTGAAGTTAGGCCAGATTGTTATTTTCAAGCAGAAAAAGCGTGTTTAGCATCCGCCTGGGCCTTGCTTATTAAGACAGCCGTCCTCCCCACGACGTCGAAGATTCGAAACCCCTGGACATGCCAAGCAGTCCCAAAACATTCATACTCGTCGTCGGGTGTGAATCCCAGAGCTCTCACAGAGTTATGACAATCCAGATTGCGTGTAGCTACACACATTTCACTCAGTTTTCAGAACATCCATGAAACCATTTAAAAAGGGCCACCCAAAAAGAAATGGCACGGCTGACGAAAAACATAAACAAATCTGCCCACAAAGGACATCAAAGCACGCAAAATATTTATATTCATAGACTTTCTTATGGGGAACCTTAGCAAAGTAACGAGCGAACCACAGCTATTTTCAACATTTTACACTACAAAACCAAATTTCCTGTAAATCAACAAATGGTTACATACAAAGTCAAACATTTAAATTTAAAATGTACAAACGACCATAAAAATGGAAATATTTTCCAATATATGTTCCACACATACATGAAAGTATAAATAATCACAGTTTTACTAACGCTTTGGCAAAAACAGCTCAAATATAATGTTCAGTGCTGGGCATGCGTAATTAAAATTCAATGTGTCATCAGTTGTATATTTTCGACAGTGTAGTGGAAAATTAGTGAATTTCATCTCTCGCTTATGCCTTAATGTGTCTTTTTGGCAATAGTACACATTTGATCAAATCTGAAATAATAGGATTGTGCATGTAGATGTGCCTTATTACTAGCCCTTCAAGTGGCCAGCAATTTATTAGCTCCGTGTCATTGAATTTATTGAAACTCTAAGCTTGTGCAGAAAATTAGTTCCTGTTGGTTTAACTGAAAACCACACTTCTTTGTTCAAATCGATATTTGGCAAATATGAAGTCAAACTATATTTTTAAATAATATACAAAAGTAGAATTTCTTTTTCCATACAGTCGGGAGGGTAATAAGGTAAGCAGTAACTGTTAACTATGCATTGTGAGTGCGCGCTTTAAGCCCCAAACATACAAGGTCACGCTTGGGTTTATATTGTCACGTGCACCTAGCCGGTGCCACCGCCATTTCTGTCACGATCCACCTTCAGAGGGGGGGGGCGAGAATCGTAGCTCTTTACATAGAAACAACTCGCTTGGCATCAACTAGTCTTAACTTCATAAAATACTTTACTGTACCTAGGATCATAGGTTCGTCATCCCGTACAGGATGTCTGGTGAGAGCTGAACTAAGGAGATTTTGCAAAATAACATAATACTTAATTAAAATTATTTTATTCTTAAAGTCAAATACTCAACATCATTTTAAAGAACATTTAAATAGCGGGATTACAATTTAAAACAATAATCTCTTTACTTCCTTAACGATTGAACGACCTTACAAGAGAGAGAATGAGAGAACTTCACTAAACACTTCCCTAGTCCTTCCGAATACCTCAAATCATAATTAATACTTAAAATTAAAACAAAGATAAGTCCATACTCACATTTTCCGAAAAGCCTTTCTTGATCGATTACTTTAAAAAAATAACGTAGGGGCCTCTCCTGCCCTTGAAATCCCGAACGAACATTACATTTTAAAAACTATGACGCGTGACCCCTGACGAGGGCCATAGCCTCCGCCCGAAAGCTTGACGACTACATTATGACCTAACTTAAATTAAACGACTCGTGGCCTCTGGCGTCGACCATAGCTTCCGCCCGAAAGCTTGAATTCCTACATCACGAACGAACTAACAACTCGTGACCACAGGTGAGACGCATAGCCTCCGCCTGAGTGAGCCTGAATTCCTACATCACGAACGAACTAACAACTCGTGACCACAGGTGAGACGCATAGCCTCCGCCTGAGTGAGCCTGAATTCCTACATCACGAACGAACTAACAACTCGTGACCACAGGTGAGACGCATAGCCTCCGCCTGAGTGAGCCCCGAGTCACCACTCACTTGCGCTTAAATTCGCGCGCCCTGCCGCGCCTACCATAACAAAAGCTCGTTATTGAAGTCAAATTTACTAAACAACTAACTAGAACATCTGGGAAGACTACCCCCCCTCTACCCCAATGTGCAGGCCACACCGCGCGGCTTGTTACGACAGCGCGCCCCAGTAACTGCGGCCCGTGGCTGCGCCAGCGCGCGGCCAAACAAACAAACAAAATTCTGCAAGCCCGCAGCGCGCCGTGCCGGCCCCGTGCCCCAATTACATGGTCACGCCACTTGCGCTGACGAGTGAACAGAGCAGCCAGCCCAGAGTCCCGTCAGTAAAGTCCCTAAATTTGATTTCAACAACCCTGCAAAATTTCAACCCGCGACATAACCCTCCCCTCACAGAGCTCGAGCCCCATCGAGCTACCTCAAAATTACAAATTGTCTTTTTCCATTAAACCATAACTATAAATTCCTCATTTCACAAAAATAATAATTTTCTTAGTTCCTTGCTGTCTGAACATACATCTAGATTCTGCATAAGATTTATTTTAAAACAACAAGTATTCATAAAATTAAATGTAAAACTTTTATCTGGTTTGTTCTCACAGGAACCTTCAGAGGCTCGAGTTCTCAATTCTAAAAAAATTGTTCTGTTAGTGAAGCTCTCTTTACAAATTAAATTACTGTTCTTAGTTTCTCAGTATTCGTTAAACAATGTGCAAATTCTGGATAATTATTATTATTTTTTTTTTTCGGTTTCCGTTTATTACCATACTTCTTTCGTTCTTCAACAAAAATTAAGTGTCCTTACAGTGTTTCAATTAATTAAACTCTTATCTCGTGAAGGTTGGTGCAACTCCTCGAAGTCAGTGTTTTCGAGAAGAGTAGCTCCCTGGGCTGGCCATCAGCAAACACCACTCAACTCCAACAGCTACTGGACTGGCTTCCAGGGCAGCTCACAACTTCTCCCCACATCTGCTTCGGAGTTGTGCCATCCTCATCACGAACAGATTACAATTCTGAAACATCATCAACAGGCATTACCATCACGCCTGACAAATACAAAACTAACTACTAAACTGCAATCGATGGGCAAGGATGCAAACACACAAAAAAATAAAATTAATTAATTCAACTGCTAACATAAAGTATCCCACCCTTAGCATAATCTAATCAGGCAAATAATTTGATAGGAAAAACTTAAGGAAGGGAAACATGACCTCCAATGATTTTCCCTAACTCTTGTGTCTTGATCTTCTCTATACAGCAAATAGTCCCCACGAAGTAACTGGGTTGAAGGTCAGTTCACATGACCCACCCATAACCTCTTCTACTCTTCTTTTCTTCTGGGGGCAACCACAATGCCCACCAATCTCTCTCCATGGTGCCGAACCAGCTATCCCATGAGAGTAAACAACGTAGTCAATAGAAGCGCAGAGGGGAAACACCAATCTCTGGCTTGTCGAGTCATAAAACTGCTTTATCTTCTTCTTCTTCTGAGTAAAAATATCTGACTAACCTTGCTTCTATTCTTCCAAACAGTAAAAGTTCATCAGGTATCTTCATGAAAGAAACATTCTAACTAATAATTCTTCATTTTTCTTCTTCTTTATTTCTGTTAGTTGTAATAGAAGGCCATGTTAGGGAGGTTATAGGGAAAAAGAGTGGCCAATTCCCACCCCATCACCCACCTAGATCATGACTAATTAACTTTTAAACTTTCTATTTCAAACAAATAAAAAAAAACATTTTTTTTATTCAAACTTTTAAACTATAATTACTTTTACTTCATAACCTCAAAAGCTAATCAATAATTCTAAATGAAATTGTGATTTACTGCATCCTTGTTCCATCCGATCTGTTTGTTTATAACCTTTCTTGTAAAGTATAAAATTTTCAAACATTACTAATTCAAAAAAAATTAAATTCTGGTGTCCTTTGAGTTACAATTAACTTTACTATTTCTTAGCTTGAAATAATTTAAGTTTTCAGAACTATTTCATTGTCTAATTCACAACACTTAAAAATCAACTCAAAACAACAAATCATCAAAATCAATAAGATCATCTGACCTACCTATCAGTACTGTGAACTTGAACTGTTCGTACACATTTATAATAAGCTATTGTATTTAAATTCCAACCTAAATAAGGTTTTAAAAAAAACTACTAATCCCTCTGTAAATTAAGAAAATTAACTTTAAAAATTAAACTTAAGGTATTAGTTCTTTTTGACAGCTACCACAACTCACTAGTTCCATTACATTACTATAACCTAAAAAGTTCTGTAAATAATGTTTATAACAAAAAAACTCCAGTTACTGTCTTCCATAAAAAAATAAAACTTTACATAACCTTATTAATCTCCACTTGTAAGTCCATGGCTGCCAGCTTTCTCTTCTCTTGAATCTTCAGTCTTGGCTCTTGTTTCAGTGATCTTGTATCTTGTCTCTCGAACTCTTGTCATCTTGTAAACTGGACTGCTGCTCAGCTCATCTTAAGGAATCTGTAACAGTTTCAAAAATACATGTTAATTTAAATTACATAATTCCTGTTCTTTGGTCCTAAAAAAAATTGTATTATTAGTACACATTACCCTGAAACAACATTATTATTCATTGTTTATTACTTAAAAAAAATGCTTTACCATAAAATCCTTTTTTGTTCTTTTCATTAGGCCTATTTATTTTCCTTCTTCTTAATTAAATTCTGCTTCAAATGTTAATCCTAACTTAAGACCTACCATCTATTTATTATTCATTACCTACATTATTTATGTTACCCTAAAATTCCCATAAGTTTCTAATACTTCCTATCAAAGACATTCTCTCTAAAAAAAATTTACTTGTGACTCTTAACTTAACAAACTTAAAAAAAACTTTTACACTAGACTTAACTTATTATTCATTCTTAGTTACTAAATTTCTATATGTAAACTTTAGTACTTACAAACAAAAACTGCCTATTTCTCTCTACCTCTTAATCTCTTTCAATTATTACAATAATAATGTTACCTTGCATCTTTAAACTTTCTTCTTTTCAATTAAATTAGACATCTCATAACAATAAAAATTCTGCCTATACTCTTCTTATGGGTGTACAAACCAACAACAAAATTTCAAATTCTCAAGTTTCCTTATATTTAAATTATGCAATGCACATAACCTCTGTGGTGCCTGTACCCTTTTAGGCCTACCACCTTCTCCTCTCACAGCATGACAACTCTTATTCCTCGGGGTCTGTATTCACTGTTCCAAATCAAATATCTCAAAAAAATTAAAAACAAATTTATTATTTTAAGAAAACAAAAATTTACATTGAATTTACTATGGAGCCTGGAAATCTTAATGTCTCACAGCAGCTAACATGACTAAATCCCATGGAACCCCAGGTTTACATAACCTGTGCCCAAAAATTTAAGCATACCAGGCTTTCCCTGCACTGGTTTTACAGCATCACACACTATTTAGGGCCCCTGATCTGCCATCAGTCCCAAGGAGTTTTCCCACAACCCCTCTCTACACAAGCGCCTACCGCATTCCTCTCAATTGGCTATCGGTTTTACGGCATTCTTTTGGGATCCGACCATCAAGTTAGGGCTAATCGAACACTAAACCTCCATACTTCCAAACTAATGTAAATCAATTAAATTTTCTCTGTAATTTCTTAAAATCCAAATAAAAATTATTCAAACATGCCCAAGAAACTTTCAAAAAAAAAATTCATAATCTTATCTTCAAACCCTTAAAATAAAAATAAATAGATTACTCTGTTTTCTCCTTAATAACTGTAAACTGTCAACAAATATTATGTCGTAAATTTAACTATGCTTACTGACTCTAAATCATAAAATCTCATTCGTCCTAATTAATAAACAACCAATTTCCTTGAAATCTCACTGTATCTCTCATACTCAAACTCCACTGGCTGAATATCTCAATAAATTCAAAAACAATTATCTACACTCTTAAAGAAATTCCTCCCCAATTATTCAAACTTCTTCACATTATTTTATTTCATTACTTAAAACACCTTACTCAAAAAAATTAATTAATTCCCTTCCATTATTATTTGACCAGAAAAAACTTTCTCATTAATTAATTTATTAAAATTCAATTTCACATTAGGCAAGTACACTAACTCTCTACAGCAATGTTTCTCATTTCCCTCCTTCCTAACTGAATCCAATCTTACTTAACCTCCAGGGAATTTACCTCACAAAATAACCAAATTCACTGTAGTGCCTATCTGCTATAGGCCCACTACACAGGGGGCTCTAACCCCACCAACAAACTTCATTGAAATGGTACCCTATCCCATACAGGATAGCCACTTCGGTACTACCATGGGGAACTCCTGCCCCAAACTACTCACAACTCTCAGGATTCTCCTGACCCTTAATTCCGTAGTCAGCCCATCTCCTATGGTCTGCGCTACAATTCCCTTTCTTCCCAGGGACACAACACCTCACCTTAGGGTCCCTCGCCTTAAAGAAAACATTAATTTTGTCTGTTCCCTTGGAGTAAATTCCCTCTACACACAAAAACTATCCTTCCACTTTTATCAATGCTTATTGATTTTATAGTGTACCTCCTTATTACTGTTTACAAATCCCAAAAAAATATTTTTAAAACCGAGGTAGGATTTAACTAACAAAAACATAAACAACTTACAACGAAACACTTCTAGCCTATACATCATACACTTCTTAAATTAAATTACTTACATACTGAAAGTTCCTCTTCTCCTAAAACACACTTAAATTTAAATTTATTTAACCAATAGTCTATTTTCTTATCGCTAAGTTACCGTACAGCTGATCAAAACAAGGTCACGGCCTGTCCACGTCTCCGTATGAGCCCGTGACGTCACCGAATTCCATCAGGTGCGCCAACCCTCGCTTGCGGTTCCTCCGTTCTCCGCTAGGTCTCAGCACCTCCCCGTCACGTGTTCACTCTGCCACGTCCACTGACGTGTCGTTCTGAAACAACTCTCAACATTTTTCTAATTAAAACAAAACATCACTATAAATTCTATAACTCTCTTTTACATAAACTCTCGTTTTCTTTTTAATTCCTTTCTAACGTTTATCCTTCCCTCGACTGATTTAATTCGTACGTCTCGTCTCCTACGCGCACGAAAACAAAACAAACTTCACTTGAAAGTAATTCCTATTTACGAAAAAAACTTTATTTTAAATTTTAACTCTCTTAACCTACAATCTTAAAATTAATTTCAATTAAATTAAACCACTTGCATTATCTCTAATAAGCATTTAACTTATAACGTATTCTCCTCACGTAATAATCCCCGATATAAATCTACAATAAATTCAACGACTTAAAACAACTTATCACTATAAACTTTATCCTTACAAGTATCCTCAAATAAACATCTGTTACGTCAAAAAAAAAATCTCAAAGACTTCCTCCACTATAGACTAAAATTCCGTAATCCTCTCCTCAAGTAAACTCTTAATAACCTGCTATCAGAAGCTGAAACTAACTTAATAATAAACATAAAAATCTACCTCTCTCTCTCTCCAGAAATAGAACCTATCCGGCGAACTCTACCATTTCTGTCACGTGCACCTAGCCGGTGCCACCGCCATTTCTGTCACGATCCACCTTCAGAGGGGGGGGGCGAGAATCGTAG
Organism: Bacillus rossius redtenbacheri; assembly: GCF_032445375.1. Classification (NCBI taxonomy): domain Eukaryota; kingdom Metazoa; phylum Arthropoda; class Insecta; order Phasmatodea; family Bacillidae; genus Bacillus; species Bacillus rossius. The sequence continues at coordinate 39,069,301 of NC_086331.1, read as the reverse complement.
CTCTTTACATAGAAACAACTCGCTTGGCATCAACTAGTCTTAACTTCATAAAATACTTTACTGTACCTAGGATCATAGGTTCGTCATCCCGTACAGGATGTCTGGTGAGAGCTGAACTAAGGAGATTTTGCAAAATAACATAATACTTAATTAAAATTATTTTATTCTTAAAGTCAAATACTCAACATCATTTTAAAGAACATTTAAATAGCGGGATTACAATTTAAAACAATAATCTCTTTACTTCCTTAACGATTGAACGACCTTACAAGAGAGAGAATGAGAGAACTTCACTAAACACTTCCCTAGTCCTTCCGAATACCTCAAATCATAATTAATACTTAAAATTAAAACAAAGATAAGTCCATACTCACATTTTCCGAAAAGCCTTTCTTGATCGATTACTTTAAAAAAATAACGTAGGGGCCTCTCCTGCCCTTGAAATCCCGAACGAACATTACATTTTAAAAACTATGACGCGTGACCCCTGACGAGGGCCATAGCCTCCGCCCGAAAGCTTGACGACTACATTATGACCTAACTTAAATTAAACGACTCGTGGCCTCTGGCGTCGACCATAGCTTCCGCCCGAAAGCTTGAATTCCTACATCACGAACGAACTAACAACTCGTGACCACAGGTGAGACGCATAGCCTCCGCCTGAGTGAGCCTGAATTCCTACATCACGAACGAACTAACAACTCGTGACCACAGGTGAGACGCATAGCCTCCGCCTGAGTGAGCCTGAATTCCTACATCACGAACGAACTAACAACTCGTGACCACAGGTGAGACGCATAGCCTCCGCCTGAGTGAGCCCCGAGTCACCACTCACTTGCGCTTAAATTCGCGCGCCCTGCCGCGCCTACCATAACAAAAGCTCGTTATTGAAGTCAAATTTACTAAACAACTAACTAGAACATCTGGGAAGACTACCCCCCCTCTACCCCAATGTGCAGGCCACACCGCGCGGCTTGTTACGACAGCGCGCCCCAGTAACTGCGGCCCGTGGCTGCGCCAGCGCGCGGCCAAACAAACAAACAAAATTCTGCAAGCCCGCAGCGCGCCGTGCCGGCCCCGTGCCCCAATTACATGGTCACGCCACTTGCGCTGACGAGTGAACAGAGCAGCCAGCCCAGAGTCCCGTCAGTAAAGTCCCTAAATTTGATTTCAACAACCCTGCAAAATTTCAACCCGCGACAATATACAGTTGTTTGGAAATTTCTAGTTATAAATTTAATGAGAGGTAGAACTAGTATATAAAGGTGGGTCCGGGGACAGGGTTGGAGGGTAAGGATTGAGGATGGAGTCAATAATCGAGCACTGTCTGACATTTTAGGCGCCATCTTGGATGACCTTCAACTTTAACTTTGATATTACTAATTTGCCAAAAATATACTAAAAATTTGCCAAAATTTATCAAAATTTCCAGTTTCATTGGAAAATATTCCGCCAATAAATCCAATAAAGCTTTTAAGTGAAAAATTACCTTTTGGAGGGAAAATATACCACATTATTCGTCAAAAATGCCAATGGCTTGAAATTCCTAAAAGTGGCTAAAACTCCTAAACACAAGCCACCTTAAGCCCCATTATGACAATTTCATGGTCGCATTTTGAATCCTGACGTCATGGCCAACAATTTGAATCTGACATCATAGATAATTTTATCATGTCCTCATCTAGGTTAAGTCTGCTGGATGCCAACTTCTTGGACTATGTCACAGTCGCCATCTTGTTTTTTTTTTTAATTTTTCTGCATGAGGTCGCAATATTGCATACCACCGATTTTTTTTATGTTTGTTCCTAGGGAGCGCCAGCGTCGCTCTTGATTTTTTTTCTGTTCCACTGGAGGCCGCCATCTTGGATACCGTCACTGCGAGCTAAACCCTATTGAAATGGTATGGGCCCAAGTGAAATCGTTCGTAAGACTGCATAACACAACTTTCAAGGCACATGATATGGAGTCCTTAATAACCACGTATCAAAAGAAAACTGGAAAAATTATGTACAAACTGTGAAAAACATGGAAGAAGAGCTGTGGAGAGCTGACGAACTTCAAGATGACGAGGAAAGATTTTTGATAAGTTTAGCCTCGTCCAATTCATCACAGTCATCTCCATCACCCCAAACCTATTCTTCTGGTCAGCTCTGTGCTACTCTTGTGGAAGGGGTATCAACATTGGTCAGCGGTAGCGATAGTGATTAAAAGGTTTGTGATCTTATTAATTTCGTAATCAAGTTAACGTTACATTTATCGTATAAATTCCTATGAATGAAATGTATGTACAGATTCTTGTTGTAAGTTAAAGTTTAAAAAAATTCTTAATCAAGTTAACGTTACATTTATCGTATAAATTCCTATGAATGAAATGTGTGTGAACAGATTCTTGTTGTAAGTTAAAGTTAAAAAAATCCTTATCGGCACAGCCTAAAGGCGCAGGAAGATTTTGATGATTACATTTCTTTACATTAGAACAAAAAGGGATTTTTATATCCTTAAACCCATATTTTTTCTTCCCCTTGCAGTAATGGATGCGACAAAAATATTTTAATTGAATCTTTAACATAATATGTAAAATGTATGAAATAAATACGAAGGAATTTAATAGCGATCATGATACAAAATTTTGAATTATTTTTCTATCCTTCACAACACCAAGCATCTTATCAAACATTGTTTTAGACAAAGTTTTGGACAATAATTATGATATTTACAAACAATTCAAACAGATTTTATAAGTTGTCTACTAAGGCAGTTATGTTTTTTTTGTCTGGTGAAAATTTTTTTCCAACCCATGCAGTTATGGCTGGTCGTATAAAAAATTTATTTAGAAAACATTTTTTGGCATTAGGTACTCCGAGTTATCAAACGTTAAAACGGATGCGATATCATTCATATTATGGGAGTTGTTGCGATTTTCCTGTTTTTCAAAAAATCTTCCCCATTTCGACCCAATTGTTCGGATTTTTCCCATAACTTACTCGACCGAGAATTTCCATTACCGTATTTTATTTATCATTTTGGACATGGCTTGTCCAAAAATACGGCATTTATCGGGCCTATGAAAATGTGATATTATATATATATATATATATATATGGGATTTTTAGAATATAAAATAAAACTATAAGAAATTGTCGTCTACAATAGGTAGTTTTTAATTGAAATTTACATACAAGTGGCATTATTACAAAAATATAGATATAATTTCTTAAAATGCTTCTTGTTCGATCCGAATTACAAAGACACACATCTCCTGAAATTCGTAATGTGTTAGAGATTTGGCAACAGCGCGCGCCATAAGCCGTGTACCGCAATCTAAGAGTTGGACGGGCTATAGAGTGCAGTAGTATTAATGACCATGGAATCCGCCATCTTGTCAGCCCTCTTAGGTGCCACCTTGAAATACTTTAAATGTTATACTAATATTCGGGAAAATTCAACCAAACACTAAATATATTCGCTAATAATGTATTAATTTATTTATTCGGAACCAGTCCTCGATTAGATCCTTAGTCGATTCAAAAATAGCTCATTCATGTTAAAATAACTCATTTAATAATATATGGTGAAAATTCTCACAATAGGCTTAAATTCCTTATCTATCGGCCTCCAGTGAGACGTTGATACCATCTAGGCCACCGTATCGCTGTCATCGTTGCTGCAGTCAGGGCACCCGTAACACTGGAGTTAAAAAATGCTGTTATTTTTAATTAGGTGATAGGTCAGCCTGGGGCGAAGAATCATCAATTGCTGATGGTACAAATATTATTGAGGTCTTCATTGTTCAAGTCAAACCACCTACAATCCAAGCCACATTTTTCCAAATTACTGATTTTATACATACACTTGCAGGTTATACAAGTAGTTATTTCATAAAACCCCTACATCTTAGTTCAAGAAGTATTGTTCATGTTTCTTGAATAACAGATCAATTTTCGCCATTTTGCAAAGCAAGAAAAAGTCCCAACCTATCCACCAATATGTTTGGAACCATCCACGATCTGTAATCAATTTCACTGATGCCATTAACTTATTTAAACATTTACTGTCAATTTTCTGAAAATATCGATATTCTTTTGTTTTAATGCTAGACTCGTCGACCCTGAAATCATTTTAATCTCAGTGATCGACATTATCATAAGAATGGTCAAGATAATATTTTTTCACGTCTTTCCCATTGCTGCATTCGATTATATGGCATAATAAGTCTGAGAAATACCATCACTTGAGGCCTAGCGAAGCCTTACTTCTCATTCGTTTGTGTGCATTCCGCATAAAAAATAAATAATATTTACCTCAATGTTACATTTGGTGATATCTGTTGATACAACGCAGAACTAATTGGCCATGAATCTTTCAAACTGGAAAATTATTGCTAGCTGATCTCTTACTGAAATTATTATTTAAGTATTGGTTTTAATATAAAATTCTCAGTTTGTATTCGGTATGAATCGCACACGTTGATATGGAATTATTGCCTGCAGCTGTATAGAAATTTCCCCAGTGTAGTTACTACAATAAGGAGTTAACATTGAGAAAAAAATTCTAAACGCCATGAGAGGAGCGAATACTTTTTGGGTCCTTACCAAAATCATTTAGTTGTACCCATTACAAGACATTGTTTAGTCGAATAAAAATCTTGAATAAACATCCCAAAATCTGTACAGCCAAGTTGAATAATAATAACTACGTCGAATCTTTAATACCAAAGAAGTTAAAAAAGACAAAATATGAAATGGTTTTAATGGCTATGAAGAATATGAAAATGCTAAATTTAAAAACACTTGCCCATATTTCGCTAATGATTTGACATCGAAAGAAAATTAAGGAATCATTATCTAATGGGAAATGGGAAAAAAATTACAAACAAATCCTAGTAGCCTCCACCAACAAGATCGAAGACAGTGACGAAATACCTAAAGCCCTGAGACCAAAACGATGAAAAAGACATATTATAATAAACTATCCTAGTCAATATAATGGTAATCACAATCACTGGGATTATAATGATTTTAATGTCGACGAGACTCACTTTAAAACAGAGGACTATGGGAATTTTCAGAAAATTGACAGAAAAGGTTTAAAGGAGATGGTAGCATCAGACGAAATTAATTACAGATCGTGGAAAGATCCACACATATTGGGGTATTAATTGTCACTTTTACTTGCTTCGAAAGCTACATAAAATTAATGTGTTATCCAAAAAAACATGGACTATACTTCGTAAATTAAGAGGTGCGTTTTACATACAATATTAACTTTTATACTCTGTAAGTGTCTGTTGAAAACCAGTCATGTTGAATAATGTGGCTAGGCTACAATTTTAGGCGGTTGTAACAACATTCGAATATGGTTTGTAAAAATTCATTACTAAATAGAGTCTCCTGATAGTTATTCAACAGTGTTAATCCTTACTCGGACTCAAAAACTGAAGACCTCGATGACATATGTACCATTAACACTCACGATTCATCGCCCTAGATTCGCCTATTACCTACAACAGTGGCAATGTCAACTCCGTCGTTGACGTGAATAGTATACAAATGGGGCCCCTGCACCTAGCGCTGGCGCGTGGATTGTGATTGTCGGTCCGCTATCTCTGATTCTGACGTCACGACGGCCATCTTGGATGAGCGTAACTGGACACAACGTAACGGGACACAACGTAACGGGACAAGAAGATCAAGCAGCCATTTTGGATCCGCCATCTTTAAATCGAGCGCCTAACTCATAATTATTTTTTCTGTTCCGCTGGAGGCCACCATACTGGATACCGTCGACTTTGTTTCTGCTGTTTGTTCCTAGATAGTGCCAGTGTCGCTCTTGATTTTTTTTCTGTTCCACTGGAGGCCGCCATATTGGATACTGTCGTCTTTGTTTCTGCTGTTTGTTCCTAGATAGCGCCAGCGTCGTTCTTGATTTTTTTTCTGTTCCACTGGAGGCCGCCATCTTGGATACCGTCGAGTTTGTTTCTGCTGTTTGTTCATAGAGAGCGCCAGCATCGCTCTGTCTCGTCACATAAGGTCGATGTTCCATTACCTACCATAGCTATTATGGTCTTTATCAACATATTAATATTAATTTTTTATGCAAAATACATTGGAAGCGCTGTGATTCGAACCAGCACAGCTCTAATCTCTATGTTGGAAAACATACGCCTTTAACCGCTCGTCCATCGAGACATTTACCAGACTGAAAATTAAATAAGGTACCTATATAAAAAAACATGCATATCGGGACTTGAATTTTTTTTCATTTTAAGTAATAATAGCACTACCTGTTCGAGACATAACCACCATCTTGTATTAAGTCGAAACTGTTGCAATTATCGTTACGCCCGCAATCATTAAAATCCACAATTTTTATGTTATAAAATCGTGAAAAAATTTTAAATTCATAAAAAAATAAATAATCGAATTAAATAATAAAAATCTTAAAAACCACTGTTGCACTTATCGTTACGGTCATCATCTTGGATTATATAAATGTTGCATGTTTTGTTACGCCCGCCATCTTGGTTGAGTACAATGTCATCGTTACACTTTATGTTACGACCGTCATATTGGATCCTATTAATGTTGCAATTGCCATTACGGTCGCCATCTTGAAATTTAGACGCTATCTTGAATATCCGTCATTTCTATGTTAGAAAATCGGGAAAAATTCCAAAATTAATAAAAAAATTAACTTATTAGAATTCTGATTGATTAGATCGATTTCGTCCTTGGTTCGAAACCGCTAAGGGCAAAAAACACCAGATCCTTCCTCCACAGAAGCCACCTACAGACTGATCTACCTCCACCAATAACAAGGTATTTACCATCAGCTGGTATGACGTCATGTCCGCCATCTTGTCTTCGTCCGCTGGAGACCACCATATTGTTTTCGCCTACTAGAGTGTGCAGGCGACATGTTAGTATAATTTTCTGTTCACCATACCTTTAACCTCGACTGTTGGCATTATACTTGTCATTGACATTGAACTTTGTCATTGACCTTGAACTTTGACCTTGACCATGAACTTTGACCTTGACTTTGAACTTTGTCCTTGACCTTGAAATTTGACTTTTTTGAACGTTCACCTTGACCTTAAAATTGGACCTTGACCTTGAACTTTGACATTGAATTTTTACCTTGACCTTGAAATTTGATCTTGACCTTGATCTTTGACTTTGACCTTGATGCCCATCATGGATCCGTCATTTTATGTTCAGTACATGCTACCAGGAGCTACCACCTGCTAGTGGTCATTGTCACCTTCATGTTTTCGTCTGCTGGAGGACACCATATTGTGTGTACTCGTCTTACCATCATGCTAGTTTTATTCTTACCTGCTACAGTGCAGTAATTATTATGACTGAGGTGCCCGCCATCTTGAAATTCGGGCGCCAATTTGATATCATGTAATTATTTAGCTAGAAATGTAGGAAAAATTCCTAAAGTCTCCGAAAAAATCAATTATTAATATACAAATTGAATCGATGGATTCCTGTCCACGGTTCGATTCTTGACCAGTGACAGTTGTAACTAATTATTAAATAAATTTTAAGTTCTGTTTTCCAGTTCCTTTCGTGGTGTTTATTAATCATTCACTCTACGAAAAACAACTCAAGTCAATATACCTGACCAACGAATTAAATACAGTACTGATTAGCCTAACATGAATGTCTAATTTTTCAATAATCAGAATAACATATAAGCAGTTCATGTACAAAACCACACCTACAGGCCAATTGTCTTCAGACAATGATACCGAGTCATGACAATATCAGACGTATAGGCTAGTCATTTCAGGTCCGCATGACCTTCTTCGTCGTTAGCTTATTATATTCAATTAGTTCATCGTGACATTTTTTAGACATACTAAAAGACCAAGTGACCTTGAAAAATATTTTAGATACACCAAGAGGTTTTGAACTAGTAAATATTCAGTCACTACTCCTGGTAGCAAGTATTAAAAAAATGGTGTTGGCTTGGCCTCCAACAGGCGATGGTATTAGTCTTTATAATACAAAATATTTACAAGTCTCAATATGTGTGATTTATATATATATATATATGATTTAATTCGCGGTCTGGTAAATGTTTCGATGCCGTGCGGTCAATGGCATATGTTTTCCAACCCTAGTTCCGAGCTGTTAAGGTTCGCATCGCAACACATCCAAAGTATTTTGTATAAAAAAAGCATTTGTAACTCAGTTCACGTGATACAAGTGAAACGTATTTGGATATTTAAACCTCGACTCTTAAGTATATCGTAAGGAGTAAAACAGCAGAAAGAGAGAGAAAGAGAGAAAGGAGACAATTTTCTAAAACTAACACAGCACTGGGTTTTTTTGCTTTCATTTCTATTTCAATTATTAAAAAATCCTTACCTTTTATGTATTTTAAGAAATTTGATTAAAATAAAAGCGCAAATCCTGTTTTGTTTCTCTTTGCCTAAATACTCCCTTACTATATGCAAGAAAGTTAGGGGGCTTCAGGCGCAAGTGGGTCCCTACCGTCGCGACCCGCCTACCCCTGCACCATGGCAGGGTTTAACATGAGCCGCACATCACCACTTGGAGTTCGATCAAGGCATTGGGGCCCGACAAATTCTCTGCACCGTCTAGAACCTAGTGTCCGTCCTTTTCGCTTCAGAAACGTTTCCCAACAATGTTACACGATACCGCATTAAATTGCTGCTTTTAAATTTTACTTACATTATGTTCAAAGTAGTTTCACCTTAGAAATAAATTTAATATGTCTATAAGGGCGATATCAACATTGGTAGGTAATGGAACATCGACCTTACATGAACGAGAGAGAGAGAGATGCCGGCGCTCTCTAGAAACAAACAGCAGAAACAAAGATGATATGGTATCCAAGATGGCGACCTCCAGCCGTACTAAAAGTACAAGATGGTGACTGTGGTGTCATCTAAGATGGCAGACGAATATAAGATGAGAAAAAGACATCAGAATCTAAAAGAGTATTTATGATTTCTGATCAAAGATGACGGCCATGATGTCAGAATTCAATATGGTGGTTATGATTTTATCCTTATGGTAAATTTCAGGGTGTTTTTTTTTGTTTAGGATTCTTAAGCCACTTTTTAGGAATTTTCAAGCTATTTACATTTTTCGAGAATGAAAAATTTTCCCTCGAAAAGAACCTTTTCCCCTCTGAAAAGGGAATTTTAATTTTTAGATATTTTGCGGATTTGTTTTCCTAAATACTGGAAATTTTGGCGAATTTTCGACCAAATTATGATTCTTTTTTGACTATTTTCCATAATTTGGAAGGCCATTATCAAAAGTCCAGTTGAATGTCATGGAAGATCTTGGTAGTAACATCAGGCGGTGGTCGGTCACTCTCTAATCCTCAATCCTCACCCTTAAAATGTATCCCCGAAACTACCAATTTGAACTACCGGTGGGAAATGCCCAGGTAAGCTTTTTTTGTTAGGGAATATATGTCCTGAAAGCAACCCTAAAAATTTACAAGCACTACAGCAGCGCGCAAATTTTAATTTCACGCCCATTAGACAATTCTCCACTGGCTGAGAGGACGCCCGATTGCAGCGCCATGACATTTAAATGCATCACTGAAAAGCCGGACGCAGACGTTTAGAGCTAGCCATATGCAGTAAAAACCAGCTGTCTGGTGTGCATCACCCTTTGTGTTATCAAACTCCCATTTTCAGGCAGCCGCTGATTAAGCTGTTAAGGAATTACTATTCGGTGCACGTATGTTGTCAAAGCGACCGTGATAAATGCTAAACTGCATCCGCTACAAATCCTCTCGCCTCTAAAAACACAATGTACATATATGCAAATGTTAAGTAAGTCATGCTGTTACTATTCGTCAAATCTGTAATCGCAGCACTCTAATAACTAAACCGTCAACACTACGCTAATTGCCCAAAGCCAAACATGTAAATCTAATACAACTGACTATTCACTGTGCTGTGCACTAGAATGCTGGTTGTTTATGTGTACTAAATAGTATTAATGTTAGCCAAATAAAAGCGCTAGCAAATCTAATGCCATTGGAATCACAATTCTAACTAATCCTTAATGCTACCGAAGTATCCATGGTACATTTATGTGCTACTCAAATCTTCTCGTTGCTTCATATTATTGGCGCTAATCATGTATATAATCTACACAAATTATTGTACGGCCCACGTATCGTGGCTAATTTTATCTTACCATAACTTAGAGCTTCTAATTTCTATTGCTACCCTAATCATAAAGCTAAATAATCACGATGCTGCACAACCTATCTTGTATACTGTATGGAATCCATTACTTGCATTGTAGCTGCACGTGAAACTACACAATTTAACTTACAGGCCGAGGCCAGCTGCCAATAAATTCACCTCTAATCATACCTTTACACCAAGCTAGGTTAGAACCCGAAGAGTGTTGAAATAGGGAACGAGAAAAAGTTAATTTTATATTATTCAAATATTTAATTAACATTTTAACACCACGAAAATTCATCAAATGAAAACATCCACATTAAGATAAATTTTGTAATATAAGTTCGCCTCAATTAATTGAACATAGTTGGTCCACATTTCTTTTGTAATTGACTCGTTTCTTTATCTTTGAGATACAATCTAAATACAGCGTGGGCACCAATAGGTAGGTATTTTCTCTTCATGATTTATTATTTTCTTCAAAATTTAACTTCTTGTATTATAACAACCATTATAATTTATGTCAATATTATGATCTACCATTGTACTTTCAGCACCAAAACCATCATCTTTGCTGCGAAAATTACCGAATTCCTTTTCATTTTACGAATTTTACCCTTCTTAGACGTGTGTGATTTGTAATCGATCCTATCTTTCTAGCTAATAGTGCCTTTACATTATTTCAGAAGGTCATCTGAATGTTTATGTAAGAGCGCCCAGTGATTTGAACTCTGGGAATCAATTGTACAATTTGAAAGCAACAAAAATGCTTTTTAAGAATTTCTCGAAAAATCTTTCGTTCAGAAAATATTTCATATTTTGTGTTGTTACAACTTTTCAATACCTTAATGTAACAAAAACTGTAATAATTACATATATACTAATGCTACAACAAATCTGAGTATGTCATTTATAAAAAAAGCTTTAGATTTACTGCCTGACCATTCTGACAGCCCCAATGGTAAAAGTTGGCCATCGTGAATGTAGCATCACAACACATAGCGTCACGGCAGGTCGGAGTGACGTCACGTACAATCAGCATTCAGAATTCGGATCAGCACATAGCGTCACGTCCAAGGACCGTCCTTTTGTAGCGTGGCTTTAAAGGTAGCAGTCCAAAATATAGATTAAAATAAAAATGTATAATTTCTAACGTGTGTCTATAAGTATTCGCATAATTTATTTCATTAATTCTTTTAGAGTTAGCCGTACGCAATAGCAATCAGCTGTCTGGTCGCGGTATAAAACTGCCATTTTCAGGCAGTCGCTGTTTCTTTAAAACTGTACAATGTATCCATAAAAAACTAAGACACTCTGTATATATGACTAGAGAACAATATAAATAAATTTACATTGCTATGGAATTATTATGCACTCATCGTCTTTGATTATTAGGATACATCGTCTAATAAGAGTCTATCAGCGAGATCTGTGAACATTTTTAAGACGTTTATTTCGGAAAATCATTTTTCCATCATAATCTTCGCCTGGGAAGCAAACATATAATATTTATTAGTATTTTAACCCTCAAAACTGACTTTCATCATGTTAGCAGTGATCACTTAATTTCTGTCTCCAACTGCAGAGGTGTCCGCAGTGACAATGCTCGCTAATGGGTCGCGCTCATGTTGAACGTCGTAGGTTTGATCCCAAAACCACGGCATGACTCTCGCTTATGAAACTCAGTAGCAGCCCATTATAATATTGACGGTCTCAAACCTATATGTATAAGAACACAACTAAAAATTGAACTTAAAAAAATTCATAGAGATAATTAGGTATTTGTGAAAATTTTTAATTTCATTCTATCCACAAGAAAGTCTCTGTCTTGACGGCAACCCTCAATGAATATCGGATACTTGACCCTCCCCGTGTTTACGCCATTCCATCCCTTTCTGCTGACACTGCTCACAATAGGTTTACTATCGGCGAAAGACCAACGCTTAAATAAATTGTACAATAAAGAAACATTAGGATTAATCATTGGTGATGTAACAAAGCCGGACTAATATTACCGCTATTTTAGTTCAAGAAAATAAATTTATGATTCTATAATTATTTTGTCATCTTTAATGTATAGATAGAGGTTACAATGTGTGAAACAGTTTAAACCGATGTAAAATGAGCGTATCGTAGGGATACAAAAAGATTTGGGCAGGGCAGGAGAGTGTCAAAACGGCCAGATGTACCAATAACTTTGAAATAAGTTGTAAAAATTTTTAAGAGAATCTCAATTACTTTATTTTCTAACTCACACAACAATACGGGAATAACTTAATGTGCTGTCAATATCACATAGAAGCAAGATATAACGTAACGAAATATTTGTTTCCTAGATTAAATTTTCTTCTGTGGGTCAACAGCAAACAAAAATTGCAAAGAAGTTAAATTTAATTTTTTTTTCAGTAAAGGAGCACACTAGTAGAAACTCCACCATTTAAGACATATAAAATATTCAGCCGAATCAGTCTTATATCGCAACATGATGCTCCTTGTTCCGGTGATGCAGCACACCAGACACACGAAAGGCCATGAAGTCAGGAATTGTCAGGAGATGACGAAATGTGACGTAGTTAAAGTCACTTTCTACCTCACCATCAACACGCAAAGCATTGCGGAAATGGTGTCTTATGATTGGTTGGAATTCCCGTCGTCGAACAGTCACTTCATAAAATTCTGTTATTTAACTGTTTCCACCATGCGAATTCTAAGCTTGAGTGGAAATTTAAAATGAGCCACATAGAGAGCCCAACTGCTGTCATTCTGCATGTCCTGAAACTAGAAGTAGCGAGCTGTTTTTAGGGTGGTGGGCCAACAATTCACCATCGAGAGCCACGGAGTTGAGCGCCTTCTTCAATTATATAATACAGACAGTGGTGTACGAGCGCACAAGAACCCAATGTTCTGGGTGACCGCAGACCATCAGCTGGACTAGAAGCGGTGTGGCACCCATGTATGGCCACCCTCTGCAGAGGGCAGTCCCGGAGGTAGACCATACTCAGGTAGAACGTGTTTCCCACTCACCCTAGCGCGATCTGCCTTCACAGCTGAGTCGGTAGGCTCTTCGGACGCACCGGAGTCTGTCATGGGTAGGAACTCGTGCGTGCGGTACGCCAGCTGTGGGTGCTTCTTTTTGCGGGAGATGGCGGGTTCGCATTTGGAATGCACTGCAAACACAAACAGTTCATTTTCACGTGACGTCGACAGCGAGCTCACCAGAGACTAAAAAGACGACACTAGTAAGGAATGCTTAAAAAGGAATTGGCCATGGCATATATAGAAAGGAGTCATCCCACCATTTGCCTGGAGTGACTACCAGAAATAATATAATATATAAATTTAGGATAGCCATAAAAAAAAACATTCTCGTGGCCACCGGAAAATATGTTATTAATTTTTACCCTACCACATATTTAAAAAAAAAATTGTAGTCTTAAAAAAACAACTTATTAGTGGCAGTTGAATTTTACTATCATTAATAAGTCACTTAGTAGACACAATAGAATTATTTTGTCGTCACCAAAAATGGTTCGTTAGGGGTATATAGAAAAATACATTTTGTCATGTACCAGTATTGTAACGTAAACCCTTTTAAATGGAAGTCAAGATGAGGTGCAGAAATAATTCTGCTCTACATAACTAAAAGTTTAAACCAGAAATGAGCTAACAAAATAATGTCCATATGCTGCTTCTAAAATTCTGTGACTGAACAAACAGAGACGGGACTTCTCATTAAACTCTGCATTCGTTTCGAAGATGTGAAAGTAAATGACTTAATCAATTATAGTTCGAACCTTTCGTCGAAATTGACATCAACATTAGATTAATAAGAGGGGTGAGACGGTGAAATGAAGCACCAAATAAATTAATTAGTCGGCGGAGGGTGCTCTACCCTGACAACCGGCTCACGGCAATTCCTTCCACATTTCCCACTTGCAAAATATTCGGGATTGCCCACGCCAATAGTCACACTCAGGTTGCCTTGGTAGGATGTGTGTGTGTATGATTATATTTTGCGATAGGTTACAATTCAAATACTCGTCACTTTGCGGTGATTCTGCTAATGGCTCACAATTTATCTGGAGGGGTTTGGGCCAAAGAGAGACCATCAACCAAAGGAGCATCGAATCACAGACTATATATATATATATATATATATATATATATATATATAGAAGACACCTGTGAATTTCACGTTATTATATGGTGACATGGCCTTTATATTGGTTCACTGGTAATTAAGGACTAGCCTAGGGCTAGCCTCTACAACTCTCTGACTACTCGGAAAAATTCCTCATGTTCATTGGCTGGCTGACATGTGAGATCTCTCAACTGGGTAACAAACAATAATAATGAAAACAATCATTTATTGAACAAAAAGTCACAAATCCTATTAAAGTAGCACGGTATTATGGTATTATAAATAAGGGTCAATATTCGAGTCAGATGTAATATTTTTATGAAAAAACAAAACAAATAATTCGTTGTACAATTTTTCTATATTATCCCCTTACATCTCATTTTTCACACAAGTTGATAGAGTTTTATCCCAATTTAGTACACCATTGTAATAAAACAATACCTGGGAAATTTTTCAACAGCATTTGAACTACCTCAATGCTGTTAGATTTTTTTAAATTAAGTTAATGTTGACTTTTAGCCTATTTGTTTCCGTTTTTCTAACTTTATGAGTTTAGAACTAATTCTTTAGTCGTTCTTTACATCTAACCCTGCCTTACATTGATGAAGGCTGCATGAGGGACCAAACGTAAATAAAAAGATAAAATTAAAATACGCCACAAAAACGTTTTAGGGGTTAAGAGGTCACATTTTGGTAAAACTAAAGTAAAAAAATATTTAAAAAAAATTGAACACTTTGGAACTTTTCTCTCAAAATATATTTTCTAAATTTTTCCACCATCACACCATTCAGTTTATCTAACACTCTACAAATCATCATATATAGATACGTTAGAAATTAACTTTATCAGCCTTTGGCTTCAGAACCTTACTTATCTCAATCGCAAGAAGTTAAACAGGCTATCAAGCGTATTAAACCATGTAAGGCTCCTGGAAACGATGGCATTCAGGGAGAGTAATCCTTAAGAAATTGCCTGAAGAAATTTTGGAATACCTCGCTGAAGTAATAAATGCCAAGTATAAATTATAGTTTTTTCTATCGCAATGGAGAGAAGCGAATGTCATAGTTCTTCATAAATCAGAAGAAGGCACACTGCCACATTAGTGTAGGTAGTTTGGTTCCCCCTGCGCCAGGCTTCTAGGCTAGGAGCCGGAGGATCCGACCAACATATTATATTCTGACATTATGACGGCCATATTGGATTACTTTGACCTTTGTCCTTGACCTTCAAAATTAAACAAAATTTACCAAAAATTTCTTAAAATTTGCCCAGTTATACTGGGAAAAAAAAATCAGCCCCAAAATCTAAAAAAAATTTGAATAATAAAACATATTCTTTATTTCGAGAGAAAAGTTCCTTTTGAGGGAAAATTTCCCGTTTTATTCCTCAATAATTGAAAAATTATAGATTCAAAAACCTCAAAAGACTTCTGCCTTTGAAAGAACCAAAATTCAACAAAGAAGCTTAAATTCCCAGAATACAAGCCGTCCCTAAGCTACCGAGGTCATGCTTGACCTGTGCCGTTTATCATAATATTTGGGCACAAATTTTGAATTTTAACATTAATTTTGAATTTTTAAAGAAGGAAACCAAATAATAAATTTGAATTTTTAATTTTCATTTAATTTTGTTTCCATTACTGTACACTCCTACGTAATCTTGTGCAACCCAGTGCACCTGCGCTTGTTAGCAGGCTTCAATTAGATACTGTTTGTTGACGATTTGTGATCGCAGCATCTCAACCGTGGTTTGTATCATGTTTTCCCCCTGTAACAGTATGACTTTTCGTGCTAGCGAACGCTACCCCAAGCCCATGCTAGCAACTTTCATTTCTCGGAGACAAACATAGGTAAGCCTTTTGTCAGCATGTCCAGGACCAGGTTACAGCCCTCGGCGATGCCTCGGAACGGTCCACACAACGCCTTTCCCAGGCGACTTAGCAAGTTTTAACCCCTCCCCTCATCACTACCTGTGACTTCACAAGAACTTCAACTAGGAGCATCAACCCCTAGTGAACCCAGGCGGGGACATTGTCTCTTCAAGGACATTCGCTTTTGTCAAAAAGAGCCCTCAGCGAAGTCTAGCGGCGGGAAAAATCCCTAACCTCGCTCTGTCCGCTGGTGGCGAGTGCCCTCAGTGCACTCTAGCGGACGTTTCTGTGACCCTCCAGGCAGGTTCTTATTTTGGCCACCAGAGCGCCGTACTCATCCCTCCCATAAGAGACAGCTTTTCACAATCGACTTTGGCAGCAGTCGCACTGCGATTGCGACCTTAGTCCACCTGCGACTCGGGTGAGAGCGCTGCGAGCGTTTTGCTGTCTGCTTCACCCCTTCGGGCATCTTCGGATACCTTCGGGCCATCACCACACCCCTTTCTTTGGATTAGTGCAGTAACTTTCTTTAATTAGGCGCTACGACGCCATTTTTGAACATTCAGCGGGCAGCATCTGGTCAGTAAGGACCACGCGTCGCGATTCGCGAGTGTCAATCTCAGTCGTACTTCAAAGAATCGACACTACATCATGTAGTCGCGAACGGCAAGGCATAGATGCCTTATTTCTCTAATTTGTAATTTTGGCTGCCCGTATTAGTTTTTTTTTATCTAAATTATTTCTTCTTTCCTCGTCATGGCTTCCGCGAATTTCCGCGCCGGGAGTAACCTACTCGACTCCTGGAGCCAGCTAACGTGACTAATCCCCGCTGTTTGGGTAAGTGATCATCATATCTCCCCCCCCCCCTTGCCTTTTGCCTTTCCCTGGGCGTAGTTTTTCCCAGCCTTAGCCGCGTGTTAACCAGTCTAAGCAATTTGGGACTTTGGCTGCAGGCGGGGTCCAAGAATTAAGTAGAAGAATTAGAATGGAACTTCACTGCCAAACTAGCAGTCCGTTATTGGGCTCATACAGTCGGAAGTTTTCTCCCCACTTGGGTCGACATCCATTTTCTACATAAAAACGTTTTCTTCAGGACTTTAATCTACCGAAACCTCCGGCGCCAGGAATACCAGTTTTCAGTACATAAAATTTTAATTAAAGAAATTTCAAAAGCCAACTAAAAACAAAAATTTAATTGTCTTGCCTTTGAGCCTGCGAGCTCACTTAAAACCAGAGTGAAGTTTAAGATAGATGGTTGTTTTACTTTTATATGTATTTTGATGCCCCGGGGCTCCCTCCTGTTTGTAATTAATTATATTTTAATACATGTGTACTTAGAGGTTAAAGATAACAGAAAAGAAAAAGTTAAGCAAATAAATTTAGTAAAAAGGGCAGTTATATAAATCAAACCAACAGCCTTGTTATTTCATCATTATTCATCCCCGATCCAATAGCCTCCTAGAGTTCCTAGTAGGTTATAAGTAAATTCCTTTGTACTACATCTGGGCACCTCTGTGGTAATTGTTTTTGTTGTGTTGTTTTCTGGGCCGACATTTCCAAACCCTTATTTTTAATTATTCATTTTTGAGTGTTTACCTGCAGCCCGGCGTACGTTACAGACCTTGACCATAAACTTAATATTTGACCAAACAATTTTGAAAAAATTCTCTAAAATATAAAAAAATAGTCCTTACTTTAAATGTTTAGTTAATTAATCGATTTCGGTCCTCGGTTCAATTCCCGGCAAGAGTAAATGAAAATTTGAGTGTAATAAAAACCAAAACTATTCCTCCATCTTGAATTAAGACATCACGGTTGCGCATTTCGTTTCGGTCACCATCCCGGATTCTAGAAAAGTTGAACTTTTCGTTTCACCTTCCATCTGGGTTGTGTATGACGTCATCGTTGCAGGTTTCATTACGGCCGCCATCTTGAAAATCCATAATTATTGTACAAAAAAATCAGAAAAAATAAAAATTTCTAAAAATCAATTAATCAAGTTTTAATAAAATTTTAATAAAAGATGCACATACATTCAGTTCGAACATAGTAGGGGACAAAATAAAATAATAGATCCTTCATCCACGGAAGTTACCTACAGACTGACCTCCCACCACTAATGCCAAGGTGTGTATATCGCCGGCTATTATGACGTCACGTCCGCCATCTTGTTTTTATCTGCTGGAAGTTGCGATCTTATTTTCGTCTGCTGGAGGCTGCCATCTTTTTTCATCTGCTACAGTGTGTGGACACCATATTTAATTTTCATCCACTAGAGTGCATTTGACCGACATCTTGGGAATCTTTAATTATTTACCCTATAAATTGAAGAAAAATTCCAAAATTCGTCAAAAAATATTACTTATTAAAATAATGATGGATTCATTTGATATACATCCTTGGTAAGATTCTTGACAAGTCGTAAGAGTAAGTAAAACTTAAAATAAAATGTAATTCTGTTTCCTATTAAACTTCGTGTAGTTTGTTAATCATTTCCTCTATGAAAAAAGTCTCTATACATGATACATGCCAACGAATTAAATATGTTGTCGCGTTTCCTAACAGGGAAGTCTATTTTTAATCAATGGTAGAATACATTTCAACTAGTTCATGTACAATTATATATATAGGCCAAGTGCCTTCAGACCAAGAGACCAGTTCTAATACAATGTCAGACGCATAGACAACACTTATCACAAGACTTTCTTCTTCGTCGATAGCTAATATAACATATTTCAAGCAGTTAAATAAAATTCTTCGAACTGTCAGACCTAAAATATCTATAAAATAAATTACAAGCCATTTGACCAACGTAACATGTTTTACACTAATTAAAGGCAGAGAATCCCAGAAAAAGGTTTTATCAAGTTTAAGAGGATTTGAACCAGCAAATATTCAGAGCTACTACAGATTTGACTACGTACATTTACGAAACGACATACATACAACAAAAAAAGAATACACAATACACCCAATGGACACACAGTAAACAGTTAACAGACTGTACACACAGTACAAACACTGGATACACAATGATGACAGTACACACACTGAACACCCAAAACACACAATGAACAAACAGTACACACAATAAAAAGAACACTTACTGTACACAGAGAACACACACTGGATACACAATGGTAACAGTACACAAACTGAACACCTAGTACACAAAATTAACACACAGTACACACAGTACACACACAGTACACACACAGTACACACACTGAACATCCAGTACACACAATGCACACACAGTACACACACAGGGTATGCAAAGAACACACAATACACACACAGTACACACACAAGACACGCAATGGTCAAACATTACACACACAGGACACACTATGGACATGCAATGCACATACACAGTATAGACACAGGACATGCAGTAACTAAACAATACACACAACACACACATTGGACACACAGTACACACAATGAACTCAAAAAACACACCATACTGTTATGTTGTGAGAGTGTAGGTAAATAAGATTAAATACATAAATACTACCATTGACATTACACACTGCTGTAACAGTGGACATCTTAGTTTCACAAGGACATGAGGAATGAACAGAAACAAGGTGTGATTCCGTCTAAATATAATAACTCTAAATTTAGTTAAATGATGAAACTTATAACAGTTCAATGAGAGACAAATATATAAAAGGTACCAAAAAGCGTTAAAATATAATTTCAATTACATAATTTAAAAAAGCTATAGGATATGTTAAAAATACGAGCCGGCCCTGATTAGATTTTTAAAGCTTTCATTTAATATAAATAAACAAAATCAATTTAAAAAAAAAACAAAGAGGCACAAACAATCCCAATGTAAGCTCTTAAAGTCCAGAACGAAAGTTTTATATAGTTCTTAACCCTTCAAAAGTAGTAATTTAAATGTTATTCCAAAGGTTCATAAATATTGTAGGACCAGAGGTCTGATGCTCGCTGGTGGGAGTCCAGCAGTCAACATGGCGTCAGGGCGCCTGTTTGTTGGAGAGGGAGTGTGCGAAAATGCGGCTAGGTCCGCATCCGGCTCTTGGACCTGTCAGAGAAGGAAGGTAGCTTCAAGAGCCCGAAGCGTACCATGTCCGGATCTGATGATCGCGGAATCGTGGGAGTCGCGGGTGTTTCCATAATTTCAAAAAAAAATTATTAAAAAAAATAACTACTATGCTGTGTACAGACGGACTAAACTACTTAAAGAGTTTATAGGGATAGTATCCCTTGTCTTACTGACAACATTTTTACAGCCCGACAGAAGTCTTGCTGTGCATCTCGCCGATCCACCGATAACCTAATGCAGTCCGTCTGGAATCGCGACGCGAAGTGGCCCCGGAGGGGCCGCGTATCTTAATTAAAAGGAATAAGTCAATTGTGCCGTTTCAGTGCTACTTACAGGCACAAATGTACGAATATAAATTTAATTTTTAATTTTTAAAGAAGGAAACAAAATAACAAATTTGCATTTTTAATTTCATTTAATTTTGTTTCCATTACTGTACACTTTGACCTAATCTTGTGCCACCCAGTGCACCTGCGCTTCTTCGCAGGCTTCAATTAGATACTGTTTGCTAACGATTTGTGATCGCAGCATCTCAACCGCGGTTTGCGTCACGTTTTCTCCCTGAAACAGAATGACTTTTCGTACTAGCGAACGCTACCCCAAGCCCACTGCTAGCAACTTTCATTTCTCGGAGGCTAGCATAGGTAAGGCTTTTGCCAGCATGCCTCTGGACCAAGTTACAGCTCCCGGCGACGCTTCGGGATGGTCCACATGACGCCTCTCCCAGGCGACTTAGCAAGTTTAAACACCCCTCCCCTCATCGCCCCCTGTGGCTTCACGAGAACTTCAACACGGAGCAACGACCTCCCGTGAACCCCCTCAGGGTACATGGTCTCCCCAAGGACATTCGCCCTTGTCAAACAGAGCCCTCAGCGAAGCCTAGCGGCGGGAAAAATCCCTAACCTTGCTATGTGCGCTGGTCGCGAGCGCACCCACTGCACTCCAGCAAACGTTTCTGTGACCCTCCAGGCAGATTCTCATCTTGGCCACCAGAGTGCACTACTCATCCCTCCCATAAGAGACAGCTTGTCATAATCGACCTTGGCAGCAGTCGCAGTGCGATTGCGATCTTAGTTCGTCTGCGACTCGCGTGAGAGCGCGGCGAGTGTTTTGCAGTCTGCTTCGCCCCTTCGGGCATTTCCGGACACCTTCGGGCAATCATCACCCTCCCCCCCTTCTTTGGATGGGGAAAGTTGCTTCCTTTAATTAGGCGCCTCGACGCCATTTTCGCAGATTCGGCGGGCAGCATCTGGTCTGTGCTGACCACGCATCGCGATTCGCGAGAGTCAATCTCTGTTGTTCGTCCAAGACTCAACACCATGTCATGTAGTCGCCAATGTCAAGACATAGAGGCCTCAATCTTCTTATTTTTAAATTTATCTGTCCGTAATAGTTTTTTGTTGATCTAAATGATTTCATTATCTCTCATCATGACTATCGCGAACTTCCGTGCCGGGAGCTGCCTTCTCTACTCCTGGAGCCAGCCTACATGACTTCAACCCGCTGTTTTGGGTAAGTGGTCGTCATACCTCCCCTCCCCCCCCCCTATTTTTGCCTTTCACTGGGCATAGTCTTGCCCAGGCTTAGCCACCTGTTAACCAGTCTAAGTAATTTGGGACTATGGTCGCAAACGGGGTCCAAGTTTAGCTCCAAGTTTAGCTCCAAGTTTAGCTCCAAGTATAGCTGCAAAACTAGCTGCAAGATTATGCGCAAGAATAATGTGCAAAATTAGCTTCAAGACCCCAAATTATAATCAAACTTCACTGTCAAATTTGCAGTAAGTGATTGGGCTCATGCAGTCAAAAGTTTTCTCCCCTCTCCGGTCGAGATACAACTTTCTACCCAAAATGATTCTTTCTGGACTTTAATACACCGAAACCTCCGGTGCCAGGATACAGGATATAATTAAATTTCATTTGAAAAGAAAATTAAAAACAAAATGTAATTTTTTCTTTCTTTTGAGCCAGCGAGCTCACTTAAAACCAGAGTTAGTTCAAGATGTATGATTGTTTACCTTTGTATGTATTTTGTTGCCCCGGGGCTCCCTCCTTTTTGTAATTAATATATTTTAATACATGTGTACTTAAAAGATACAAAAAACCTAAGTAAATTATTTTAGGAAAAGGGCAGATATATAAATCAAACCACCAGTCTTGTTATTTCATTATTGTTCATCCTGGATCCACATAGCCTCCTAGAGTTCCTAGTAGGTTATAAATAAAATTCCTTTGTACAACGTCTGGGCACCTTTGATATTATTGTTGTTGTTTTGTTTTCTGGGCTGACGCTTCCAAGACCTTAATTTTTACTTATTAATTTTTTGAGTTTTTACCTGCAGCCCAGCGTACGTTACACAATCAAAAGGTAAGGGGAGACTTTAGCTTCGGGGCCGAAAGGATCCAAAGTTCTCCGAGTGGGAATCACAAAAACTCTGACTTCGATATCTCGAAGTTGGTAGCACTGGCTGATTTTAGCGCTACCTGTTGAGGGGTGTCCAAAACAAAAAGGGATCGATTCGCCCGAGGCATCTTATACAGTCTTGGGCTAATGGAGGGACAGGAAAGAACTCTGGTGGCTGGAAAAAGACTACAGAGTACCGCTTATGGCGGAAGTCACCAGAGGGCAGTGGCGTAGTGCAAGCATTCGAAACTCCAGGGGAGGTAACTCTCGAAATCGCCGCTAGAGTGTGGGGGCGGTACGTTACGAGCGCTGTGCCTAAACCTTGGCTGGTCGGGGTCATTGTCACCGGTGCTTGCTCTGGCCAGTGTTCCCAGGGAAGCCTGAATGTGGGAGGGGGTGAAAAATTGCCACTCCAGTAGGAACACGGCTCTACTGTGTCTTGGGATGTGCCTAGACATCGTTGAAAATGATGGGGTGATGTGACAAAGATCGCTCACGTAAGGAGGGTTCTCAGGAACGGTATAATCTGATAGTCTGCTCGGGGAAGCACTATTTGACACTGAGAGGAGACGAATATCAGGAGGTGAACGTGCGCTGGAAGCGGGGTTAGACGAGTACACTGCACGATATGCATGGCATCGGCAAAAATCAGTTTAAGTAGTGGGAAAGATATGTGTGACTGGTCTGAGAAAAAATAAATGGAAGTGTACAGAAGGCAGAAAAAGTTTAAATATAACTGACGAAATTATTTTTTTTAAATTAATACATGTCCCAAAAATCCTAATTTGCGGCACATACTCCCCCACTGAATGGCGGAGCCAGTGTAAGCAACCAACACTGAGCACGAAATGTTTGAAACCTGGCATACTTATTCTGTACCAGAATCGACTAAGGTAAACTACTTACAATACCTGGTAATCTTCAAGGTAAAATGGCCATACAAAAAAATTTTAAAAACTAAGTGAAATGATTATTCATTGTTTACATATAACTTTATGAACTAGGTATCATGATTCTCTTATGGAATAAGTTACATCATTCTCTTATGAACTAAGTGTCATGTTTCTCTTATGAACAAAGTGTCATGTTTCTCTTATGAACTAAGTGTCATGTTTCTCTTATGAACTAGGTGTAATGTTTCTCTTATGAACTAAGTGGCGCAACTTAAAAAAAATATCTTACCCTAAAACATTCTTAATACAAAACATCTGAAGTGTAAGCACTCTTACAAACTAGTACCATGGATTTTTATTACTTATAATTAGAACCTAGGATTTTTGTATATTTCAACACTGCATGTTGCAGATGGCATGCCGAAGATTTGTTTAAAACTCCTCGAATAGGAGTAGAGGGCTGCACCTAATTTAAGTTAGAGTGAACCTTCTTTAGGTGAGAAATGTGAGCGCGTGTTATGTACACACCATAACTTGGGTCGGCTAGGGCGACCGTTACTGGGGTTAAAAAGCGCTGGATTTGCCACGGGCCATTCCAACTATAAGCAAGTTAGGCTGATCGCTTCTCGATCGCCATACTTTGTGGGTGTGATCTGCACAACACCATATCACCTACCCTTTATGGATTAGGCGAACTTTTCTTATTATATTTCTGCCTGCTTGCCGCAAGGGATAAGTTCAGGTTAAGCTGAGCTCTTCTCCAGACCACTTTTATGTTGCAAGGGTAATCTGGGAGAAGCTCATGTAGTGACCAGAGATTAGAAAGTGGGTTCTTGGGTTTATACATGAACATAATTTCAAATGGTGTGGTTTTGTTTCCCTCATGTCGGGCATAGTTAAAAGCCATTTGCAACCAGACCAAATTAGTGTCCCATTTATCCTGCGAGTTCGCATGATACACTATTAAAGCAGATAGGAGGTTCCTATTAAAATGCTCCACATGTGAAGGCTGTGTATAATAGGGAGAAGTGGTTACATGCTGAATGCCATGGGAAAAGCACATATTCTTGAAAAGTCTGTATGTAAATTGTGATGCATTATCTGACACAATTACTGAAGGTAAGCCTGATATTTTAAAAATGTTATTTTGCAATGCTTTGAAGTGTGGTCTGCGGTGGCTCGCCGGAGGGGAATGAGCCATACAAATTTATAAAATGCATTAATAGCTACGAGGAGCATAGTGTGTCCAGTATTTGAACAGGAGAAGGGGCCAACAAAATCTATAAATAATTTTTGCATAAGTCTTTCAGCCCCATCTGTTAAAAATCCAAATTGTGTTTTCTGTTCTGGCTTACTCAGGGCGCATAATTTACATAATTTTACCTTCTCAGCAATGTATTTGTGCATTCCATCCCAAATAAAATGGCAGCATATGCCTTCAACTGTTTTGTATGTGCCCAGGTGTGCTTCAATGGGTGAGCTGTGATAAAATTTAAATACCATGTCTCTTAAATTCTGAGGAAGGGCTATTCTGTAAGTTTTGCATTGTGCTGTTCGTTGATACAGGATACCTTTTGAAATCTTACAATATTTTGGCGGTGTACCTGATTTTATTTTTAAATAATATCTTAATTGTAAGGATCTGAATTTTGTTGACACTGTATTTCTGAAAAAGCTAAAGGAAAATATGTGAGTAGGGCATGGCATGAAACCGGGAGTTCGTCCTGAGAGATTATGTTTGGAGGCATTCTCGAAAATTCGAGAAAGAGCATCTGCTACGATATCCTGCGATTCTCTGATATGTTGAATTGTGAATTTAAGTGAGGGTATTTTTGCTATCCATCTGCCTAATTTTCCTAGTTGCTTCGGTTGAGCCAAAAGCCAAGCAAGGGCCTGATTGTGGATCTCTAATAAAAATTCTCTGTGCTCAAGGTATTGCCGAAACTTGTCGATTCCAAATACAACTGCTAGGCACTCGAGTTCATAAACCGAGGACGATTTTTTCTCTTGATGAGTTAGAGTGCGAGAGGCGAAAGCTATTGATTGCCTGTGGCCATCGAACTCTTGTGATAGAACTGCACCAATGGCGACACTCGTTGCATCTGTCTGTAGTATGAATAGTTTAGTAAAATCCGCCATTCGAAGAACAGGTGGGCTGGCTATAGTTTGTTTCAAATAACTAAAGGATTTGCCTTGTTCAGGACCCCAATTGAATGATGTGTTTTTCTTCCGAAGTGCATTTAATTGGGCTGCATGTTCTCCTAAATTTGGGATAAATTTAGCATAGAAATTAGTCATTCCAATAAATCTTGAAATTCCTTTTGGATCCTTTGGAGGTTGGAAATCTGCTATGGCTTGGGGCTCTAGAAGCTACCTTTCCTCTCTGACAGGTCCAAGAGCCGGATGCAGACCTAGCCACATTTTCACACACTCTCTCTACAACAAACTGGTGCCGTGACGCCATGTTCACTGCTGGACTCGGGCTAGCGAGCATCAGACCTCCGGTCCTCCAATATTTATGACAATTACTACATAATATAACATTCAATTACTACATTTGAAGAGATAAGCACTATTTAAAGTTTCGTTCTGGACTTTAAGGGCTTAAATTGGGATTGTTTGTGCCTCTTTGTATTTTTTAAAATTGATTTTGTTTATTTATATTAAATAAGACGTTTAATAATCTAATCAAAGCTGGCTTGTATTTTTACAATATCCTAGAGCTTTTTTAATTATGCATGTGAAATTATATTTCAATGAATTTAAATACCTCTTATATATTTGTATCTTATTGAACTGTTATAAGTTTCATAATTTAAATAAATATAAAGTAATTATATTCAGATGAAATCACACCTTGTTTCTGTTCATTCCTCATGTCCTTGTGAAAATTAAATGTCCACTTTTACAGCAGTTTGTAATGCCATTGGTAGTATTTATGTATTTAATCTTATTTACCTACACTGGCACAATGTAACAAAAATTGTAGCAGAGCATGGTTTCAATTATATGTAGTGTGTGATTTCGTCTGTAAACAATCTCAATGTAAGCTCTCAAAGTCCAGAACGAAAGTTTTATATAATTCTTATCTCTTCAAAAGTAGTAATTTAAATGTTATTCCAGAGGTTCATAAATATTGTAGGACCAGTGGTCTGATGCTCGCTGGCCTAAGTCCAGCAGTCAACAAGGTGTCAGGGTGCCTGTTTGTTGGACAGGGAGAGTGCGAAAATGCAGCTATGTCCGCATCCGGCTCTTGCACCTGTCAGACAGGGAAGGTAGCTTCAAGAGCCCGAAGTGTTCCATGTCCGGATCTGAAGATAGCGGAATCGCGGGAGTCGCGGGCGTTTCCATAATTACAAAAAAAAATATTAAAAAAAATAACTACTATGCTGTGTACAGATGGACTAAACTTCTTAAAGTGTTTATAGGGATAGCATTCCTTGTCTAACTGACTACATCTTCGGTTACGGCTGGACAGAAGTCTTGCTGTGCATTTTGCCGATCCGCCGATAACCTAATGCAGTCCGTCTGGAATCGCGATGCAAAGTTTCCCCGGAGGGGCAGCGTCTCTTAATTAAAAGGAATAATTCAATCAAAAGGTGGGGGAGACTTTGACATCCGGACCGAGAGGTTCTTAAGTTCTCCGAGTGGGAATCACAAAAACTCTGACTTCGATATCTCAAAGTTGGTAGCACTGACCGATTTTAGCGCTACCTGTTGAGGGGTGTCCGAAACAAAAAGGGATCGACTCGCCCATGGCATCTGCTACAGCCTGAGGCTAATGGAGGGACAGGAGAAAACTCTGACAGCTGGCAAAAAGACTACAGAGTACAGCTTATGGCGGAAGTCGCCAGAGGGCAGTGGCGTAGCGCGGGCATTCGAAACTCCAGGGGAGGTAACTCTCGAAATCGCTGTTAGAGTTTGGGGTCGGTACGTTAGGAGCGCTGTGCCTAAACCTTGACTGGTCGGGGTCATTGGAACCAGTCATTGCTCTGGCCAGTTTTCCCAGGGAAGCCTGAAGGGAAGGGGGGAAAAATTTGCCACTCCAGTAGGAACACAGCTCTACTGTGTCTTGGGATGTGCTTAGACGTCGTGGAAAATGATGTGGTGATGTGACAAAGCTCGCTCATGTAAGGAGGGTTCTCAGGAATGGTATGATCTGATAGTCTGCTGGGGGAATCACTCTTTGACATGGAGAGGAGACGAATATCAGCCGGTGAATGTGCGCTGGAAGCGGGGTTAGAGGAATACACTGCACTACATGCATGGCATCAGCAAAAATCAGTTTAAGTAGTGGGAAAGATAGGTGTGACTGGTCTAACAAAAGATAAATGGGACTGTACAGAAGGCAGAAAAGGTTTAAATATAACTGATGCAATTATTATTTTTTTAAATTAATGCATGTTCCAAAAATCTTAATTTGCAGCACAGTACACACTGGACACCCAATATACACACAGTACACGCAATGTACGCACACAACACACATACACAGGATATGCATTTGACCAAAAGGAAGTGCGTGTGGACGAAAATTCAACTTGGTGTTGTTACTACCCTTGTGTAGTTAAAGAAACCTTCATATTAATTTTGGGATAAAAGCCCTCTAAGCTGCTTTAAGTGTGCGAAAGACACAACAGTATACTCAGAAATACACAAGGGAGAACCATTAAAAAAAGATTTTTTCTTCTCACAGTAAAAAGTAAAAAAATTTCATCATATTCAAAGTCATAAATTAAAAAAGAAGTTTGCTGAAAGCTTACCCTTTTTATTGTTTATTATGTTTTTCATTATTTTCTTTTGATCATTTTAGAAATTACAAAATTACACAGATCAAAATTAATGGGGCCCCGACCGACGAAGCTTACTGATTACAAATGGATAGTAACTTTTACCTGGAATATACATTTAACGTTCACCTTTTACATAATCATGATTTTACAAAAAGAACTAACAGAAATAAATTTATAAGAGTTTAAATGTTTGTTAAACCAACCACTGCAGGACTGTATATAATTTGATTTAACAATATATAATCATTCACTTTTCACTGGCAGTGACTAGAAACAGGAGAGACTCGTAGCATCCATTCCAGAGGGAAAGGAGTACATTTAGTTTGATTCCGGGATGGGCTTGAGCCGGAGAAAACCCTGCACTCTTGCACCATCTCTTGCACCCCACTGGAACCAAATGAAAAAAGAGGTCCAGTGGTCAAGAGTAGAAATAAAAGTTCGATGCAAAAAGAATCGAGAAGTTAGGGCAAATGTTTAATAGTGTGCCAACTAAAGCCAAAAGAGAATGAAATTTTCCACTTACAATTCTGGGGGTGGAATGAAGTAAATCTTTCCCTCTGGAGCTGCACACGAGCTCGCGGTAGCCCAGCGTGAGTAATGCTATGAGATAACCTAGTAATCTGAACTAAAGCGACTAGAAAACTAGAAAATAAAATAAAAACTTAGGGAACACTCCCGGACTACATGGGATCAAATCCCTTAAGTTAGTCGCACCGAGATAGCTTCCGAAAAAGTCGTGGATGATAAGCACTGGAGAGATGCGACAACGGTGACAGAAGGATGAATAAATCAAGCATGTAGTTTAAATCTTGTGTAATGGGCCCGGAGGCTTAGGGAGTGGTGGAACTTCAGGTAGCGTGTGGAGGGCTCGCTCCACTGACCAAAAGAAAAAATTACAAAGGTGGGTGGTAGCTTAACTTAAGAGGCATCGGAGGTCACTCGCACTTCGAAAGGCAGCGCGCTCCGTCAGTGCACGGAAGAAGCCGACTCGGGCTTAGTTCAAAAATGTCTCGCAGGAGGGACTAGCGTAAGCCTGGCACTTATGTAACCAATATGATCGCGTTCTGTCGGGCTAAAAAAGAACTAGAGATATGAGTGATGACGGTCACTAGAGGTCTCAATCCAGAGCCTAACTAGAGTAATGAAGTTGGGATCTTCGCCACGAGATGGCGAAAGAAGGCCTTTCGCCAGCTAGCGAGAAGACATTGATTTAGGCTCGCCGGGAGAAAGGGTTAAGACCTGGTCGATGCCCTGGCTGAAGTTCGTGAAAAAGAAGGAGGAGGGATCTGCTGGCTCGTGAGATATGTCTTAGAGCGAGCGCCTATACGTGCCCGACAGCCTTGGAAAATTATAATGGGGCATGACTGGAGCTGCTAACCTAAGCTGAGCACTGGAAAGAGGGCTGCCCTTGGAGGATGATGAAAAAAGAGCTCTCGGTCACGAAGCCTGACACTCAGCTGTAGAGATTCTGGCAGAAAGGAAGCTTACTACACTAGAGATTCTAACTGAAGGTGTATCTTAGTCAATGACAGAATCAGATGATACTTTAATATTTTCATTGTCTTCAGCAGTTGTGAAATCAATATCTAAGAAAGCAACAACTCACATGTTCCATAACCCAACTGTGCCTACTGTGACAGCATAAAAAAATTAAAATTCGTAATTCAGTAATACATGATTGTAATAATAATTCTGAATGGATTAAATATTAGTGCAAAAGGTGTTGAAGCCAGTTTATGCACTATAGAAAATTAAATAGACACATCAGGAATTGTGACGGACTGGTTAAATATTCAACAACATCAAAATGTATCTACTGTGGCAAGACATTTGTGTTCATGTTCAGTGAAAAGCATCATGATATATATCAGTGTACCTTTAACGAAAATGAAAA
The DNA here is from genome assembly GCF_032445375.1 of Bacillus rossius redtenbacheri. NCBI lineage: Eukaryota > Metazoa > Arthropoda > Insecta > Phasmatodea > Bacillidae > Bacillus > Bacillus rossius. Next base: position 39,039,042 of record NC_086331.1, on the reverse strand, counting down.
CTCTTAGCTCTATTCTGTAGATGATAATCAAATGTCATATAAAAATACCCTGAATATATGTACCAAGACATGAAAAAGAATCACTTTGCACTCTAAGAAGTTACAATTTATAATACAGGTTAATACCTATAAGAGTTACAATTTTTAAATAGGGCCGACCCATGCCAAATTATTAAGAGGTGCCTTACACCATAGTTAAAAATTAAAATAAAAAAACCCAAAGAAACAATTATTAGCATGAAGCGTAATTAAATTTCTTCACTTCCACTTGAGTCATCACAAATATAGTACAATTAGCTGGCACTTAGAAAGTTCATAGCACTGGCACACTGTAGAAGTAGCATGGAATTTAGGTGTCATATAGTTGCAACCAGTTGGTCGGGAGTGATACATTCTTCTGTAGGCAGGCTGCTAGGTGGCGCATCAGTAGTTTCCAGTTACCAAAGATGAGGAAGAGCATTTGGCCGCAATTTTAACGCCAGATCTGGGATACCAATTCTTGGATACTGATTCTTGGATACCGGTTCTAGGATACCAATTCTTGAACCTTGTCTGTTAACAAGTAAAATGCAAAAGATTAGACCTGCTTCACAGCCAGTCATCAAATGGGCAAAAATGACCACAAAATTGGGGATCGTCAGGATAGAGAATGAGGGTTTTTAAAACACACCAAAACAGGGTGTTGTCCTTGTTCTCAGGAGGGGTCCTGCCAGGATGTATGCGAGATCCTGACCGAAACAAGTGCAGTGGATGTGGAAGCACTTATAATTTAGAATTATTAAAATTTTGCAATATATAAAAATTTCTACATTGAAACAGACTAATTACAATCTGAAAACTTAGGGAAAACATCCCTTGACGAGACGACTACATCCTTGAAGGCATGTCGTAATTAAATCTTGCTGAGGTCTGACCGAGCAAACGAAGTTCTCAGTCGGATTATGATCCAAGAAGTCCCAGGGGAGTCGGTGTGATGCTTAATTAAAAACAAGGGGTTTTTTTTTTAAAGAAAGATAAGGCTTCATGTCCAAAAGTTTCCGAAGAAACCGAGTGAGGGATCGAGAAATACTGACTTCTCGACATATGTTTTGGCACCCGATCAGAGAACAATCTACAAAGGGGGTGGCTGAAAACGAGAAGAAGTCGACTCGTACATATCGCATGCGACTACATCAAAAGCATGGGTCTTAAGGAGGAGATTGGTGGAGCACTCTACTAGGTCGGGAAAGAACGACAGGCAGATGTTTGTTGCGTGAGTCGCCAGGGGGCAGGCTGAGCTTGAAAACCGCTTGGATTAGTTGATAATTTCGCCACTAGAGGTCAGAGGTAGTACGTTTGAACACTCGTGTCCAGACCTTGAGATAGGTCATCGCTGGCTGGGGTTAAGCACCAGTCAATGCTCTGGGCGGCGATTTGTGGAAAAGAGGGTAGGGAGGGAATGCTGGCTTGTGAGAAATTTCTTACCTTGAGCACCTATATGTGCTTGGGAGCATAACAGTAAGTGCTCATCTCTGGAGACCTCTGATAAACTAGCTGCCCTGTGAAGATGCAGTCACAAGCAGTCCTGATCACTGTGACAGGCCTTCTTTCAGTGCCAGATGTTGCCCGAAGTGTGGATAAGACGAGCCTGAATGCTGGCTGTGAGATTGTTGGCCAAAAATCATATATGGCACTGGAAACGAATTGGGGAACTAGCCTGGCAAATATTAAGTGGGAGTGTGCAGTGAGTGGGAAGAGTTTAAGTTTTAGCTACAAAATTACTGCTTAAATTATAAATAAAAAATTCAAATTTACAATTGTACCGAACAATGCTTATTGTTAGCACACTCATTAAGTAAAAAAAATTCGTGCGGATATAAATTTCACGGAAATAACCAGAAGCACTAGAAGAACATTAGCAGAAGTCTCTACAGGAATAAAAAAGAGCACATGAAGAATTCCATCAAAATAATGATAGGAATAATCACGAGCATACGGAGTAAACTATCGCACATTTTCTTTAATTTCAGATAATCACAGGGAAAAAACTAAAGTAAAAATAAATTAATAATTATAATAATTATAATCAAAATTTAATCAAAAATGAATAAAAATTACAAAACAGCTTCTGCCAGCTTGTGATCTCCTTTGTTGAGCAAGGATGAAGATCTAGTTTAAGGCATTTGTGGTGGAGGTTAATCTGCCTGTGGCTTCCGTAGATGTATGATCTGTCACCATTTTTTTTTTTTGCCTGTCAATATTTTGTTGGTTTCTCCGAGTGCTTCTGGTCAGTCCTAGCAAGACATCTGTTGTTTTTCTCCGAGTGTTTCTGGTTATTTCTGACAAAGCAAGAGTTTCGATTATTTAGTGAATGTCTTTTGCCAAATCAGAACATACAATGAATTTTTATTTGGTGTATGTCAAACAAAAAATATTCATTTACAGACAAATACTATGCCTTGAGATAGCTGAGAAATAATATCGTGCAATAACATCCTTTTTTTTTATGTCTAGCGAAGCCCTTCATATATAGCAATCGTGAGTGAGCATCCCTTAAACCACATTAAATAGCGACTGCCTGTACAACACTTTAAATAAAGGTTTCATCACTCGGGAGATTACTATACCTTGAGAGAGCTGAGATACACTAAAATGTGTTACACATAGTAATAACAGAGTAAACCCAAGCTCTGTTACCATTTTGACACACTCACTCTCTCTTGATGACATGTGTAAATGGTGAATCTTTTAGTTTCAATAGGCTAAATTATAGCACGTGATTTCATCTAGATATAAGTACCTCTATGTTTATTTAACTTTTAATTACTATCAGATAGAATTATGACACTTGATAAATTGATTGACAAATATATTAAAATTATTACATTATATCAACATGAATTTAAAAATACATTATCTAAAGAATGGGCCAGCCCTAATTAAAAAATTACCAATAATCAATGGATTAAAATAGTATCAGAAACAATAAACAGGCTAATTATTTACAATCTCAGTAAACTTAGAGCGATTCAAGTCCCGAAAGAAAAAATTCTGGTGTTCCGATCTTTTCAATGTCGTGATTAAATGTTATTTTGAAGATATAAAAAAACTGAAGGTCTGGAGGTTTGATGTTCGCTAGCCGATATTTAGTTGCTAATGAGGCATCAGGGCTCCTTAGTCGTCCTGATTCCTGGAGGAAGGACTCGAGGGTGAAGTTTTTAGGTCCGCGTCCGCCCTTACACCCTGTCTGTGAACATGTTCGAATCAAACATGATCAGAACATGATCACAGGCAGTTAGCAAAATAGGCAAAAAATGCCTACTAACGAATATGATTGTGGTTGGGGAAAAAGGTTTGTCAAAAACTCACCATACAGGGAGATGGCTTCTAGCATCAGCCAGGGTGTGGAGCTCTCAAGCATGTCGTTGCCACGTTCGTTTCCATGATTTAAAAAGATAGAAAATATTATGACGTATCATTAATGAAGCATGACTACTTCTACGAGGTACACAGACTGACTAATTACAAATTATCTACGTTGTAGGGATCACATCCCTTGCCTAGCTGATTACATCTTTAAACAAAGACCGGAGTGAAGTCTTGTTGTGCGGCTCGCCGACAATGCGGTGTCGTCCGTATGCTCTCGCGGCACAAAGTAAGTTTGGGGCGGCAGTGACTCGTAATTAAAAGACGATGTCAATAAAAAGAAAGGGTGGAGGCTTCGGCTTCCTGACCGAAAGGTTCCAAAGATTTCCGAGGGAGAGGTCGAGAATTACTAACTATGATATTTCGAAGTTGGTGGTACTGGCCGATGTCAGCGTGGCCTACTGTGGGGTGTCTAAAACAAGGAGAGATCTACTCACACGAGGTGACTGCTAAAGCATTGGGCTTATGGAGGGGACTAGTGCAGCGCTCTGGTGGCGTGGAAATGAAATACGGGGTACTGTTTGTTGCATAAGGTGCCAGAGGGCAGGCGTTTAGCAGTGTTCAAACACCCAGAGAAAATAACTCGCAATTCTGCCACTAGAGGGCAGAGGTGATACATTCTGAGACAGGAATCATGGCCTCGAGACAGGCAGGGGTTATTGGCCGGGCGTTGAACTGGGCCTGGTTCCTCGGAAAGGCTGAAGGGGGAGATGGGGAAAAGTGCTGCTGCCATTGGGTATTTCTCTCGGAAGCAGCCGGCGATCTGTCGAGGGCTCGAGCAAAATGACCCATGCTCATGCCTAAAATTGCTCGCGTAATGCTTGCTCTCAGAACATAACTGCTCTAATAGCTTCCAGGACATAGCACTTCTTGTAATGGCTCGGGTGAGAATTGAAGGTGACGGAATGTGCGCCAAAGTGGGGATAAAATGATAGCACATGCTGGGTCATTAGATGGTAGGCCAAATTATATTTATACTGGAAACGATTGGGGAGACAGGTCTGACAAAGATTAAACGGGAGTGTACAGGAGGCGGAAAAAGTTTTAGTTGTTGCAGCAAAAAATGACTGGCGTAATTATTTTTCAAAAATTCAAATTTAGATTTGTGCCAAAAATACTAATTGGCGGCACAAGTGCAAGATTATTTCCCTTTCCCTGGAGATCTAGCGATTGTGAATGAGCATCCTGCACCCAACATAAAAGTGACTGACTGTACCACACAGAGGTATGGTTCCGTGTCGGTGCTACTCAGATCCCACAAAGGGGGCTGGCTCTGTAGGATGTCTGGGGGTTAACGGCGGAACTGGGGGCGGGTCGGTGGGGCCGAAGTTCGGATGGGTCTCCTAAACCTCTCGACTTAGCCGGGCGCTCTCCAGTAACATGCCGCGATTGGAAATGGCGAATCTATTTCCCAGTTCTTGGAACCCATGTTAGGCACTGGTAACAGTGTCTGGAATGTAAAAGACCCATCTTTCTCCTAACCAGGACCACGCCCTAAAAGGATTACATACCTGGGGGAGTAACAGTGTTTAATTTGAGGTGTGAACCTAATGTTCATGTACCACACAGCAACCCTTCAAGGGCGCATATTGGGAGGGGAACGTAGAGAAATGCCGGCCGCAAGGTCGGAATATATCTTTACCACACAGCATGTGTCGAAAACTGATTGCAATAATAGGAACTACTGGCAACACATTTTTTTTTTAAATAGGTAATTTAAAACTCTCGGCTGAATAGTAGTATAGTTTGGTTACTCCGGAAACAGGGTTCAGTGTGTGGAGCCGGAGCCGACCGCCATATTGGATTGTGACGTCATGGCGGCCATCTCGGATGGTTGTGACCTTGACCTTTGACCTTGACCCCGACGGCCATTTTGGATCCGCCATTTTGGATCCGCCATTTTGGATGACGTAATTGTGTGTTCTAGAAAATTCCGACGATGTGTTTTCCGCCATTTTGAATTATGACGTCACCGTTGCAATTATCGTTACGGTCGCCAACTTTAACTTTCTTATTTATTATCCGATTTTAATGAAATTTTTTTAAAATTTATAAAAAAATTCACTTAATACAATTTTAATAAAATATTTATAAAAAATATACTTTTACGACATGGAGTTCGGAGTCCTCGGTTCGAACCTGACGAGTGCAAAAAAATAAAAATGGCGACCGATCCTTCCCCCCGTGGTGGGTGCTGGCAGACTGACCCCCACCACTTTTTACCATGTACATATACGAACATACAACCCCCCCCCCCTCATAACCTCTCCTAAAAAATTTTTTTTTCGCACATGACGATCCACCACCATCCCTTTTTTTAATTTTTATCGTAATAACCACCCCTCTACTACTACTCTAGCTTTTTCCCTTCCCTCCCTCACTTTACCGACACTCGCACCCCTACCCTCCTCCTCACCCCTATTCTACCTTTTAAAGTATAAATACCGGCCGCAGGACCCTGGAGCTGTCAGTTTTTGCCTCAGTTCCTCCTCCGTCGACGCCAAGTACTTACTTCGTGCCGCGGAGACGTCCGTCGACGCCGAGTACTTACATCGCGTCGCGGAGACGGATTTTTGTTTTTTCATGTAATAAATATAATCATGGTTTCGCTTGCCGAAATGCATGAATTCATTGCTGAAGTAATCACAGGATATGAAGGGATGTCGTTCGATCAAATTCGTCAATCGCTAACTGCAACCATCATAAGTACCCTTGAAGCATTTCCCGGATGCGAGGAATTCATCCAGTATCTACACCACCGCATCCTCTGTACGGTGGAGGTGGCTATAGAGCTCCAGCAGCAGCAGCAGCAGCAGCAATATGCACAAGACTCCGGCATCGAAGAGTAAGGCACCATCGTCGCGGCATCCTCGTAACAAATCCAGCAACATCAACATGTCGACGACGGAGGCGGCGGCGGGTGACTGCGTCGACGAGGGTCATCGTCGGAGCCCATCGATGTCGCCATCGTCCGACAAGTTTTGGACATCTTTTGCAGAGGGGCCGTGGCAGCCGCACGTCCCAAACGAGGACGTCTCAGCCGTCGTGACGCGACAGCTGCCTCGGAGATCGTCAACATGGTTCGCCCAGAGGACATCTTCTATCAGGTACCCAGACTTTGTCGACCACGTCGGCGACGACGACGACGATGACGAAGAAGATGTCACCACGTGGTGCTGGGACCTCTGTCCGGACCCACGCCCTCACGAGACTGAAAAGTGCGCCCTGTTCGACATCGGACAAGAAAACTATTCTTTCGTACGATCAGGACAACAGTGGTTCAATATCAAGTGTTTTATTACGGTTCCACTACCGATGTGTTCGCCACGGACATTACGTACTTTGAATCGTGTCGTGAAGACACGCACTTTAGGCTTAAATGGGAATCCAAGGATCCCTTCGGTACCGTTAAACCTATAATTGCATATGACTGTACGAACCCAAATTGTGTAATCAAACTATGCCATCCGCAAGCGTATTTTCCGTGTTCAATTGATGAACTAAAGACATCGAAAATCGGTAATCGTAAATATAGCTACAGTGAACAGTGCGGTGGACTAAAACATTGTAAGTACATGTACCACGATGATTTAGGTTATTGTTCAAAGTTTGAGACACCGTGCTGTCGTGAACTGTGCCCCGTGGCCAGATCAAAACTATTGTGTGACGCTAACTTTAACGCGGCAATGCATATTCATAGGCAATGCAAAAATCAACCATCATATACTTTATAAATATTATTTTGATATATAGTTGATGCAGTGTATCTTTTTAATCAAAACGTGAACGAAAAAAAATAGCCATGTTCTTTATAATTATTATTATTTTGTTTTTTGTATCTTTGTAAAAAACTTTCTAATCAAGAATTTTTTTTACAAATGTATATCTACAAAACTAAATTAAAATTTTTATAATGTTTTTGATGTTAAAGTATGTATTAAAAAAACTTGTTAAACAAATGAATAAAAAAAAACCATATTTACGTCTAAACGGCACGAAGAAGGTACTCGGTAGGGGGGAGGGGGAATTGGGGCAAAAAACTAATGTATGAGTGATATATATATATGTATGTATGAAAACGAAGAGAAAAAATAAAATGGAAAAAAATTTAATGTTTGTGTTTTATCATAATAATAAATCCCCCAAGTCACTATACACACACAACATTTAAAAAAAAAAAAATTAAAAAAATATCTCCTCATGTCTACACGTGGAAAAAAAAATTATCAGTTCATCATTATGCTTGAAAAAACATAGCAGTTCACCTTTATACTTGGAAATTTATAACAGTACATCTTTAACTTTGAAAAAAAAAATTAATTCTATTCATCATTATACTTGGAAAAAAATTATACATCTTTATACTTGTAAAAAAAATAATTCTTTTCATCTTTATACTTGTAAAGAAAATTAATTCTTTATGACTTATACCTGTAAAGAAAATTAAAAGTTATTCTTTATAAAATAATTTTGTAATATATTGTTAGCACGTGGCGACCAGCACACGTCAGCGCCGTGTCCCACGCTCCGGCAAGCGACATGGAGGGGGAAGATATACCTGCATGGACCAGGGGAGAGGAGGGTATATTTTTGCAAAGTAATATTTCCACCACCTCCACCCTGCCACCACCGCTGCGGCCAGGGGACGCCAGGCCCCCACCACCGCCACGGGCGCTGTGGAGGGGGTAAAAGTCGCCTCACTGCCCCGTCGACCGCATAACGAAGCGGTCGCGCTTCTTGCACGCTCCCCGCATGATGCATATATACACGTACAGAAATAAAAAAAATACAATTTATTACATACAAAGATTTATTTACACACAAAATATGTTTTACACACACACACAAGTATTTAATTTAAAAAAAACTCATTGTTTTAAAATATCCTTTTCATCAATCCACGAGTCAAACTCTGGTCCATGATGCAACCATCGTATTAAGACCTAACCCTTCTTACGCCGTAACACTTTTTCAACGAGAAAAGTATCTGGAAATTTTGTTTTCATAATCTCTTCTCCATAAAACGCCCCTGTTATACGTTTTCCTTTCAGATCCTCGAGAAAATAAGTATGTGGATACGAATTTTTTATTCTACATACACGAAATAATTCTCCAGTCCAATTCCCCTTGTAAGGCCTGTGAAAAATTCCGCGATTTTTCAAAATCCGCACAATGTCGCCGACATTCGTTTTTTCTTTCGCGAATCTAGTATATTCGTCTTGGAGTAGACAGTTTAAAGCAGTCGATTATCCTTTACGTCCTTCGGCTTGAGTTTCGTTGTAGAATGCACAGTAGAAATGTATTCTCGTACTAGTTTAGGAAGTAAACTCAGCCACTTGTAATTACCGTTTGCTGTAAAATTCCTGTACAGTTTATTCTTCATTGTACGAATCACACGTTCCGCCATTGATGCTTTGACACCGCTAATCGTAGAATAATGCGTAATATCAAACTTTTTCATCAATGCCTTGAATGATGCATTGTAGAATTCTTTCCCGTCGTCCGTCTGCAGTAACGAAGGTCTTCGTTTATGTTCCAAAATATTCGCCATGGCACTCGTAACTTCCACGGCGGTTTTCCGTTTTAAGGGTCTAGCCCACAGGAACATTGAATAGGTGTCTATGACTATGAGAATTTATCTGTAGCCCTTGTTCACACGCGAATATTCGCACATTTCGAGCAGATCAGACTGCCAATTGTCGTCCAATCCTTTGATTTTTATTTTTCGACGTGGATAATTACGTCTTGCGGGTTTATGCAACTCGCCCGCAATGGCAAACTTTGACATGATAACTATTCAATATAACCCGCTTCCCGTAATTCCTCAAGTATGGAAGTGATTTCGTTGCTGTGTGAATTATTTTCCACGCTCTGAGATGCCTGCAGCAGTCTAAGACGATCAACCAACTCGTTCGGTTCGTCCCAATATACATAGTCAAATTTTCTACCAGTGTCGAGTTTATAAAGTCCGGCCCCCTCGATGTCTAAGAAAAACTAACTATCAAAGGATATTTCTCATGTTCACAATCTTTGAATCGACCCGTTTTCGGGTAATTTTTCGCGTAAACGGCGTTGGAAGCATCTAGCAATCTTCTATATTTTCGCAAATCCACCTCTGAATACCGCCGCGGTTTTTTACGAAACAAAAGTTCGCATAATCCACGAGTAAGTTTTATCACCTCTTTGCCACATTAAATATTATCGCTGGACACGAAATGTACTTCTTTTGAACCAAGGACCCATTTACTACCTCGTTTATGCACCCCATACATCGCGTCGCTGTTTTGAGGCACAGAGGAGGCCAGGTACTCGCTAGCGAGAGGACCGACTTCGAAACTTTTTTTATTTCGAGGTTTCTTCCTAAGAGTTCGACAGACACGAACTTCGTCTTCGCTAGTAGATACGTTGGTATCGTCTGTTAATTGTGGACTTCGCTTTCGTTTGCCCGTGGACGTAGTTGATGGCTCTTCTTTTACTTCGATTTTAGTTGGTTTCTCGTTTTCGACGCCCCCTCGCCTGGCTATGAAGCTATCGAGACGGGCACTCAAGGGCTTCAATTTTTCCTCTCTTCGAACCTCGTCGCTTAATCTGTGTTGCTTCGCGAGCAAGTACTTTGTTCGTATGGCCTCGATGACATTGTGCAGTTGCTTAGCCAAATCGGCGTTAACAGTCATAATTTTTTTTCTTATTTCGAAGCACCTTTAGACACCAGACGTGAATTAAGTTTTGACAGAAGCGACTTTAGGTCGTCACGCCTTTGTGCATTCGAAACTTCGATCATGTCGCGAATTCGAGAATCCGAAGCTTCCACGCGCTGGTCTATGGCTACGAGGTACACTATTGTTTCGTCCTTTGCGCGTTTTATTTCTTGGCCAAGTAGCGAAATGTATTTACGTATTTCAGCATCATGTTGCACGGTGCATAGTTCGGTACGCGGAGCTCGACTGCTACGTCCAAATTTAGAAATGCTATGATTCATGTTTGACAATAAACTGATCGAAACCCTGTCTGTACCTGCCCTTATATAGAGGCCAGTCCTTTACAATGACTAGAAATCCGTGTTCGTCTTTCCAACACAAGGAACACATGTCTTTGAAATCCTGAAACGACATAACGGTGTTTACGTGATCGTCGTAAGCGTGGCGTAAATTAAGTTCGTCCATGCGAAACAAAACTATAACATTCGCATTATCACGCAGCAAATGTTTGGGTATTCTACCGTACGTCTGACACAGGTATACACAGTCTACCTTGGCATGTCTACCCATGGAAAAGTACTCTTGTATTATGCCTTGCTTCTCACAAGCCACATAATCGAACACAAACACGGAATTAGGCTTTGCTTCGTCGGTAGACACCACATCGGTATTATCGCTAAACGGAAAATACTCCAGACCATCCACCGAGCGTAGAATAGCGGCCAAGCGCCGGTACTTTGGCTGTTGCAACGACTTGGAATACAAGTAAACGTTCTCGAACCGAAGACCGTTTGGCTCCTCCAGTAAACTCAGTAAAACGCACGTTTTACCGCAGTTTGACGGTCCTGCTATGATGCAACGTACGGTGGACAGTAATAATATACCATGTCGTGATTCACGACCGATAGTTTCATCGTCCTGCGTAATGCACACTGGCAAACAAACATCTTGCTTGACTACCTCCATCGTATTGACGAAAATTTTATAAGAACAATCGTATTTATTGATTTTAGGTCAGTTGCATGTAATGTCTCGAAGAGGCAGGAACAAACAACACATCGGCGCGGGACTCGTAAACTCTCTGATAAACAATCTACCATTCGAGCTACTCATTCCCGGCTACAGATTTTGTGGCCTCGGCACGAAACTAGCGAAAAGGTTAGCTCGCGGTGACATGGGCATTAATTCTCTGGACGAAAAGTGCAAGCAGCACGATATCGCATATTCATTAAGCAAGGATCTGGAATCTAGGCACAGAGCAGATTAGATATTGGCACAGGAAGCCGAGGTAATAAGCAAATCGCCGGACGCGGGACTAGGAGAGAAAATCGCAGCGTAGGGCGTATCTAAAATCATGAAGGCAAAGACGAAATTAGGAATGGGTGCTCGTCGCCGGACCAGGTCTCGCAAGACCAAGAAGCGCAAGATACAAAGATCCAATAAGAAAAAGGGCGGATTTTTACCGCTGCTGGTGCCTGCTATAGGTGCACTAGGCGGGATCGCAGCAGCCGCGGCAAATATTGCTAGAGCAGTCAACACTAGCAAGAACCAGCGAAAGCAGTTGGAGGAAGCACAACAACATAATTCAAGCATGGAAGCTATTGACATCGGTAAAAAAAAACGGCGCAGGACTGTACCTAGGGCCTCACAAGACAGGCCGAGGCATGAAAAAGAAACGTGTAAAGAGAAAACGTAGATTTAATAAAGTACGCTCGAAAACTTAAAATACCAAACTTCCGTGGCGTGTTTATGCGAGACACTTTGCCCAGCAAGTCAAAAATGCACGAACGCGCCATAATTAATTTAGACACATCGGCGGGTCGCGGCACGCACTGGGTGGCCTATGTAAAGATGGGAAAAAAAGCCACTTACTACGGAAGTTTCAGTAATTTACGCCCTCCGCCCGAACTTAGGCGGTACCTGGGCCGGACCACTACAATGTTTTACAATTACGAAACGGAACAGAGGCCTAATCAAACAAATTGCGGACACTTGTGCTTGAGATTTCTGACCAAATATGAAGTATTAAAAAAAAGTATATTTTTTCTTATATATAAAAATAAACGTACAGTAGCGAAAATCAATCAGTCATGTCCGTAACACTCATATTGACAGGTCGTAGCTCGCAGCTACGAGCCACATTCTACCCCCCGCTGGACTTGAACGGAGAATGGAGCATCGGACTCGTAGATTTTCAAACGTATAATGCCATACCGAACATTGACGAAGAAAACTGCAAAATGTGCCTCTTGAAAAGTGATGGAACATCAGCTCGGGAAGTTGCCATACCTACCGGCGCATACAAGTTGAGCGATATTACAAATTACATCAAGCAAGCCCTGTCTCCAAACACAATTTTCGAATTGCGAGATAATCCAAACACGCTACAGTGCGAACTTTACTGCAGTGAAAATGTCGACTTTACGAAACCTGGCACCATAGGTACCATGCTCGGATTCGAACCGAAAATATACGCAGCCAAGACCTTGCACGTCTCCACGCGACCTGTAAATATCATGTCGACAAATGTAATACGCATAAACTGTAATTTGGCAAGTGGAACGTACCTCAGCGGAAGACTAAACAACATGCTACACGAGTTTTCGCCAACGGTTCCGCCCGGATATAAACTGGTCGAAGTACCGCAAAGTATCATTTACGCCCCTGTGCTCACCAAAACAGTACACGAAGTGGTAGCCGACATTGTCGATCAAAACGACAAACTAGTAAATTTTAGAAACGAAGAAATTACACTACGCTTACACTTGAAACGATGGGACTGATTTTCAAGACCTATAAATCAAATAAGCGACACGAACCCAGGACCAGTCTGTTGCGAGGCCGCGGCGCCTTAGCACCTCTTAACGTTAAGTATCTCCACAGTTTAGGCTACAAAGTTCACAAGCATGGAAGATTATTTAAGCGTGTCAGAAAAAGCTCAGTTTAGCGACGATGTAAATAAATTTTAATATCACTGCTACGCACCCTACCTCCAAGGGCCGTATATGCCCGGTAGGGAAATACGCATCCCGGTACAGAAACAATACGTTTATACTCTACCCTGCCAGTCGTTTATTCGTATAAGAGGCACGCTGACAAAGGCGGACGGAACACATCCCACAACTGCATATTTCGGACGAAATGGAATATTGCATTTATTCGAACGAGTTATTTTCGAATTGAATAATATTGCGATCGATGAATCGTGGGACTTGGGCATTACCGCCACGATGAAAAATTACCTGTCTCTAACACCGAACGACCTGAGCGCGACCAAAATCGCAGGTTTTGGAATGGAACCTGATTTCAAAATTCCCATCTACGAATCTGGAAAATTCGAAGTTAGCATACCGCTTTCGATGCTTCTCGGCTTCGCGGAGGATTACAAGAAAATATTGATTCAAGCCCGCCAAGAACTCTTGTTAATTCTAGCGACATCGCACCTGAATGCTGTCATGGGAGCACCCGGAAACGACCCCCAGCCGGTCGCAGTCACCGTCACGAGCACCGAGTGGTTTGTTCCGCACATAACCGTCAGCACGAAGGAAAGAGTCAGACTTTTAAGTTACGTCAAAAAGGACAAGACGGTCGAAATTGCGTTCAGGAGCTGGAATCTCGTAACGTGCCCCTTACTGACCCAAAATAGACGCAATCACTGGGTCGTCAAAACGTCGAGCAGTACAGAAAAACCTAGATATATAATATTAGCTTTGCAGACAGACAGACAAATGAACCTCAAGACTGACAGATCGGTGTTTGACCACTGTTTTATGGAAAATGTAAAATTATTTTTAAACAGCGAAAGTTATCCGTACGTGGACACGAACATTGATTTTAATAATGGCGGTATTTCCTTGCCGTATCACATGTACACGCAGTTCCAATCTTCGTACCACGGATGAGAATCGCACCCGATCCTGAGTCCAGACACCTACAAATCATTAGCTCCGCTAATCGTATTTGACGTGAGCAAACAAGACGAATCGATTCTCAGTTCTATGATTGATTGTCGATTGGAAATTTCCACGAAAGATGACGTACCGCCACTCACAACGGCGTTCTGTCTAATTCTACACGACAGAGTAATTAAATACGGTGCGTTTTCAGGCCTCGTGAAAATATTGAACTAGATATAAATACGACTGCATGTATCATTACATCATCAATTGGTTTCAGAATGTACTGCAACCTGCAAGGTTTCCAGAGCCAAAATGGATTCGTGCTCAAGGAAATTGCCGTCACTCACGACGGCCGGACTCGAACCCGCAGCTTCCGACCCCCGTATCCGTGGAAACTACTAGACGAAAAAAGTAAACGGTCGAACGAATGGCTATGTAAATATTATCACGGACTAGAGTGGGACGAAGGAAAAATTCCGTACCACCAAGTGAAAAACACACTTCAATATTTACTACTGCAAAATCCGCGTGGTATAATCTACGTTGCCGGACCCGAACAGAAGAAATGGCTACGAGAACTGTGTGACGACGGCGCAGCCGAAATCGTAGATATACAGACCGACTACGGCTGTCCTTCCCTGCGCAAACTCTGTTCAATGTACGAAGTTAAGCATCCAAACGACAAGTTTGAACGTGTCTGTGCCTGCACAAACTCGCAGCTAATGCAGGAATGGCACGCGCAGCAGTGCGAATAACTTTCTTTAAATATTGGCAAACACGATTTTTTTTGTCAAATAGTGGCACACCTGAATTTTATTTTTTACTATAAATAGCTCGAAAATCGAGCTCTATCAATCAGTTGACGTTCGGACACGATGACGCCATTCCAGCCGGAAACCGAGTACCTGAGCGCTAAACCAGACTACAGCTGTATTGAATACAGTTTCCTGGATGAAGAAGAAAATTTACGCACTTATACGGAAATATGTTACGGTGGAGTATTACATTTCCTAATGGCTCATTCGCCATGCAGTCATGAGCCATCACAACAACAAATAAACTGTTGCGGAGCGGAAAAGTGCGTCGTGTTTAACCTCAGACCAACAACCGTTCTTCCATGCACCAAGGAAGAAATTCTCGGTACAACTCTACACGCATCCGACTGCACGCCAGAAGACTGTAGCGGTATCGACCCCGGCACCCCGGGCTGCAGTGAGCAGTCCAAACCCGTGTCTACGAGACGCAGCGACCTGTCCAAACGCGAGGTTACGAAGCGCAGCGACATGTCCAGACCGGAACTCAAGACTAGGACTCGTCGTCGACCCTTTCCCAGACTCGAACCGACAACCCGTCGCCGCAGCATCAAGAAAAGTGGATTGAGCGTCGATACGCCGCAGATCTACAGTGATAATGCTACGGACTGTTACGAATTTGATTCTGTAAAAACCATTCGTACCGCCCTGTGTTCTGTACTCTCTACCTTGTTAGATGTTTTGAAGTAATAAAAAAAAATGTAAAACTATTGTAATGACTTTTTTATTTATTTCTCCTTCCGTTTAAAAAATAATAATGTGGGATTGAAAAGGTAATCATAAAATTAAAAAACAAATGATATTTTACAATCAGTTATTTAAATATGACACTGTTGAAAAAAATTCCTATAAAATAAATTAACTTAAATTATATATATTTTTCAATAACATAATAATTTTTTCCTTTGGAACAAAGTGAGTATCGTGGTGAATCTTCCAGCCGCCAGGAGCTGATTGAATCTGATTGGTTGCATTTTGACATTTATCATTGTGTTTGTGTATAACGTGCCTCATATGGGGTATACGGTAGAGTCTCAGGTATACAACATACTGATCATCTGGAGCGAACTATCGTTACATTCAGTAGCCCGTTACTTTCGTGGGGGCCGACTAGGGGCTTGCTGTTTCCACGGGTCTCAGCTACGCGGGACGAATTACGACTGTACATGATGTCACAGAAAAGTGAGCTATGAAACTAACATCACTTTCAGTATCCCGATCCGTACGTGGAGGCGACTAGAGGTTAGCAGTTTCCAGGGGTCTCAGCTACGCGAGACGAAGTACGAATGTACATGATGCGGCAGAAGGCGAGCTATGAAACTCACACACCTGGATCGGTAGCCAGAGACGCTCGTGGGGACGACTAGAGGATAGCAGCCTCCAGGGGTCTCGGCTAGATGAGGCGTAATGTCGACCGCGCGCGATGATGGCAGAAAGCGAGCTCGCACAGACGTCACATAACAGCGTATGGTGGCGTGTCTCAGCCACGTGAGGCCTAATGTTGATCACGCATGGTGCAGACGGAAAGGGAAGCTCTGTACAGACGCTGTGTAACAGAGTAAGGAGTAGGGGGACTAAGCAGAACTGCATACGTGGGGTAGGTGGGAGGATATGTCTGACAGGAGCGTACATACCTATGCATACCGGGATTAAATACACAGTTTTTCGTTTAATCACGTATTAAACATCATTATAGAAAACTTTAGATCTTTTCAGGTCATATCTATGCATACCGGGGTTAAATACATAGTTTTTCGTTTAATCACATATTTAACAACATTATAGAAAACTTTAGATCTTTTCAGGTCATATGTATGCATACCGGGATTAAATACACAGTTTTTCGTTTAATCATGTATTTAACATCGTTATAGAAAACTTTAGATCTTTTCAGGTCATATGTATGCATACCGGGATTAAATACATAGTTTTTCGTTTAATCACGTATTTAACATCATTATAGAAAACGTTAGATCTTTTCAGGCTACAGAAATAATATTGAAGTCGTAAAAGGTGGTGTCCATGCAAATAAGCTCATCATTTAATTTGCTGTTGTATCATAATAATATCAATCCCACTTTTATATCTATATTTTCATATGGAAATTGATCCCCTCTGCTCTTAATAGTATGAACGAGGAAGAAACTACAAATATATTTCATCTTTCCAATAGATAAATTTATAAATGTATTTTTTTACACTTTGTGGCGGTCGTGCTTGTATAAAATTCAACAGTTACTAACAGAACAGTACTGTGTATCACTCGGTTGTGTTTGTGGAATTGTTTATGAATGGACTCAATAGATTTCACAAATGATAATTATTGTATCTAAACGATTAAAATTTATATTAACAGGTTGTTACAATAGACACGTGGTTACTTATTTATATTATTAGAGAATCTATTGAATTCTATCCTTCAATATAAATACGAGGAAACCAAATAGAATAAGAATTTAAAGTGATCCCGAGTGTTTTTCTAAATACTTATATATCACTTTATCAATCATTGATCTTCTAAAGTTCTTACGGAATACATTCATTGATTGATGCTTACCATCAAATTAGGTCATCAATGTTATCAGTATTCAATTTCCCTTTCCTTTTTAATGGTTCGTAAATGTATTCTGCGCTATTACAATAAAAGTACCAGATTGAACTCGTAGGTGATAGTCATATATATATATTTTTTTTTAGTAAACGACAACTTTGTTCCAGTATATTTACAGCACCACTATCTGATACTGTACACATTCATTGCATTTTCAGGAAATTAACCCACGATTAGTTAACTTGCGTAATATGGTTTTACAATGTATGGATTAGCTATATGTGGGTGTACTTCGAGAAGAACAAACAAATTAACCGTAAAAAAATTTGTACCATTAAGTACATAAAAAACTCTGTTCACATTTGTAGACAATGCAATTTAAACACGCTTAAATAAAAAAAATTATCTTGCACATATTCGAAGTAGAATTGATAAATTTACTAGCTTTTAAAGTTTCAATCATTTCCTATATAAAATGTTCATAGAACCTTAGTATTTCTTCAACTCTCCAAATGACGATATCAAGTCTGTACATATGCCATCAAATGTCAAACTAACAACGCGAGATATGATGATTAATCCAATTCACTATTAACGACACTTTCACGATGATAGTAGGCAAGTGAGGATATGTAATCATCAACCTTTCTGAGACTTGTCTACAAAAATATTCCTTTACTTACAATGCATGATCTATTGGTATTATAGCTAGTCTATACCCACAGCGTGTCGTAGACCTTACAGGAATATGCCACCGACAGGTCACATCATTTATGTAGTCATGTTCATCCACCTATCTGTCGCATTGTACCTCATACTATCCTGAGATCGGTACCGTCGATTAGTAGAAACCATAGAAAGGTGCTATAAGATCTGATACTTACATTACCCATGTAATGGCGAAATTTATTTAACACGGTTTTGCACTGTTTGACATAAATAAAAACATGGCGGTAGACAACACGACTGAATCAGCTGCTGACGAAAATTGTAACCTACGATGAATACACAAATATCACACAGCACAAGGAACTAAGTCATGATAAAAGAAAAAAAAAAGTTTACAATGACGTACCTACACGGTGGGTCTACAGCGATACGGCAGGCTAAAAGTGTGCGAACATATTAACACATTATTGAGGATAAACGGCTTCTAAGGACACCTCACAGACGTTAGCACCGACGTATACGGAAGTTTTCGTTTTCATTGATAACTGTTGTGGTTTGTTACCTGTGTACTTGACCACCATGTTGGCAATGCATCCGAGTTTAAAAAAAAATTATAAGAGAATACTAAGAGGTTTTATTAAACTGCTTATAGAACGTGATAATTACCAACGAGGAAAATAATATCTTCTTGTATCTGTGTATTGTAATACTAGTAATTTTTTGAATATCCTAAACGTAGTGGCAAATGTGCGAGTACCTCGTCAATGTGTAGAATGTGATTCTCTTGGTATGGAATGCACTTCCGACTGACCTATCCATATTTATCCGATATGTGCATACAGCGTCTAAGATTTGTTTTGAAAAATCATTCCGATTGTGTGCGACTCGACCTCACTAGGTCATCGCACAATATATTCATTTTGTAGTATCACTAGGTTCTCTTATAGGCATTGGAACATCACTTCATGCTTTGATGGCTACGGTTTTCAGCTCGGCTAATGGGTTGTTTGTAAATATACTACGTTATTGATCAAAACCATTCCGTCTACGGTTTGACACAGTACGAGACGTTTAGTGCATTTCTGTATTCTTTTTATTTCCATGTTTATGTTCTTTTATAAATTAGTATGGCTTATATTAATATTCTAGACAACGGATGTTTAATATTATGGTTTCGTAGATATTTTGCTTGTTTTGTGTTCATGATGTACGGTTGTCGTGTGTGTGTGTGTGTGGGGGGGGGGGTGGTTAGAGGGGTGCTGTCATAACTTAGAAACACACAACTTAGAAACACATAACTTAGAATTTCCTAAGTTATGACGGTTCTAAATTATGACTTTCTACGTTATGATGTTTCTAAGTTGTGTGGTTCTGCGTTGCGTGTTTCTAAGTTACGTGTTTCTAAGTTATGATCGTTCTAAGTTGTGTGTTTCTTACTTGTGATAGTTCTAAGTTGTGACTTTCTACGTTACGACGTTTCTAAGTTGTGTGGTTCTGCGTTGCGTGTTTCTAAGTTACGTGTTTCTAAGTTATGACAGTTCTAAGTTGTGTGTTTCTAACTTGTGATAGTTCTAAGTTGTGACTTTCTACGTTACGACGTTTCTAAGTTGTGTGGTTCTGCGTTGCGTGTTTCTAAGTTACGTGTTTCTAAGTTATGACAGTTCTAAGTTGTGTGTTTCTAGGTTGTGATAGTTCTAAGTTGTGACTGTCTTAGTTACGACGTTTCTAAGTTGTGTGGTTCTGCGTTGCGTGTTTCTAAGTTACATGTTTCTAAGTGATGACAGTTCTAAGTTGTGTGTTTCTAAGTTATGATAGTTCTAAGTTGTGACTTTCTACGTTACGACGTTTCTTAGTTGTGTGGTTCTGCGTTGCGTGTTTCTAAGTAACGTGTTTCTAAGTTATGACAGTTCTAAGTTGTGTGTTTCTAAGTTATGATAGTTCTAAGTTATGATTTTCTACGTTATGACGTTTCTAGTAATTTTCTAGTAATTTTTGTTTTAGTTGTGTGGATCTTGATTTGTTAACATTCGGTTGCTAGTTTGTGGCGAAGGTTTTCATACGGTCTTTCATGCAGTCCCTACATAGTTCTCACTTTGCCCGCTAGATGGAGATGAATACCTAACCATCTTTATCAGGAGTGCTTTCTATTGGTTACTTTTAATACTACTTTTTTATAAACTTTTTTTATTAACTATGGCATTTCCACACAGTACGAACATTTAACAAAGAAAATATGTGAGAAATAAATTTTATACATTATTAATTGTAGAATAGTAAAAAATGAGCTTATCTCCAGTTGAAACACAAAAATGAACAATGGTATAAAAATAGCCTAAATTATTTGAAGCGCAATCTAACAAAACATTACTTCAACTGAATTAAAAAATAAAGTTAACATCCAATTACCAATATGATGGAAATAACGGCCATTTAAATTAGCTATCAATGCCTAAAACTTGATGGGTAGTTTTGATTGCATGGTTTTAAAACTGGGAACAATACGATTGGTTTATTCTTTGTAATAGTGAACACCAAATAACTCTTCGTGTTTTTAAACTGCGTAATTAAAACAAATATTTTAAATTTATATGTTATTTCGTTTTATTGATAAAGCTCCGCTTTATTGGTCATTTGTGAAACGGAAAAATTAATTCACAGTCCAATGTACAATAATAATGTTTGTTCGCTGAAGTATTACTTGTAATAAAATGAATTAATGATTGCGGCTAGTCGACGTCTTATAGAGATCCATAATCATCCCATACAACACAGAAAGTTAGCCAAAAATTTTACAGTCAAACATTTTTTTTTGTTTCCATTATGTGCAATTCACAGTTAAATAGTATTATTTTAGTTTAAAAATTGGTCTAATAAATACACACTGAGCAGACTTACGGGTCTATAAGTAGTATACAATAGTATTTCCTGAAACAGGGTTCAGGGTGTGGTGCCGGTGCCGGTGTCCGCCATCTTGGATTGTGACGTCACGGCGGCCATTTTTGACCCAAAATTCCTCAAAATTCCTCAAAAATGACTCAAAATTTCCCGTTTTCGAGGGAAAAATTCCCGTTTCGAGGGAAAAATTCCCGTTTCGAGGGAAAATTTCCCGTTTTATTCCTCAAAAATCCCAACGGCTAGAAATGTCCTGATAGAGGCTTAAGCATCCTTAACTCAAGCCTCAGTTAAGCCTCTATCAGGATGTGACCTTGACCTTTGACCTTGACCCCGACGGCCATCTTGGATCCGCCATTTTGGATGACGTCATTTCGTTTTCTAGAAAATTCCGGGATTGTGTTATCCGCCATTTTGAATTATGACGTCATCGCTGCAATTTTCGTTACGGCCGCCATCTTTAAATTTATTATCCGATTTTAATGAAAAAAAATTTTAAAATTATAAAAAATTAAATAATAAAAAAATTAATAAAATATTTAAAAAACAAACATTTACGACACGGAGCTCGGAGTCCTCGGTTCAAACCCGACGAGTGCAAAAAAAATAAAAATGGCGACCGATCCTTCCCCCACGGTGGCTGCAGGCATACTGACTCCCACCACTTTTTTTTCAAAGCATATATATCGTCAGGTAGTATGACGTCATGTCCGCCATCTTGAAATTTGGACGCCATCTTGAAAATCTTTATTTATTATCCGATTTTAATGAAAAAAATTCCAAAATTCATAAAAAAATTAACGTATTTGAATTCTGATTGATTATATCGATGTACGTCCTTGGTTCGATTCCCGACGAGAGTAAACAGTCGATCCTTCCTCCATGAAAGCTACCTAGACTGATCTATCACCACCAATACCAAGGTATATATCGTCAACTGGTATGACATCATGTCCGCCATCTTGTCTTCATCCACTGGAGACCACCATCTTGTTTTCATCTGCTAGAGTATGCCGATATCATGTAGTATAATTATCTGGTCACCACACCTTTGACCTTGACCTTGAACTTTGACCTTGACCTTGAACTTTGACCTTGACCTTGAACTTTGACCTTGACCTTGAAATTTGACCTTGACCTTGAAATTTGACCTTGACCTTGGAATTTGACCTTGATCTTGGAATTTGACCTTGACCTTGAAATTTGACCTTGACCTTGAACTTTGAACTTGACCTTGAAATTTGGCCTTGACCTTGAAATTTGACTTTGACCTTGAAATTTTACTTTTTCCTTGAAATTTGACTTTGTCCTAGTCGACCATCATGGATCCGACATTTTATGTTCAATACATGCTACCAGGAGCGACCACCTGCTGGAGTACACCATCTTGTGCGTGTACTCGTATTATAGAGTACATTTCCATCTGGTTAATTTTATTCTACCCCGCTACATTGCAGTAATCATTTATTACCGAGGTGCCCCCGCCATCCTGAAATTTGGGCGACATCTTGGAATAGTGTAATTATTTAGCTAGAAATGCGGGAAAAATTTTAATAGTCTCCGAAAAAAAAATCAATTAATTCACAAATTGAATCGATGGATCCCTGTCCACGGTTCGATTCTTGACCAGAGACAGTTGTAACTAATTATTAAATAAATGTTAGGTTCTGTTTTCCATTACCTTTCGCGGAGTTTATTAATCATTCACTCTACGAAAATCAACTCAAGTCATTATACCGAACCAACGAATTAAATCAGTGCCGATTAGCCTATTATGAAAGTCTAATTTTTCAATAATCTGAATAACATATAAGCCGTTCATGTACAAAGCCACACATATAGATCAATTGCCTTCAGTCCATGAGACCGAGTCATGTCATTATCAGACGTATAGGCTAGTCATTTCAGGACCACATGAACTTCGTAATCCATCGTGACATTTTTATACATTCTAAAGGACCAAGTAACCTTGTAAAATATTTTAGTAACACCAAGAGGTGATAAACTAGTAAATATTCAATCACTACATTTTGTACTACGCGCAATCAACAAAAAAGGAAGCACCAACAACGAAAAGACAGCACCACCAACAAAAAGACAGCTCATTTGGAAGCACCGACAACGAACAGGCAGCACCGCCAACGTAAATACATCACATTTGGAAGCACCGACAACGAAAAGACAGCAGTGACAACGAAAAGGCACCACATTTGGAAGCACCAACATCTAAAAGACAACACCGCCATCGAAAAGGCAGCACATTTTGGAAGCACCAACAACGAAAAGGCAGCACCGTCATCGTAAAGGCACGGACCGCAAGACCGGGTCATGTCAATATCAGACATATAGACCATGAACTCAGTACACACAAGAAAAAGGAATGTACACGTAGGAAAACGGAACGTACACGCTGGAAAACGGAATATACACACAGGAAAACGGAATTTACACTCAGGAAAACGGAACGTACACCCAGGAAAAACGGAATGTTCGCGCAGGAAAACGGAAGGTACACGCAGTAAAACGGAACGTACACGCAGGAAAAACGGAACGTACACGCAGGAAAAACGGAACGTACACGCAGGAAAAACGGAACGTACACGCAGGAAAACGGAACGTACACGCAGGAAAAACGGAACGTACACGCAGGAAAAACGAAACGTACACGCAGGAAAACGGAAGGTACACGCAGGAAAACGGAAGGTACACGCAGGAAAACGGAAGGTACACGCAGCAAAACGGAAGGTACACGCAGGAAAAACGGAAGGTACACGCAGGAAAACGGAACGTACAAGCAGGAAAACGGAAGGTACACGCAGGAAAACGGAACATACACGCAGGAAAAACGGAAGGTACACGCAGGAAAAACGGAACGTACACGCAGGAAAACGGAAGTTACACACAGGAAAACGGAAGGTACACGCAGTAAAACGGAACGTACACGCAGTAAAACGGAACGTACACGCAGGAAAACGGAAGGTACACGCAGGAAAACGGAACGTACACGCAGGAAAATGGAACGTACACGCAGGAAAACGGAACGTACACGCAGGAAAACGGAATTTACACGCAGGAAAACGGAACGTACACGCAGGAAAAACGGAAGATACACGCAGGAAAAACGGAAGGTACACGCAGGAAAAACGGAACGTACACGCAGGAAAAACAGAAGGTACACGCAGGAAAACGGAAGGTACACGCAGGAAAACGGAAGGTACACGCAGTAAAACGGAACGTACACGCAGGAAAAACGGAAGGTACACGCAGGAAAAACGGAACGTACACGCAGGAAAACGGAAGGTACACGCAGGAAAACGGAACGTACACGCAGGAAAAACGGAAGGTACACGCAGGAAAACGGAACGTACACGCAGGAAAACGGAATTTACACGCAGGAAAACGGAACGTACACGCAGGAAAAACGGAACGTACACGCAGGAAAAACGGAACGTACACGCAGGAAAACGGAAGGTACACGCAGGAAAACAGAACGTACACGCAGGAAAACGGAACGTACACGCAGGAAAACAGAACGTACACGCAGGAAAACGGAACGTACACGCAGGAAAACAGATCGTACATGCAGGAAAACGGAACGTATACGCAGGAAAACGGAATTAACACGCAGGAAAACAGAAAGTACACGCAGGAAAACGGAACGTACACGCAGGAAAACGGAACGTACATGCAGGAAAAACGGAACGTACACACAGGAAACGGAACGTACACGCAGGAAACGAAACGTACACACAGGCTCCAATATTCATTGGCTTCAATATTCATTGGCTCCATCAGTCATTGTCACCAACAGTCTTTTGGTTTCAAAAGTCTTTTGGCTCTAAATATATTTGGCTAGAATTCTTCGAGTCTAAGAGACTATGAGGCCACATGGCTACGAGTCTAAAATGATCTAGATATTTTACGAGTTATACACGGCTTGCGAGGCTAGAGCTACGAAGCTTCTAGTTCACAAGTTTACGTGACTGCGAGGATACAGAACTACTAGTCTACATGAGTACGTGACTACGAAGCTACTCGTCTACAAGGCTCCAATTGCAGCATCTGTCTTCGTCAGAATTTTCTCTCTTGCTCCAACTGCACCGCCACCATTATGTTATAAGATTACATGGATACTTGCTTACGTAGCTTCAAGTCTACGAGACTCCATTACATCATGTCTACGCGACTACGAGCCATGAGGTTACGAGACTACGTGACTACGAATCTTCAAGTTGACGAGACTGCGAGGCTACAGATCTACGAAGCCTCTAGAAAACGAGTTTACGTGTCTGCATGGATACAGGAATACAAGTCTGCATGAGTTCTTGACTACGAAGCTACTCGTCTACAAGGCTACAATTACTACATTTGTCTTCGACGGAATTTTCTCTTTTACTACATCTGCTCCATCACCATTATGTTATAAGATTACAAGGCTACTTGCTTACGTAGCTTCAAGTCTACGAGGCTCCAATGCATCATGACTACGAGACTACGTGCCATGAGGTTACGAGACTATGCGATTGCAAGTCTTCAAGGTTACGTGATCCTGAGGCTATAGGACTACCAAGCTTCCAGAACGTATGGTTACGAGACTGCATGACTAATTGGCGGCGCGGCTACGAAACTTCATGTCTCTAACTGACTCCAATAGCACTATTCAGTGGTGAGAGTTAATTTATCTCATGCAAAGGTACTTGCTGCAAGTAGTTCCACTTTTAAACATCAGATGACGTCACGTGTTGCTTGCAGGTAAATAATATTTATTTCTTATATGCGGGATGCTCACTATCGATCGCATAAGAAGGATGGCTTCGTTAGTCTCCAAGGAGAAGGAAGTTCGTCCTTCCTGCTAGTGCTTCTTAGATTTCTCACGGTCCACCATCTTGGATTGCGACGTTACGGCGACCATCTTTGATAGGTGTGACCTTGACCTTTGACCGAAACCGCAGGAATGATCGCAAGCACTCGGATTAATCATTAAAATATTGATAAGAATAATCAGAAGCACACGGAGAAAAACGACACATGTTTTCTTTGATATCATAAAATTACAGGAAAAAAATTTAAAAATAAAAATAAATTAATAAAAAATTTAAAAAAATTAAAAAATTAATAAAATTCTGGCTTGTACAAAAACTCTATCTTTGCTCAAAAATGATAAGTTTACAAGCTAGCAGAATCAGTTTATGTATTTTTTAATTTTTTTTAAATTTTTTATTAATTTATTTTTATTTTTAAATTTTTTTCCTGTAATTTTATGATATCAAAGAAAACATTTGTCGTTTTTCTCCGTGTGCTTCTGATTATTCTTATCAATATTTTAATGATTAATCCGAGTGCTTGCGATCATTCCTGCGGTTTCGGTCAAAGGTCAAGGTCACACCTATCAGAGATGGTCGCCGTAACGTCGCAATCCAAGATGGTGGACCGTGAGAAATCTAAGAAGCACTAGCAGGAAGGACGAACTTCCTTCTCCTTGGAGACTAACGAAGCCATCCTTCTTATGCGATCGATAGTGAGCATCCCGCATATAAGAAATAAATATTATTTACCTGCGAGCAACACGTGACGTCATCTGATGTTGAAAAGTGGAACTACTTGCAGCAAGTACCTTTGCATGAGATAAATTAACTCTCACCACTGAATAGTGCTATTGGAGTCAGTTAGAGACATGAAGTTTCGTAGCCGCGCCGCCAATTAGTCATGCAGTCTCGTAACCATACGTTCTGGAAGCTTGGTAGTCCTATAGCCTCAGGATCACGTAACCTTGAAGACTTGCAATCGCATAGTCTCGTAACCTCATGGCACGTAGTCTCGTAGTCATGATGCATTGGAGCCTCGTAGACTTGAAGCTACGTAAGCAAGTAGCCTTGTAATCTTATAACATAATGGTGATGGAGCAGATGTAGTAAAAGAGAAAATTCCGTCGAAGACAAATGTAGTAATTGTAGCCTTGTAGACGAGTAGCTTCGTAGTCAAGAACTCATGCAGACTTGTATTCCTGTATCCATGCAGACACGTAAACTCGTTTTCTAGAGGCTTCGTAGATCTGTAGCCTCGCAGTCTCGTCAACTTGAAGATTCGTAGTCACGTAGTCTCGTAACCTCATGGCTCGTAGTCGCGTAGACATGATGTAATGGAGTCTCGTAGACTTGAAGCTACGTAAGCAAGTATCCATGTAATCTTATAACATAATGGTGGCGGTGCAGTTGGAGCAAGAGAGAAAATTCTGACGAAGACAGATGCTGCAATTGGAGCCTTGTAGACGAGTAGCTTCGTAGTCACGTACTCATGTAGACTAGTAGTTCTGTATCCTCGCAGTCACGTAAACTTGTGAACTAGAAGCTTCGTAGCTCTAGCCTCGCAAGCCGTGTATAACTCGTAAAATATCTAGATCATTTTAGACTCGTAGCCATGTGGCCTCATAGTCTCTTAGACTCGAAGAATTCTAGCCAAATATATTTAGAGCCAAAAGACTTTTGAAACCAAAAGACTGTTGGTGACAATGACTGATGGAGCCAATGAATATTGAAGCCAATGAATATTGGAGCCTGTGTGTACGTTCCGTTTCCTGCGTGTACGTTCCGTTTCCTGTGTGTACGTTCCGTTTTTCCTGCGTGTACGTTCCGTTTTCCTGCGTGAACGTTCCGTTTTCCTGCGTGTACTTTCTGTTTTCCTGCGTGTAAATTCCGTTTTCCTGCGTATACGTTCCGTTTTCCTGCATGTACGATCTGTTTTCCTGCGTGTACGTTCCGTTTTCCTGCGTGTACGTTCCGTTTTCCTGCGTGTACGTTCTGTTTTCCTGCGTGTACCTTCCGTTTTCCTGCGTGTACCTTCCGTTTTCCTGCGTGTACGTTCCGTTTTTCCTGCGTATACGTTCCATTTTCCTGCATGTACGATCTGTTTTCCTGCGTGTACGTTCCGTTTTCCTGCGTGTACGTTCTGTTTTCCTGCGTGTACGTTCCGTTTTCCTGCGTGTACGTTTTGTTTTCCTGCGTGTACCTTCCGTTTTCCTGCGTGTACGTTCCGTTTTTCCTGCGTGTACGTTCCGTTTTCCTGCGTGTAAATTCCGTTTTCCTGCGTGTACGTTCCGTTTTCCTGCGTGTACCTTCCGTTTTTCCTGCGTGTACGTTCCGTTTTCCTGCGTGTACCTTCCGTTTTCCTGCGTGTACGTTCCGTTTTTCCTGCGTGTACCTTCCGTTTTTCCTGCGTGTACGTTCCGTTTTACTGCGTGTACCTTCCGTTTTCCTGCGTGTACCTTCCGTTTTCCTGCGTGTACCTTCCGTTTTTCCTGCGTGTACGTTCCGTTTTTCCTGCATGTACCTTCCGTTTACCTGCGTGTATCTTCCGTTTTTCCTGCGTGTACGTTCCGTTTTCCTGCGTGTACGTTCCGTTTTCCTGCGTGTACGTTCCATTTTCCTGCGTGTACGTTCCGTTTTCCTGCGTGTACCTTCCGTTTTCCTGCGTGTACGTTCCGTTTTACTGCGTGTACCTTCCGTTTTACTGCGTGTACCTTCCGTTTTCCTGTGTGTACCTTCCGTTTTCCTGCGTGTACCTTCCGTTTTTCCTGCGTGTACCTTCCGTTTTTCCTGCGTGTATGTTCCGTTTTCCTGCATGTACCTTCCGTTTTCCTGCGTGTACGTTCCGTTTTCCTGCGTGTACCTTCCGTTTTTCCTGCGTGTACCTTCCATTTTCCTGCGTGTACCTTCCGTTTTCCTGCGTGTACCTTCCGTTTTCCTGCGTGTACCTTCCGTTTTTCCTGCGTGTACGTTCCGTTTTTCCTGCGTGTACGTTCCGTTTTCCTGCATGTACGTTCCGTTTTTCCTGCGTGTACGTTCCGTTTTTCCTGCGTGTACGTTCCGTTTTTCCTGCGTGTACACTCCGTTTTACTGCGTGTACCTTCCGTTTTCCTGCGCGTACATTCCGTTTTTCCTGCGTGTACGTTCCGTTTTCCTGAGTGTAAATTCCGTTTTCCTGTGTGTATATTCCGTTTTCCAGCGTGTACGTTCCGTTTTCCTACGTGTTCATTCCTTTTTCCTGTGTGTACTGAGTTCATGGTCTAAATGTCTGATATTGACATGACCCGGTCTTGCGGTCCGTGCCTTTACGATGACGGTGCTGCCTTTTCGTTGTTGGTTCTTCCAAAATGTGCTGCCTTTTCGATGGCGGTGTTGTCTTTTAGATGTTGGTGCTTCCAAATGTGGTGCCTTTTCGTTGTCACTGCTGTCTTTTCGTTGTCGGTGCTTCCAAATGTGATGTATTTACGTTGGCGGTGCTGCCTTTTCGTTGTCGGTGCTTCCAAATGAGCTGTCTTTTCGTTGGTGGTGCTGTCTTTTCGTTGTTGGTGCTTCCTTTTTTGTTGATTGCGCGTAGTACAAAATGTAGTGATTGAATATTTACTAGTTTATCACCTCTTGGTGTTACTAAAATATTTTACAAGGTTACTTGGTCCTTTAGAATGTATAAAAATGTCACGATGGATTACGAAGTTCATGTGGTCCTGAAATGACTAGCCTATACGTCTGATAATGACATGACTCGGTCTCATGGACTGAAGGCAATTGATCTATATGTGTGGCTTTGTACATGAACGGCTTATATGTTATTCAGATTATTGAAAAATTAGACTTTCATAATAGGCTAATCGGCACTGATTTAATTCGTTGGTTCGGTATAATGACTTGAGTTGATTTTCGTAGAGTGAATGATTAATAAACTCCGCGAAATGTAATGGAAAACAGAACCTAACATTTATTTAATAATTAGTTACAACTGTCTCTGGTCAAGAATCGAACCGTGGACAGGGATCCATCGATTCAATTTGTGAATTAATTGATTTTTTTTCGGAGACTATTGGAATTTTTCCCGCATTTCTAGCTAAATAATTACACTATTCCAAGATGTCGCCCAAATTTCAGGATGGCGGGGGCACCTCGGTAATAAATGATTACTGCAATGTAGCGGGGTAGAATAAAATTAACCAGATGGAAATGTACTCTATAATACGAGTACACGCACAAGATGGTGTACTCCAGCAGGTGGTCGCTCCTGGTAGCATGTATTGAACATAAAATGTCGGATCCATGATGGTCGACTAGGACAAAGTCAAATTTCAAGGAAAAAGTAAAATTTCAAGGTCAAAGTCAAATTTCAAGGTCAAGGCCAAATTTCAAGGTCAAGGTCAAAGTTCAAGGTCAAGGTCAAATTTCAAGGTCAAGGTCAAATTCCAAGGTCAAGGTCAAATTTCAAGGTCAAGGTCAAAGTTCAAGGTCAAGGCCAAATTTCTATGTCAAGGTCAAATTTCAAGGTCAAGGTCAAATTTCAAGGTCAAGGTCAAATTTCAAGGTCAAGGTCAAAGTTCAAGGTCAAGGTCAAAGTTCAAGGTCAAGGTCAAAGGTGTGGTGACCAGATAATTATACTACATGATATCGGCACACTCTAGCAGATGAAAACAAGATGGTGGTCTCCAGTGGATGAAGACAAGATGGCGGACATGATGTCATACCAGTTGACGATATATACCTTGGTATTGGTGGTGATAGATCAGTCTAGGTAGCTTTCATGGAGGAAGGATCGACTGTTTACTCTCGTCGGGAATCGAACCAAGGACGTACATCGATATAATCAAACAGAATTCAAATACGTTAATTTTTTGATGAATTTTGGAATTTTTTTCATTAAAATCGGATAATAAATAAAGATTTTCAAGATGGCGTCCAAATTTCAAGATGGCGGACATGACGTCATACTACCTGACGATATATATGCTTTGAAAAAAAAGTGGTGGGAGTCAGTATGCCTGCAGCCACCGCGGGGGAAGGATCGGTCGCCATTTTTATTTTTTTTGCACTCGTCGGGTTTGAACCGAGGACTCCGAGCTCCGTGTCGTAAATGTTTGTTTTTTAAATATTTTATTAATTTTTTTATTATTTAATTTTTTATAATTTTAAAATTTTTTTTCATTAAAATCGGATAATAAATTTAAAGATGGCGGCCGTAACGAAAATTGCAGCGATGACGTCATAATTCAAAATGGCGGATAACACAATCCCGGAATTTTCTAGAAAACGAAATGACGTCATCCAAAATGGCGGATCCAAGATGGCCGTCGGGGTCAAGGTCAAAGGTCAAGGTCACATCCTGATAGAGGCTTAACTGAGGCTTGAGTTAAGGATGCTTAAGCCTCTATCAGGACATTTCTAGCCGTTGGGATTTTTGAGGAATAAAACGGGAAATTTTCCCTCGAAACGGGAATTTTTCCCTCGAAACGGGAATTTTTCCCTCGAAAACGGGAAATTTTGAGTCATTTTTGAGGAATTTTGAGGAATTTTGGGTCAAAAATGGCCGCCGTGACGTCACAATCCAAGATGGCGGACACCGGCACCGGCACCACACCCTGAACCCTGTTTCAGGAAATACTATTGTATACTACTTCTATATTTTGACAAAAGTTTGAAATCAACATATTTCATATGCTTTTTTTGTATATGTAAATTTTATTTTTTACTGCAGGGATTTATAATTATGCAAATTTAAAATATATACTTCATAGTTCAATGGTTTCATTACACGTTACAAGATATTACTTCAACCATTTTTTTATTTGTAAGTAAATCATCTAGAGTTTGTGTTGTAGGCTAATGGAAATGAGAAAAAAATCTTAGCGACATTGTTTTGTACACTTCAAACGGATTTTCGAATAGAGTCTAATCGTGTATTGGATGATCAAGAAAACAATGCCAAAAACACGTACAAAGTTTATGAGTTGTGTTTCGAAATTATATTTGATACTGCTGTAGCGACCAGCCATCCTATATTATTTTAACTCAATAACGTTAATTGTTTAAGAGAGTCTTTATTTTAAGAACTAATTTTATAACCTTACATTAATTATACTGTTCCTGAGCTTACTTTTACTATCCATAATTTATTTGTGTTAACGCTTAATAGGCCCCTACTTCACAATTCTATTTTAAAACGATTTCTCTAGACTCATTAAAAATTAAAAACTTTGTTTAAAATTTTATATGAAAAATTAGCCTGAAAACAAATTTAAGTATTTATTTTTTCGTAACCATACAAAATATTGCCTGAAGATATTTCCCGGTGGACTGATTTATACTGCTGTATTTTTTTATTGTAGTTGGCTTTGGTTGCCAAAATAATTAGTGTAACTTCTGCAGTCACAAAAATTTTGTCGTAATTTTTACCAGTTACAAAATTCCTTTAAATTAAATGAATAAGGAAAGTAGCATTTAAACAGATATTTTCATGTTGGTTAACTGGAATATTTTAACATTAAAAGAGAACAAATTACATAACATTTTCATGGACTAACAAATTTCTGAATTCTTGCAAGTAGTAAGGTCTGGCGAGTCGAAAACATAATTTAGAGTTGTTATTGTTGTTAAAGTTGGGTTCTACCCGACTTTGACAGAAAAATAACAGATCTAATAAAGTTCCATAACTCAGGTAGAATTTTATACTTCGAGTGAAATTTGAATCCTAGATTCCAATTTTACCTAGAAACTGAAAGATTCAAATAAAATTTTTTTTAATAAATTACAAAAATTATGAATTCTCTTTTCATTCTCTTTTCTTCAGACAACTATTAAAACGTTTTTGAAACCAGTCACATGAAAAAAAAATGTTAGTGTCAAATAATTCAATTACGGTATTTGAACCTCGGGAAGACAACAAAAAATCCACCGCTGTCTTTACACTTCCAAGCCCATTAGGTGACTGATCTCCTCCGCAGCAAGCAGGAAGTATTTTATGTTCAAATACTCTTTCTATTCTTTAACTGTTCAATGTCACTGAACATGTCATAAAAATATAAAGAATGCTGGTAAATCTTCATACAATTAAAAAAAATTAATGACAATTATTCTCATATGATGAAATTCTTTCATAACTTTTAATGCAAATAATTATTTTTAGAAATTTTTGGCAACGTATGGTATATACATAAATAGTCATTAAAAATATTTTAAGGTAGCAAAAAATTTTTAAAGACATTGTTTTCTTGTTCTATATTTAAGTGAATACAGAAATACCCATTAAACAAAAAAAAAATCTGATTTAGTTGTCGTTTAAAGAAGGCAACGCAAGTGTCATGTAATGTAACATCATTAAAAAAATTGCAAAAGTTCTATCCAAGAAGACGCATATTTTTTGTTTGTACAAATCAATAATTTATAAACGCCTTATTTGTACATATAATTGGATTCACTTACAACATACAAAAGTGCATGCATTTTATGGCAAATTTGACTGAATTTTGCGCGATTTGTCAACAAATTCACGATGTGGATCCACAAGCTTTGCGGGATCCCCCAGGCCTTCAGATGATGCTGGATCCCGCGGGATTGCGGGATTCCACTTATCTGTATTGCAATCCCTAGTCTCAGTGCCTTGCTCCTGTCAAGCTTATACGCCTATAGCGTTACAGTATTTCATTGACATGCACCTTATTAAGTAATGCGATTGTAGTCTCGTCTTTATTTGCTGTCAGCCACGCACACGGAGCTCAGAAGGGAGACGCTAGCCATCAGTGTGTACCTAACTACGTTTTGCTAACTAATCAAACCACATTTCTTTACAATAAATATATTTTAAAGTTTCTCTACTTTTAAGATCAATGCATATATTTTAAACCCTGTTTTGCTATGCATTTTTATCAATTCTGTCAATTACAATAATAAATTAGTTTTTCTGTCTGTCTTTCGCGTTGCTCGGAGACTTTAATTTGTTACATAGATTCTTTTGGAAGAGAGTAAAGGGAAGGGGGTAATTTAATAAAGTTTCCTTTATTTCATGTTAAACGATCTTAACGCCATTATATACACTTCGACAACGCGACAAAT
Organism: Bacillus rossius redtenbacheri; assembly: GCF_032445375.1. Taxonomy (NCBI): domain Eukaryota; kingdom Metazoa; phylum Arthropoda; class Insecta; order Phasmatodea; family Bacillidae; genus Bacillus; species Bacillus rossius. The sequence continues at coordinate 39,005,247 of NC_086331.1, read as the reverse complement.
CCCGTGTTTCATAAATTGTAAAACTATTATTTTAAACATACTCCCCTCACATGCCTCTTCTGAATATATTAAGTTTACTTTATATTATATAAGTATTTTTTTCTTCATATGAACTTTTTTTCTATTCGGAAATTCCTTACAAAACACTTAAAAGGTTTTGTTTTTATCAACAGCATACTTATTTTGTAGCATGACTTTTAATTTGACAGATTTTTAGTATAGTTTCTATTCCGTGTTATTCCTACTGACCCCAGCTATTGCATTGTCGATGCTTTCTTCACTGCAGTCGTGAAAGGTCCTTGGTGTATTACACACATTTCTCTTTAGAAACTGCCAATAAGTTTTAATTATTCAAATTCCTACTCGGTTCAAACCTTGGCGTTTTAATTAAATTGGCTTTACAACAAATATTTCAGTAGATTTACATTTTTAATATGTTTGTTGTCGTAAAATTATGTGTGGTGTTAAGATTTCCGTTTCGATTTAAGTTCCGAATAAAATAATTTGTATTTCAATACTTTCTTGCTGATATTTTTGTGTAGAATCAATTATGACTATTTAATGTGTTAAAAAAATAATTCATTGATTCACTTACTATTTTATTACTGCATGGTTGCACCGGAACGTGGCGCACACGTACTTTTGAAATATGATATATTATAATTCTCACAAGTTAACATCACTTTTGAATGTTAACCCAGTCCATCTGTTATTATTACCACATTCATACAGCAATAATTAAATAAAGTTGAATTTAAAAACTAAATATAAGAAATTGTTCGATTTTTACATTCCTTTTGGATATCAGTTATTTGTACTGCTTCTTTAAAGAAAACATGCTAAATCTGATCCAACCACACAACTTACTTAGTCCCACACCTTTTTCATTAGAAAAAACTGGTCTAAAAATTAAAAAAATAAAGAATTATACAACCAATTTATAAAATAAATGTTTTACAAGTCTGTTTATACTTCACTTAAGATAAAGTAAATTTCTTAGTTACTCGTGTCAAAAGTAATATATATTCAGTGTAAGTTTTAGCCGCAGCGTCAGAAAAGCATAGTGTAGTATTAGCCTAACAACTGCAAGCGTGCAAGGAAAGAATATATATATATATATATATATATATATATATATATATATATATACACACACACCTAATATGTGTGAGTGTTTGTGTTTGTATGTACATGTGTGTATATATAAAACATTTTCAGCAGTTTGTAGAACAAGAAATGAATAAATGATACATAATACATTCATTTCTTTAAATATAATAAAACTAATATCCATCACATTTACTACTTCCTAGCTTTATCCCACGGTTAGCTCGCGTTTAAGTAGATTTTGTCATTCAATTCAGGTTGTCGGTCGACACAGGAAGCATAACTATTAAATTCAATTAATTAATAATATAATTAACTCATTTAATTCAGGTTATTGTTCAATAAGGGTAGAGGTTAAATATTTACAAAAGAAAAAAAACTACACAATATAAATCAGGGTTAAGTGTTGGAGAAGAAAAGAAATAGCGGAGTTTGTGTTAGTAGAGTAATAGGTTCTGCCTTGTCGCGAATTTAAGATTTCACTCCATATTAAATTTTACCTACAGTTAATTAACATCCCTTATTAACTCCGCTTGTAATCTATATTTTACATAGTATAAAACAAAGTCGCTTCCCGCTGTCTATCATTATGAATGCTTAGATCTTTAAAACTACGCAACGGATTTTGATGCGATTTTTTTTAATAGAGAGATTGATTCAAGAATAAGGTTTATACATATAAAACATGCATAATATAGTAGAGAAACACTGATAATTTTAGAGGTTTAGAGGTGTATGTTGTGATGAATTGGTAAAAAATCACTATGGCAACGGCTATTCGTATCTATGGCAACGACTATGTCATTGTTAGTGTAGTCCTCATCAGCGTTGATATTTTGCAGGGAATTTAAATATAAAAAGTTGCTCTTTTTTTCCAAGTATATAGGTATCCTACAGACTTTAAACTTGACAGTAATGTTCCTTATGTTACTAAGGATGACGTTTTCCGAAAATCAGCTCCCAACGGTGGTTAAGCCCGTGCAACAGTGGTTACTTCGTCTCCATGGCAACGGGCATCGCTTTGTTTTCTTTTTCCATTCGAGGCACTGCAGTGGCGTACCCACAAGGAGGGGCATGTAAAATGAGCGGCGCAAGAGTGTACTGCATGCAGACTGCCGAAGCGAAGTACGGGTACACCAGTTGTACGTTGCGTGCTCGAGAGTCGGGAAACCATCGGTGCTATTCGTTTTCTCTCCGATACATTAAAAAACATTGTAATAAATTAATTGCCATGATATTTTATTTATTATTACTGTAAATGGGAAATTTGGTCTTCTTTTCCCTGTAGTATAGCCGTGCGAAGCCGGGTCGGGCAGCTAGTATATATATAAATGATGAAATTTCTTCTGCTTTGAGGTGCAATCACGTAAACACGACTAAACGTACCAGTATGGGAACATCACCATTCGAAGCGGGATCGCATGTTTGTGGTTCTAGGTTATTTATTTTTTTTTTAATTCCGTAGACCCTTTCGCCAATTTTTGTTTAGATTTTTAAATTTGATAAGATTTTTCTCCAGTAAAAAAAATATACATACAATTTATGTTATGGAAACTTTTCTCCATGCTAACGGATTGCTCATAGCAACGAAAAATAACTACACCCAGCGATATATTAGTTAGATTTGCTGCTAAAGTTTTCTTTTAGTTTATTAAACTATAATTTATTCTTTGATGAAATATAGGTATCCTATGTCCTTTTCTGTACCCCTGACAATGTGTATGCAAAATTTAATGATGATCGGTTGAGTAGTTAAGGCGTGAAAGCGTAATAAACAAACAATCAAAATCAAATTTGCATTTATAATATTAGTAGGATGAATAAATAAAAGTGCTAATTGAACTGAATAGGCCTGTGTTTATTTTTCATAGTCGTTTACCTATATTTGTTTAAGTCATTGGCATTTCTTTCAATGAAATTAGATATGTGCCTCCCGAAATCAGATACAAAAATAAAAAAAGTTAATTTAGTTTTGTTTATGAATTGTTTGAACGAATATTTATGCTTGTTTATACGAGCACAGCGACTGCTTGTTGTCGACGGAAATGTTTGCAGGTTGTACTGTATGACTAGTCATTGTGACGCCTCAGCGGGGCGCCTGATATCCCGGACTCAAGGTCGTAGGGTCTTTGGAGAAGAGTACCTGAAATGTGCTGGGGTGGGGTGTGGCAGGAAACCCGTGCGTCACTGGAGAAGGGGAGAGAAGTAGCCACGTGGTGGGGGAACAATTTACGGGCAAACGGATTCTCAGGACAAAGGACAGAATGAAACTTACGCAGATTTTCGTGCTGGTTTGTATGAAATATAATTCGAGTATTCACAAACACAAAATATTTAAAAAACGCAATACAGTCTCCTTGAGTTCTATGGGGAAATTAATTTTTTTTTAGTTTAAGTGTTCCAAGTTACTTCCAAAATTATACCTAAACATTAAATAATTTTATTTAAAAAAAATCTGCATTTTTTTCATTTTTACTATCGTATTCTAACACATAAAATTTTTTCACCCTTTCAGATAATACAACAAAGAGCTTTGAGAGATGCACGTGTACACTTACAAGGGGCCATCCATAAATTATGTCACACGAATCATGATTTTTTTGCCCTCCACTCCCACTCGGGACTTGTCACAGATGGTGTGACGTCACACATTTTCCAACTTTATATATTGAACTAATTTAATTAAAACAGCAGTTTTAAAATTATTTTTACTTTCATTAAAACTATGTTTTAAACAAAATAACATTAAATCAACATTTCTTAAAATTGACAAAACAAGAAACTACTTAAATACTGATAAAGTAATAATTATATCAATGAAAGATACAAAACTCAATCATCTTGTGTCCAAAGACTCTGAACCCACTCCTCTATATTGCTTATCACTGACATAGCAGGCATTTCGTTCTCATTTTGGTTGTTAATGTCAGGAACACAGAGGCCATTTATCGTTCAACTCTGTTGAATGCACTTCTTCCCGGAGCATTTGTGGCAATGTAAATAGCATCCAAGTCAAAATCTTTAAAATATTGCACAGCTGATACTATACATCGCTCTAATTTCAAATCTCGAAAACTTCTTTGAATTTCGCATTCATGAGTTGATTAACTTAAATCGTATAGGCGTATTGATATGTTGGTAATATTTCTAAGTTTTTCGCTTACATTTAAAGTTTCGCATTTAAATATTTTATATTTGGACAAGTGACATCACGAAGCTTATGTAGCCTCCTACCCCTTGTCACACAATGTCACACTTCGTCGACCACCTCCCCTCCCCTTAACGCATGGCGTTATTTAGGGATGGCCCCCAATGAGACCGAGTCTTATCAGTTTCAGACAAGAAACTCAAGAAAAGGTAAATAAAAATGTTTTCAAATAACCTTTAAAAATCACACAAGACATCTTGCAATTCTGTCCTCCATATTTAATGTAACGTGTTCCGAAAACACTGAAGTTATATGTATGGAAGCTAACGACTTTCACGTTTTCACTTATGAAACTACCAAACAGTGAAAGCACATGAAATTTTTTAATGAAATAATAAATAATTGCTTACTTTGACATAAAAATTAACATTACTTATAGAAATAAGCCAAATGTAAATTGTTTCGACATTTGTAATGTTTCAAGTTGCAGGGTCGGCGATGTCTAGCGTCTGGCGTATTTTACCTATAAATTGCCGCAGTTTTATTGCACTTGTTGCATGTAGCGTCCTGTGCGTTTGCTTTACTTGTGAAGTTTATATCATTAGCCTTGTAGCCAACTAGTGAACACCTTAAGGTGTAGCCAAATTATACTTGTTGATTTTATTTAATTTCAGACGCACGTGGTCACTTCTTAAACATAATTTACTAAAGTTACATCCAATTGTTAAATTGTCATGTATTTCACACTTCTTCCACGTGAAAAGCCGCTCAAGCCAGCTCCACAATGTGTAATGGGACTTCAAGAAATTTAGGTTTTAATATGCGTTCGCTGCTTCCACAGTGTGTGAAATCTTAACAAATGGTAATGAAGTGATTAAATTTTTCCGGTTACGAAAAAAATAAATTAACTGAAAATTTGTTGAGTTACGATAAAATAACCACGTTCATGATTTACACACACACGCCTACACGCACACACATATGTATATAAACATAACTATATAATTAAAAAACAAAGTAATGATTCTGGAGGCAAATTGAAAATAATGTCTTATAATAGCGAACTACATGTTAAAAGTTCTCAAATAAACTCTTTGAAAACAACCGCATACGCTGTTTATTAATTACTGAAATCCAGCGTTATTGGACGTCTACACTTTCAACTACCATGATTCACAACTGCATTTGCTTTACGAGAACTTGCAAAACAAATCAGTGTAAAAATAAACAACCCACAGGTTACATACAGGATTAGCATATATGAATGACCGGATGTAAAAAAATCATATTTTCAAAGATATTATTCTATCAGTGATACTGAAAATAAAAGAAAGAATTTCCAATTTCTTATAAAAAAAATCGTTCACTTCATGGCAGCTTTACCTTAGAACTCGATGATAATAGGCAAAAATTATGTGTTTATAAACCAAGTATACATGAATAGTTAATAATCAGGCATTTATATGTTTACATATCATGACCTAACTTCGTATTACGCTTCATATTCTAGTAATTTCATCACTGTAGATGCACAAAATGTACTAGTACTAGGCTCCAATTTATATATGGGTCAACAAGGCATTCGCCCAGATTTCCAGTTTTTGAGCGGCGAAAGAATTCGTGGTACGAAAAAAATTGAACAAAAAGGTTTGAGGGACGAGAAATAATGCCTAAAAATATAAATCACTAAATAAAATATTTTAGAAAAAGACATAAAATTCGTTTAATAGTATACTGTAACTCTTATTTTATTACGGTATCTATAACAGCCGTATGAAAATACTACAAGCATTAATTAAATTTAAAAAATACACACAGCCTTTGTCTTTGAAAAACCTTAGTATTTATTTGCATAATATGCTGTTTTAAAACTTATTATAAATAAGCTTGACTTTGAAAAGTTTTATTATTTTTGCGGGGAACTGGAAAGAAAGGGGGGCGGCTAAAAATTATTTTCCCAGAGCGCTGGCTCCTGAAATCGGGGCCTGGCTAGTACATAATACAAGAGCAACCAAATTACTAAAATAGTTTAAGATGAAATGCACTTATTTTTCACTTTCCCTACAACCAATTCTATAGATTTTGGTGGAAAGTCAAAATCATCCTCACAACGAATCAAGTGAAAGCTTACCATACGAAAATATCTTAAAAGAAATGTTTTGTACAAATAAAACAGAAAGGCTGTTTGCAAAACAATCTATTATTCACAAAAGCAAGGCTACGCACAGTTAAAACATACTTGTTTTTTCAACACTCGAAACACTTAGATTTTAAGAACATATACTGAGAACTAAAATTAACCTAGCCAAACTCAAGAACTAATTATTCTTAGATGACGCTGTGGGCACTATTCATTTGGTTAGAATTCGTATACAAGGAGTATAAAATCTTTATTGTTACACAAAAAATTAGGATAGGTTCCTAATATGGTAATTTTATAAAATAGCAGCTTCTTGTAAATAAGGCTAATACAAAACCGTCAAGTGGAAGATTCGTTGCGTAAATTCAGAAGTAGTAATATTTATTTGGTACGTAAGTAAAACTTTATACGTAATTAATAAAGGCAACCTAACTAACCTTTAACTTTAGTTACTATTCAAATTGTTTTCCAGGAACCGCTACACTGTAATTTTCCCCTAAAACATTACGATGTGGCATACAAGTAATATATAAATGTATGTCCGGCATCTGGTGCCAGTACATTGTGTTTGGTTGAGGTCCATCATCTTGGATTGTGACTTCACGGCGGCCATCTTGCATGACCTTGACTTTTACTTTGGCAACTTTTTATTCCTGACAACATTTTGTTGGTGTTTTCCCTGTGCTCCTGGTTATTCCTGTCAAAACTTTTGTTGAATTTCTTAGCGTGCTTCTGGTTAATCATTAAAAAGTAGGTAATCATTTCAAGCATTTTTTCGATATGAGACATGCAATTGTATTCAGTTTTACGTTTAGTTAGTGAATTCCTGTTACCAAATTACAACTACAAATTAAATCAGGTGAAACTCACACATAAATTAGATTTATCACTGAGTCGATTTCTATGTATTAAAACAGCTGAGAACCACAGCATGCAAGACTATTCTCCTTCTGCTTGAGGTCTAACAAAGCTCTCCTATTCCGATCGTGAGTGAGCATCCCGCATCTCGCTTAAAACATAACAAATAACGAATGTTTTATACTTGCATTATTATACAAGGTAAATTGTACTAGATGGATTCAGATATATTGTTTAAAGCACGAACACTGTGAGCAATTCCATGAGGAAACATCTGTTGGTGAAAAGCAGATCTACTTGGAGATGAATTTTTCAACAAATGTAAAATTAACTCTAGCTGATGGTTTACTGAAATTCCTACTTGAATTTCTGTTTTAGTTTGTAACACTCAGTATGCTTCTGACCACATTCACAGAAGCTAGTATGGATTCCGTAGCGATGTCTGTAGCCGTTATCGAACGGACACAAGTGTAGTTATTGTAGCAAGAAATTTACCTTGCAATAAATGTTAACCGTCATGAGAGAAGCGAGTGTATTTTGGGACATTACCAAAAATTATTTAGTTGCACTCAGCATCATTTAGTTGATGAAATATCTTGAATAAACATCACAAGATCTGTACAACCTAGCTAACTGATGATAACAAGAGAGTGAAATAAAGACAACACTATCCTAGCTTTCGTTAATGCTTTGAAATTAAATGCTAACGAAGAAAGTATCATATTTAATGGAAATGAAAAAAAAAATATCAATAGCAAATTCAAGTCAACTTTTCAGAAATGAAAACAATATAAAAGCATCTGAAGCTGACAAGTTCGAATAACGTGATGACGCACTTGAACCTTTCAAGATCAAAGACCAAGCTGAAGCACCTGAATCTTACAAGATGGACAATTGTGATGAAACACTGAGACCTAAACGATGGAAGCGACATGTTAAAATTATCAATTCTGATCATTTTCGTGATGATCAATGGGACGATTATGATTATAATAACTATGAGGCTGGTTTTAAAACAGAAGACTATCGAGTTTCTCAGGAGATTGGCAGTAAAAGCGCAAAGAAGATGGAGGCAGCAGCAGAATATATTGATTACACAACATGAGATGATCCTAAAATATTGGTCGATAGGTTAAGACTTCTAATTGCTTCCCAAAATGTTAAAAATATATCCATTACAAAAAAAAATGTACTATACTTCATGAACTAAGATGTACGGGATAGTAATATAATGCCTTGTTTTACCTGCAAGTGTGTTTTATTGAAAAATAAATTATAATTGGTATTTTGAAAAAAAAAAATGTTTTATTTCTTGTATTTCAATATATCGCCTAAGATTGTTTTCTCACGCTACAATTTCTAACTAAAATATGCAATAATCGTCACCAAACAAAATAATAAGTAACAAAAAAGCCTTCTCAGCAATCGAGACAGTTTCGGGCTAAATATGATTGAAACCAATTGGAGCTAAATTCAGTTGTAGCTGTTGTCGAAAGTTGGAGCCATTGTAGCCGTTGTAGCCAGTTGGAGCTGCTGTAGCCATTGTAGCCGTCGTAGCCAGGTGGAGCTGTGGAAGCCAGAGCAATTTGGAAATGTTGATTAAAATCTTTACTCGGACTGGACAGTAGCAGTCGCAACAACGACAAAGACCTTGATGACGTATTACCATCACCAATTGGAGGTTCTTCAATTCAGTCTGACCTATCACCTACAACAACAGTAATGCTGACTATCGTTAGTATAGATCATTGTGGAGGTCTACCATCGTCGGTTACATACTAGAGGAGACTTTAACGGGTGCAGTGTCATTATCAGCAGTAAAACATAAGTATCGAAAACGAATATATCGTGGTTCGGATACGCTTGGTCTACAAGGCTGACATTGTAAATTATCTGTTCGAACAGTATGCTGAGAACCGATGTATTGGATCTTTTGGTTCGGGATACTTTGTCTATACCGTAAATGGTACATGAATAAGCTGAAGGGGTTTCCAAACATTTTGGTGTGGAGACGCTTGTCATACGGCCTGTCTAGAGAGACGTTTCGTTGTAAGGCCAACTATCCAATTGTCAGAAGGAAAAGAGAGAAATAAAAAATATATTTTTTAAGTCTAAAACCCCTTTTTTTTCATCGACCAAGGTTCGAACCGAGGACTGAAATCGATTGATTCAATCTATATATTATTTGGCTAATATTATAATATTTGGTCGATTTTTTCTCGATTATTTATTTAATAAGTACAGAATTTCAATATGGTGACCAAACCTACATCTGAGGCTCACTGGAAGCTAATAGATCACGACAGTGAATATAAATTTTTTGCATTTTTAAACGAATTTAATTAAATTAAATTTTTAACATAAAACTTTATTTGTATTGGTCAAGGATTGAACCAAAGAATTAAATAATCAATCGGGTCAATCATTACATTAATGGGCGATTTTTTTTATAGTTTTGGAATAATTTCCGGATATATAGGTTAATAATTACAGAATTACAATATGACGGCTATGATGTCCGAAAAGATGGCGGAAGTGACAACATTGTTGCAATAAATGCTCCTGCACTCTTGCCAACATAGCAGTAGCGCTCTATAGTAAACGGCTGGACACTAACGTGCCTGGTAGCAAGAACTGAAAACAAAGATGGTGGCAGCGCCCTCTAGCATATGGTTGGTGTAGGTACTACGTGACACTCGCGCTCCTATTATTGTGAATTGAATACAAGTATGGCGGCAATTCCCTCTAACAAATCCTGCTATTTTTATTTCATCATATTGAAAAAAATTACAAGTCCGAATATGCGACATTTTATATATATACCTTATATAATTCTCAGTCTGTTAAATGTCTCGATGGTCATGTGGTAAAAGACGTATGTTTCTAATCCAGAGTTCCGAACTGACATGGTTCGAATCACCTAACTGCCAATGTATACAGTATAAAAAAATTAAATTTAATATGTATTCAAGGGTCATAACCTCATTAGTAGGTAATGGAACATCGAACTTATGTACATGAGACAGAGAGTAGCTGACACACACTAGGAAAAAATAGCAGAAACAAAAATGGTAGACATTACATAATCCAAGATGGTGACCTCCAGTAGTAGAAAGAAAAGAAAGATGACAACTTCAGGCAGATAAAAACAAGATAATGGAAAAACCAGATTGCGGCCGTAAAGAATTGGGGCATTCGATTTTAAGATGGTGGAAAATTTCAGAAACAAAATGGTATATTCCAATATAACGGCGAGATCATAGTCAAGGTCATTCAAGATGGCCGCCGTGAGGTCACAATCCAAGATGGCGGACTCCAAACACACTACGCACCGACTTCAGTTTCCGGACATACATTTATACACTTCTCATACGGAATGTTAGAAAAAAGGTTTATTTTGAATGCATACTTGCGTGAACTTCTTATTCATTATAAATACTTTTTTTGTTAAGAATCCTTAAAAAATATATCAAAATGAGTTTTGTGTGTTTCAAGGGAAAGGACCTACTGTTAATTTCAGCTGCAAAAAAAAAAAAAGAGTCAAAATATGACAAAACATAACAAGTGAATAATGTTCAAATTACTAGTTAATGGAGTGTAGCACTATAAGGCAAAAAGCCACAGACTGATATAATGTTGGTATTCACATAACATAACCAACCACAGACATTCAATTAAGTTAATGTGTCACAGCATTTTTTTCAAGAAAACAATTAGTTACTTCATTTGTGAATTACTTACTCGCACTTGGCAATGAATTAGTGAAAATGTTAATTCAAAGTCGAGTAAATAGTTATCTGGTTGCAAGCAATAGAGCTTAAAATTTTTGTCCAAATCACCTTATACAGTTCTTACTTTTAGAGTAAAGTAAATAAGAAAAGGGAATTTTTTTTTCACAGAACCATTAAAATACATAATATTAAATTTTTACGTTTATTGTGCGAAATACGGAATAAAATATAATGTAATAATTAATTGATGAAAAACCGTATATTGTTAACACTTTACTATAAAAAGGGGGGGGGGGGGGAACTGCCGTAGTACGTAAATTTCAACTTATTTACTAAGACATTGGAAACTTAAAAGTCTGTAGACATAATACGCTGCAATCTTACGTGATGGAAGAGAAAGTCCGCGAGAGATAGTAAAATTTCTGATTTAGACGTAGGGCATAACGCAGGTCACACCGAGCAGATCAACCCGCATTTTCAGCCACATGAGTCACGTTGAAATATGAACTCGAATGAAACTTCTACGAGCCGAAGAAAAGAAACAGCAAATTTTCCTAAACTATTACTAATTCAAAGTAATGATTAATATACAAACGGAAAATACCACTGCAAAATTTTTATAATATTAGTCAAAAATCGTTATAAATAACTACTGGTAACTCATTCAAAGATATGAATAGGTATATTAAACGAAAATAGTTTACGAATTTTATTTTAAAACTATGAAAATAGGTTACGCAAACAATAAATTAATCACAGTAACAAAGAAAAAATTTGTAATAAAATATATACTTTAAATTTAAAACCTTATTCCCGTAAAAATACTACATTATCTCACATCAAGTAATGAGAGTTACTCGGAAATGCACTACGTATAATACAACGACGTAGCGCAAACGCGAAAGCTCAGGTTCAAAATCATTTCATGAATCTTGATTTTTTACCACCTCTCCAATGACCTAGCCGTCTTGTTGGAACCAGCTGTCTGGCCAAACGTTTTCTGCATCCCCAGTAAACATTTCTTGTGCAGTATTGCCCCGGAAATCAACAGGAAAATAGTACCTTGATATAAATTTTATGAAATGGAAAAATTAAATTTTTATGTTCCTCATATATAAAATTTGCAACGCTTTTTATATAAAATGTTTTAAAAAGATTTAATAACTACCATGCGTCTGAACATTAATGTTTCTGCTTTCTCTACATTACGTGATTTCTCACTTATTAAAATTTTAACGATTATTTTACATACATCCTGTATTTATATTCTAAAGATTATATTTAACGCTACATTTAAAAATATGTAAAAATTTTATATTAAATAAATGGCACTAATGTAACCTTCGAGAGAAGAATACCTAATGACGCTACAACAAAAGTACTTCAGATAAAACAAGTTCAATTTATATATATATATATATATATATATATATCGTTTTAAATTTCCGTCAACAGTGACGTCATAGAAACCGGGAAAATTAATTCAATTTTTCTTCTTCTTGGTTTTACTTGTAGTTTTTTAAAAACGTGAATTTAGCCCAACGCTCATTATGTAATCAACTTAATTTATTATAGCTATACAAAAAAACTGTTTTACTAACACATATTAAATCATAATCATTGAAAACAGGAATAAAATAAACGTGTCGTTCAGATGTGGCGAGCAAACCATTAGCTGAAGTCAATTTAGCTCTGTGTGGAACTAACAGCGCCATCTATAAAGAGAAAACCAAACTGAACACGAAAGTAACTATTTAGCCACAAGAGAGCAGCTCTGAAAGCAGGAAAGGCAAACAAATATATTTCTCACTACAGTCCTTTCAAAATATTTACGCCTCCTCATTCAAATTCTAAGTAATGTGATTCGGCGTTGTGTTTCTAAGTTACGTGTTTCTAAGTTATGATCGTTCTAAGTTGTGTGTTTCTAACTTGTGATAGTTCTAAGTTGTGACTTTCTACGTTACGGCGTTTCTAAGTTGTGTGGTTCTGCGTTGCGTGTTTCTAAGTTACGTGTTTCTAAGTTATGACAGTTCTAAGTTGTGTGTTTGTAAGTTATGACAGTTCTAAGTTGTGTGTTTCTAAGTTATGACAGTTCTAAGTTGTGTGTTTCTAACTTGTGATAGTTCTAAGTTGTGACTTTCTACGTTACGACGTTTCTAAGTTGTGTGGATCTGCGTTGCGTGTTTCTAAGTTACGTGTTTCTAAGTTATGACAGTTCTAAGTTGTGTGTTTCTAACTTGTGATAGTTCTAAGTTGTGATTTTCTACGTTATGACGTTTCTAAGTTGTGTGGTTCTGCGTTGTGTGTTTCTAAGTTGTGTGTTTCTAGGTTATGATCTTTCTAAGTTGTGTGTTTCTAAGTTACGTGGATTTTTCCAAGTTTTCTAAGTTATGACAGTTCTAAGTTGTGACTTTCTAAGTTATGTGTGGTTCCCGTGGTTAGAGACGCAGGTTTCCCCCTCCTCCGCTATTCATTTCATTGGCGGGTGGTCATAAGGTCCGTTGTGGTAAGGGGAAGGGAGGAGGATAGCATACTATATAGACGATTTTCGCGAGCGTCCTCTCCACAGTCATTCGCGGTCTGACAGGATGTCATACAAGAGCATGTCCGTATTCAGCAGTGAGGAGGAGGCCGCCATGATGGCACTCCCCCTCGAGGAGGAGTCGCCGGAGCTCCGGGTGAGGAGCTGGATAGAGAGTACACCTGCGGTGGGGGGTCGGGGTTCGTGATGCAGGACATCGACGTCATCCCAGGGCCGTCATCACCGATGGGTGGATTGACTCTGGGACCACTACCACCATTGGCCCAACTGGTGTCGCCACCGGTTTCGTTGTCGTCGCCGGTTCCCATTTGGGCACCATCTTCATCACCACCGCCATCGCCGACGTACTGGATGTCACCGACCCCATCATTGACGGAGGTGCTCATGGCATCCCTCAATCCTGTGCCGGGGGCTACGGTCACAACTGAGCAACAACCCTCGACATCGGAGCTGCTGAATCTAATGGCCATCCTAGATTCAAGACCATCTGTGGGTACCGTGACGGAGGCGACGTCGGTGGCGGCGGCGCCGGTGGCCTTGGCGGAGGCGGCGTCGTTGGCCTGGGCGGAGACGGCGCTGCCGGTGGCCTGGGCGGAGGCAGCGGCGTCGATGGTGACGCCTCTGGTGGCTTGGGCAGAGGTGCCGCCGCCGGTGACCGGGGCGACGGAGGCGACGTCGATGGCGGCGGAGGCGACGTTTGGTGGCGGCGGCGCCGGTGGCCTTGGCGGAGGCGGCGTCGGTGGCCTGGGCGGAGGCGGCGCCGGTGGCCTGGGCGGAGACGGCGCTGCCAGTGGCCTGGGCGGAGGCAGCGACGTCGATGGTGACGCCTTCGGTGGCTTGGGCCGAGACGCCGCCGACGGTGACTGAGGCGACGGAGGCGTCTGAACGAGATAACAACAACCTGCAAACGCTCCTGGATACTGTACAAGATATGCAGGTACAGCTGCGGACGGCGGTCTCGCTGCTCCGCGAGATAAAGTTGAACTTTCAACTCTTTATACATCCTCCCTATTAGGTTTTAGATTGTCTTTCGCAGTAATATGATGTTCGTGTAGAGTTTCGTACCCTTTTTACCGTATTTTAAAAAATAATTATATGCGTGTAGTGTTTTGTACCCTTTTTATCGTTTTTTTTAAAATAATTATATGCGTGTAGTGTTTTATACGTTTGTCATCGTATTTTTTTGTAATTAATGTTATTCGTGTAGAGTTTTGTACCCTTTTTACCGTATTTTTTTTTGTAATTAATGTTATTCGTGTAGAGTTTTGTACCCTTTTTACCGTATTTTTAAAAATAATTATATGCGTGTAGTTTTTTGTACCCTTTTTATCGTTTTTTTTTAAATTATTATATGCGTGTAGTGTTTTATACGCTTGTTATCGTATTTTTTTTTAATAATTTTATATCTATGTGATTTTTTTTAATTGGATATTTCTAATAAATAATGTTTGTATTATAATAAATATGTATGGATTTATTTAATTGATGAATGTTCCCTGTTTATTAAGAGGGGGTGGTTTTTATTTTAAACCATGTTATTTACACCTGGGATGATCGCTAGCAATGTGTAATTGACGTAAGCTTTACATAACTTACACCTGGTAATTAGGTATGTATGTGTTTTATATACATTCAAAGGTTTTGTGTGTATGTATGTGTGTACAAACATACACGCAGGCGTACATTCAAAGGATTTGTATGTGTGTGTGTGTGTGTGTATGTCTGTGTGTATGTATATGTACACAAACATGCACGCAGGCACACGTACGTACGTACGTCATGAGGTATGTAGGTCAGGTCAGTTGCTGACTCTGCAAGGCTACGCCTCACGTTATCATTACTCAATGCCGCAGGACCTGGATGTGGACGTGCTTCGTGTTATCATTGCTTACAGATGGTTCGTGCCTGTAGACCGGCCTCTGGTCTTTAACCGACGAGCACATTGTACACATGCAAAAAAAAAATTAAAAATTAAGTACATCTGGTAAAAATAAAATTAAAAAAAAGTAAACACTCTTGATATGATCATAATGTTACTTTGCACTTATGTTAATTACTCTTGTGATTATCGTTTTTGCAATATATGTGGTGCATATATATATATATAAAAATATATAATTAGAAAAGCAAAAACACCGAGTCTTGTCTATAAGCTTTGGTTTTGTTTAAAAAAAAAAAAAAATGAAATACGAAAAACAGTTGTATATGTATCAGGACCGCCACATGTCCGGTGCTACCGTTGCTACGGCAACGGGGCCCCGTGGGTCTAGGGGGTCTGCGAAGGAAAGAGAAAAACTAAAAGCAAAACAGTAGTCAATTTAAAATACATCATAGTAAACAATTAAACAGTAAGGTCTACATTTATTTAGCGATGACATATTACACCAGCGTAATATTATTCACCATTTGCTGTGCGTACAGAACGTGTCTGATCTGCAACTGTGAGTATCAAAACCGTCAACAATTGACAGTGCAGGACCCGTACACTCATATATTTGGGTTCAACATATATTTTCCGTTGACAATCGAAACACTGACTTAAAACTAGTTTCAATGTGTTTTTTTTAAAAAATATATAACTAAACCGATGTACATAGAAGCAAAACAATTTTAAATCTTTTTAGTATAAAAATCATCATGACTTCTAGCAACGTGACCACGGAATGTGGTACGTCTCTGACAACAGAAATGTGGAAACGATATCATAAAATGGGTGATCTTTATGCAGCTCCTGGTATTATAACTGGTAGCTACGGTGATGATGTCTTTCCGTCTGTGATAGTGGCACGGACGCGAAGATATTAAGACTAATAATAACATATATGTAAAGAAGATGGAAGCCGTAGCACGCGAAACCAAATTGATCATCGAGAGTCAATCCAAATGATTGGAGAATAGGCTAAAACTTCTACTTGGTTCGCTTTGTGAAGGAAACTATTCGAGCATCAAAGAAATATCCTTCATACTCAAAGATCTGAAGGAGGTTGGCTACATACAATAATGACTTGATTTACCTGCATTTGTATAATGTTGGTAAATAAAATAGATACTTTAAATTATGGAAATTTAATGTTTTATTTATTGTCTTCTGGTTTCCGCTACTGTGTGTGTGTGTGATCATTCCGTTTCCTGTATGTACTATGTGTACGTTCCGTTTCCTGTGTGTACGTTACGTTTCCTGTGTGTGTCCATGTGTTCATTCCGTTTCCTGTGTGTACTGTGTGTACATTCCGTTTTTTACTGTGGTTTTTGTTATGGTTGAATGTGTGTCGTTCGTTTCATGTGCGTAGTAAAATTTTTTAATTGCTGTAAATTGTGTGCATGGTCAGAGCGCTGTACTCCGCACAGTGTTTCTTGGCGCGTCCAACGGAGAAATGAAGGTAGCTTCCCCCTCCATGCTGTCCTGGAGGAGCAGGTGGGGCTATCGCTTCCGTCGGTGAGCGGAAATGCTCTTACGCATTTCTACTCCTTCCGCCTAAGACGCTCACGCACGTGCTTCGTGGTCATCACCCGCCGTATGCGTGGTATACATTCGTTTCCTCTCCTAGCACTGCTGAACTGTATTCACGTACCTATATGTTTTTATAAATGTAGAAAAAAATTTTGTTTTAAATATCACTTTTTTTATAAATGTAACACATAATTATTTTAAATATCAATTTTTTATACGTGTAACCCATTATTATTTTAAATATGAACTTTTTTATAAATGTAAATAACTTTTATATTGAAACTTTTCCCTGCTATTTTTTTAATTCATAATAATATTTAACGTGAAACTAGAATATTTAATATTTTTGAAACAATAATTTAGTATAGTGATGGAGGATTAATATAAACATATACACACATAAATTGGATTTATTTTATTTTATTTCCTACAATTCCCCGTCTGGTACAAGATGAATACACGTGACACGTTTCAATTTAGAGGCGTATTTCATTACATATAGTTCAGCTTGTATATTTTCTTTATAATCTCTCACACACAACATATAAATTTTTATGGGTGATAAAAATATAAAACGTATTTTTAAATCACTGATGATGATTATGATTATTTAGTTCACACTTGTTTCACATAGTAGTTTTGATATAGGTACGGAACAATAACTATCACAACAGGAGTGACAAAGCTTGAACACTGTAAATATCTCACGTTATACTTGACGTCGTGCAGATCATTGTTCTTTTTCTGAGAACACTGGTATGGAACGTTGACTATCCGTACACTTCGGCACGGGATGGTGTTGTGGTGGCGATGGCGACGGTGTAGACTTCGCAGAATTTGTCAATCGACGTGATGCAATTGTCGTTGGTGGCGACAATGGTCTCGTTAGGGTGGAAGATGACAAAGATGGTGATCCGTCACGAGATGTAGCAGACTCTTGTGCAGCACCAGCAATGGTGGTGTGGAGCGATGACGACCCACGTGATGGTCCATGGTTCACGAACTGACGAGAGTCCACCTCTCCAAACACTCGACGGACAGACTCCACTGGTGAGTGGTCACGTTCGGGGGATCGACCCCATGGCTCGTCTCGCGACCAGCGGCGTCCCTGTCGTCTGCAGCACTCGATGTCATACCAGTTGTGAAGGTACGTTTCCTAGTCTTCTTCATCGCTTATATCGTCACTACGTATTTGCGTTGAGGACTCCAGCATCCATGGGTCATAGATTGATTTTTTCGTTGACATGTTAGTTGCTGCAAGGACCTCGATGCTGACGAGGAGGAGGAACTGAGGCAAAAAAAGACGGCTCCCGGGTCCTGCAGCCGGTATTTATAGGCTAAAAGGTAGAATAGGGGTGAGGAGGAGGGTAGGTGTGGGAATGACGGTAAAGTGAGAGAGGGAGGGGAAAAAAACTAGAGTCGTAGTAGTGGTGGTTATTACGATAAAAAATAAAAAAATTAAAAAGGGTGGTAGGGGAGGGGTGGATTGTCGTGTGCGAAAAAAAATTTTTTTAGAAGAGGTGATGAGGGGGGGGGGGGGGGTTGTAAGTTCGTATATGTACATCGTAAAAAGTGGTGGGGGTCAGTCTGCCAGCACCCACCATGGGAGGAAGGATCGGTCGCCATTTTTATTTTTTTGCACTCGTCGGGTTAGAACCGAGGACTCCGAACTCCGTGTTGTAAAAGTATATTTTTTATAAATATTTTATTAAAAAAAATTAAGTGAATTTTTTTATAAATTTTAAAAGAAATTTCATTAAAATCGGATAATAAATAAAAAAGTTAAAGATGGCGACCGTAACGATAATTGCAATGGTGACGTCATAATTCAAAATGGCGAAAAACACATCGTCGGAATTTTCTAGAACACATAATTATGTCATCCAAAATGGCGGATCCAAGATGGCGGATCCAAAATGGCCGTCGGGGTCACGGTCAAGGTCAAAGGTCAAGGTCACAACCATCCGAGATGGCCGCCGTGACGTCACAATCCAATATGGCGGTCGGCTCCGGCTCCACACCCTGAACCCTGTTTCCGGAGGAACCAAACTATACTACTCTGAATGAAGTTATAGTAGCCATTCGGATACATGAAGCCTCGTAGCCTCATAACCTTTCAGCCTTGTAGCTTCATAGTCCTGTAGCATCATAGCCTCTTAGCCTTGTAGATTTTTAACTTCGTAGTCCCATAGTCTTGCAGTCTTTAGCTTCGTAGTCTCATAGACTTGGAGTCTTGTAGCTTTGTAGTCCTGTAGTGTCGTAGACAAGTAGTTTCGTAGTCCTGTAGCCTCGTAGTCTCATAGCCTCATAGTAGCGTGGTCATGTTGCCTCATAGACTTGTAACTTCATATTCCGTTAGCCTCATTGTCTCATAGCCTCGTAGTATCGTGGTCATGTCATCTTGTGGACCTGAAGCTTCAAAGCCTTGTAGTCTTGTAGCTTCGTATCCAACTAACCTTGTAGTTTTGTAGGCAAATGTCACTGGAGCAGTTATGCCAAAGACAGTTGGAGACAAAGACAGTAGGGGGCATTGTAGCCTAGCATAAATTGGTGATGGTATCCTACCGAGTTGAATGTTCCTAAAATGCATGTAGTCAAGTATGTAGTATCGTATCCTACATATGAGATCGTATTATTCTGAGTTGAAAATTCGTACAAACATACTTCCTTTTTGTAACTGTGTTTCCAGATGTGCTTCTGTTTTTTAATCGTACTTTCAAATGGGATTCTTTTTTTTTTAATGTGCTTCTTTTTTAACGAGTGTGTGTCCAGGGTGTATCCTTTTTGAGGAGTGTCCTATTTGATGAGTGTGTGTCTTTTGTATGTCCAGTGTGTGACCTTTTCGACAAACATGTGTCCTATTTGTTGAATGTTTTACCAGTGTGTGTCCTTTTTGATTTTTATGCATAGCCAAGTCTTTATTCAAGTCTAGATTGGTCTCATGGTTTGGAGACACCCGGTCTATACGCCTGAGATTGTACATAACTTGTTTGAAATCTATTTCAAGTATCAAAAAATTAGACCTCTTCGCTCAGAAATGCTTGGCCTACACATCTGACATTGTGCATAAACTGACCTCTTGGTACGAAGATACTTGACCTATATGCTTGACATATAAATTACGTGTTTGAAAAGTAATCTAAATATCGAAAATGTTACCTCTTGGTTCTAAGACACTTCGCCTGCACGTCTCACATTGTACATTATGTGTTTAAAATGTCCTTCAAGTATTGACGAAGAAGGCAGCTTGGCTAATGACTGTATCTTCCTGACCATCAAATGGACATGCTTGGCCAACCTACTAGTTATGCTTGGCCAGTCTGTAAGATGTGTATGTCCAATCTATCTTATCTATCTGCCATAGACTGGATGTGCCTGGCCACCAACTAGGGTACCGGGCCACCAACTGAATGTGTTATCATGACATACAACTAAATATGTGTTCCTGGCCAACCGACTGGCCGTACATTGCCATTAACTAACTGTATGTGTTAGTCTGACCAGCTGACTGGATGTGCATGTCTGGCCAACTGAGTGGGCATACCTTGCCACCAACTGGATGTGTTAGCCCGACCAACAGACTCGACCCGTGTGCATCTACCATCGTCACTGACAACATTAGAGTCGACTTCAACAGGTGCCATTTCAACAGCACCAACTGAATGTGATTAGCCATCAACTGGACATACCTGCCCTAAAACTGTAAGTGCCTAACCACCAACTGTATGTGTCTAGCCAACAACTGGGCATCCCTGCCCACTGACTGGACATGTCTGGTCACCAACTGGATGTGCCTTGCCACCTACTGGACATGCCTGATTACTCAACTGTAATCTGGAGATGCCCTGAAAACACATGTCAAGGAATGCAAAGGACTCGCTTGGACTTCTAAGAAGACTGTAGGAATATAGAAACACATGTAATAATTTTTTTTTTGTATTTTTAGTATTAATCTAAGAAATTTTTTATTTAAAATTTTTCGAACTATTTTTGTATATGATATGTTATTTAATTAACTTATATTTGTATTGACCAAGGGTTGAGTTAAGCAATGTAATCAATCGAATCAATCACTATTTTAATAAGCGATTTTTTGATGATTTTTTTATATTTTTCCCGAATTTCTAGCTAACAAAATTGCAGATTTTCAAGATGGCCAACAAGATGACGAATGTCATGATTATCTAATGATTGGGACTCTATCGATTATAAATAAACCAATATGCCGGCAGTGCACTCAGGCAGGTGGTGTTTTTATTCTGTGGCACTAGCACTCATTGTATCGAGAACTAAAAACAAAATGGCGGCATCACTCTCTAGCTGATAAAATGTGTATTATGTGACCCTAGCACTCCTGGTAGCAAGTACTAAAAATAATGGTGGCTGCCTGCAGCATAAAAAACAATATGGCGGCTATGATGTCATGATCCAAAATGGCAGCCTCCAGAAGCTAAATTAAGATGGCGGATGTAATGCTTTAATCTAAGTTGGCAGCCTCCAGCATACGAAAACATTATTGTGGCGGTGATGTCATTATTCAAGATGGCAGCATCCAGCCGACTAAAACAAGATGAAGGATTCATGTTTGCCGTCGTGACATCATACTTGTTGGTATAATATCTACCTTAGCATTAGTGGTGGGAGGTCAGTCTGTCGGTGTCTTCTGTAAAGAAACGCTTTGTCGCCCTTTTAATTGAATGACCTCGCCCTGTTTGAATTGAATACTCTAAGATATAACAGCGTTTTTTATTGAAATATTATTTTTTAATAATTTAATTTTTTTCCGATTTTATAGCATCTAAATTATGAATTTTCACTATGGCAGCCATTACGAAAGGTGCAATATTTTACTTAATGAAACATGCGATTTTATTCAGAATTACATTTAAAAAGTGAATTTCTGTTACTAAATCAGTAATTTAAATAAATCTATCAGGTGCTATTCAAACAAAACTATTCGTTACTCACAAAAATAAATGCCTTACGATGGCTGAGGATCACTATCATGCGAGAAGAATTCCCTTATCATTGATGTCTAGCGCAGCCCTCCTTCTCTTGCGATCGTGAGTGATCATCCAACATTTCACATAAAACAGTGACTGCCTGTATAACACAGCATGAGGCGCCAACTGTTGCAATAATCGGGACTACTTGCAACAAATTATTTGCATGATATAAATTAACTCTAGCTGCTGAATAGAGTTGTTGTAGCCATTTGCAGTATTGTATAGTCATATCCTCGTAGTCTCGTAATCTTGTAGTTCTGTAGCCTCGTAGTCTTGTAGCCCTGTAGCTTCGTAGTCCTTTGTTGCCATGTATTGTCGTAATCTCGTAGCTTCATAGCCTTATATTGTAGTAGCTTGTTGGAGCAACATAGACTCGTAGTCTCATAGTCTTTTACCCTCGTAGTCTCGTAGCCTCGTAGTATTTTAACATCGTAGCCATGTTGTCTTGTAGCCTAAAATTGATGGAGGAGTTAGACCCAAGATAGCAGGAGCCGATCACTTTTGGAGTCAATTATTTTTGGGGCCAAAAACATTTGGAGTCAATGACTTTTGGAGCCAAAGACATTATGATCCGACGAATTTTGCAGCCGATAACTTTTGTAGCCAAATAAAATTGAAGCCAAATACAGCTGACGACAAAGACTGCTGGAGACAAAGACAGTTGAAGGCATTGTACCCTATCGTAAAATGACGATTCCATCCTACTGTGTTGAATGTTCGAGAAAATGTACATCATTTTCGTTAAATATACGACAAGCCTGTAATACCGTATCCCTGCGATAAGATCGTATCCATGTAGCGAGGTCGTATCCCTGCAATGTTAAAGTATCCCTCTTATGAAATTGTATTCCTGCATTGAGATCGTATCCCTGCAATGAGTTTGTTTTCCCTGTGATGAGATATTATTCCTGCGATGAGAACATATACTTGCTATGAATATGTATCCCTGCAATAATATCGTATCGCTGCGATGGGCTCGTATCCCTTTTGCGAGAACGTATCGCTGTGGCACGATTGTATCACTGGGGTAAAATCGTATCCCTGTTATGAGATCGTATTCCTGCTATGAGATCGTATCCCTGCGATGAGATATTATATATGCCTTGAGATTGTATCCTACCAAGTTGACTTTTCTTACAAATGTTAAGTTCTTTTCGTTAAATGTGCTTCTTTTTAAAATGTACTTCGTTTTATTGAATGTGCTTCCTTTTTGATTACGAATAAGTATCGATCTGTACTCTGGAAATGATTTGCCTCGTGTTTCGGAGACGAATGGTATATACGACTGACACTGAACATGACCTGACCTCGTGGTTCAAAGACACTTGGGCTATACGCCTCACATTGTACAAAACCTGGTTGGAACGTATTCCAAGTATCAAAAAAATATACTTCCGTGGTAGGCACAGCGACACCTTATTTATTTTGTAGGACAGATATTCTGCATACATTCGTTTTTCGTATAGATAATTATTATGAATAAACTCCATGCAAGGAATTGGGAAACAGAATTTAAAGTTTTATAGGCTTTATTTACTCTTATAACTGACTGAGAATCAAACCAAGGATGGTAATCCATCGAGTTAATCTTTAATTAATACACAAATTGATTTAATTTTTTTTAATTTGAATGCGGACAGGGATCAATTGAATTAATCATTATTGTAAAGAGTGATTTTTGTGATGAATTATGGAACTTTTTCAGAATTTTTAGCTAAACAATTACGGATTTTTTATATGGCGGCCAATACAGCAGACGAGATGGCGAATACCGTGACCATTTACAGTCTGTTGATAAATATTACTGCCCTCTAGCGGTTAAGAATTAAACGAACATGACGGAAACAATCTCCAGCAGAAGGAATATATACTATGTGTCATTAGCGCTCCTTGTATAGATTAATGAAAACAAGATGGCGGCAGCACTCTCTAGCAGGAAATGTGTTTTCACTAGCGCACTTGGTAGCATGTATTGAAAAAAAATATGGCGGCTCTGTCTCGAACAGGTGATGATATTCTTTATTTCTTCAAATTAAAAAAAAATTCCAAGACCGAATATGTGTTTTATATTTTTATTCCATTCTCGGTCTGGTAATTGTCTCAATGGCCATGCGGTTAAAACCTTTGTTTTCCAACCCAGTGTTCATAGCTGTGATGGTTCGAATCACAGCACTTCCAATGTATTTCGTATAAAAATTAAAATTAGTATGTCGATCAAGGACCACAAAAACATTAGCAGGTAATGGAACATTGACCTTATGTGCATGAGACAAAGCGAAGCTGATGCTCTCTAGACAAAAAAACCAAAAACAAATTTGATGGAATCCAAGATGGCGGCCTCAAGCAGACAAAAACAAGTTAGTGAACATGTTATTAGAATACAATTTGACGAACTTAAGAAAAATTGCAATGCTCGGGGATTGAAATGCTCGCTGACAAGGTGGCACTATCCAAGATGGCGACTGAGGTTAAAGCCAAAGTTCTAGGTCAAGGTAAAATTTCTAGGTCAAGGTAAAATTTCTAGGTAAAGGTAAAATTTCTAGTTCAAGATCAAATTTATAGGTCAAGGTCAAATTTATAGGTCAAAGATCAAGGTCAAGTGAAAGTTCGAGTTCAAGGGAAAGGTCAAGGTCCATGTTCGAAGTCAAATTCTTGCAAATGGCCACCTTGTTATAATCCAAAGAGTAAAACCGTAATGAATTGCCATTATGACATCATCAATCAAGATGGCCGTTGTGACATTATGATGGTCGGTGTTTGACCCCATCCTCAATATTGAGCCTGTGTTACACCCCTTGTGCCCTAAAATTATATTATTTAGATTTAATAAAAAAAGACCTAGGAAACTGCTGGGCAAAATATTAAGAAAAATAAAGTTATTGACCAGAGATGGCACGAGGTGGAGTACAAGACATGTTGGAACTCCCTGTACACAAGCAACTTGGGAGCTAGTGGATCGTTTAAAAGGATATAGGTGAATATGAAACAAATAAATCACAATAAAGGTAGGTTGGTCTATAGGTTTCCCGGTTTATTCAGCATAATAAATTAAGTTCAACGTGTTTGTCAAAAGTTTTAGATTAATTAAGTTACACAAAGAAAGGTATAGGCAAGATTTCAAACTCACTTAACGGTGGGCCGGCCCGATATTATTAAAACAATTTAGATTATAATAATTACACATCATCACAGAACAAAAAAAATTGAAATATTCCACCATATTAGATTCTTTCACTGATTACATTGTTAATCGTTTCTGCTTATTTTACATATTCTTGGGGATCGAGTTATTATGTAACTGTTCGCTGGTTTCTATTTTAATAAATTTAGTTCATTTTAAGGGAGAGATATATTTCTAATATCACCCCGATCTTTATAGAGTATGACGTTGGGCCAGGAAAAATTCTCTTCTTAAGGGGACTCGGAGCTCGATGTCCCGAATAACATGCTGGGAGTAAATTCGTCCCCCAGAATTTGGACCCTGTCTGAAACACAAGTTAAATTCCAAACGAATTAGACCTGCTTCCAGACAGTCAAACACAATCGGCGCGTAAAGGCCAACAAATGGGAATTCGGGGAGAATAAAATACCGGAGTAACTCACCAAACAGGGTGTGGCTCCAGGGCTCAGCAGATGTTACGCGCCGACATCAGAATGACGCGGACCGATAAATGCGCGGATGACGCGGCAGAAATCGACATTTAGTAAAATAAAAAATTAATTATATTTAACTAAAACATGACTTTTTTCTAATCTCTACTTCTGACTGGCTACTGTTCAACTGGGATCACATTTCCCAAGACAGCTGACTACATCCTTAATTGAAGTCGATTCCGTCGTAGCCGCGACAAGAGAAGGCGAGAAGTTCTGCCCGACCTGCAGCGCGGTTAGTAGCCAATGTCAAAGTCTCTTGACGGCGGACCACGTTCCTAATTAAAACGGGCGCTAAGGCCCTAGGGAAAAGGAGGAGGAAGGTTCGGTTCTGGGCCGAAAATTTCCGAAGGAGTCCGAGGCAGGCGTGACAACAACACGACATGCGCGCTTTCTACCGGCGGTAACAGGAAGCTACAAAGAATCGACTTTAACTGGACGCGACTAGAAAGCATAGGGGCTTATGGCGCCGCAGAGTAGCTCTCTAGCGGCGTAAAGGGGAACTAACGGAGGAGGTGAGCTGAACAGCCGCCACGTGTCTCTGGTGTTGTCTCTGCTCGCTGGCCACCAGGGCCGAAGTTACTTTTTCTCTCACTAGGTGTCGTGGAGGGCTCTGTAGGGCAAGGGCGATTGTCCTTGGAGTAGGCCACTGCCTTGGCGAGTTCACGTCAGGGCAATGATCCTGGGTTAAATTCTGCGAACGAGGGGGGTGGAGAGAGAGGGGAGGGTGGACAGAAAAGCGCAGAGATGGCTGGGAACATGCTTCCACTGGATACTCAGTCGTGCCTGAGGCTCGCTGATCTAGGCAGCCCTCTAAGAACTACAGCTTGCAGGCCAGAAGCTGCTCTCTGCAGATGTAATCATGTAGCGAACTAAATTTACGGACCCCAGGCGTGCCTGTCAGCGGGAGAAATGTCATCCAAGCTGCTAATGTCTAGCAAAAGATCAGATTGGCCACTGAGAAGAGGTGCCTCGGTCCACTGGCACAAAGTTTAACTACGTAGGGTACACCAGCCTAACAAAATGAAAAACACCCCTTTATAAACAGATTATAAAGAAAAATAAAATTCCCAAAAATAATTTTAAATTATAATAACAAATTTAAAAAATGTGTCGAAATTCCTAATTGCCCGCACACCTGGAATCTGTCCCAGCCTGTCCCTGGACATTCTTTATTACTATACAACTATATTATTACAGATTTAATAAAAAATAAAAATAAACTTTTTCTATAACTAATTCTTGTCACTAGAATCGTCAAAGTTATCAGTTATGTTACAGTCTGTCTCATTTTGGGTCAAGTTTGAACATGGCAGACGTTCACGCTTCAAGACTTCTGATCACAATTTATCATTTTCTTTTTAGGACCTCTCGGAGGTTATTGATCAGAGGATTAGATGTTATCAACATGGAAAATATGTCTATTCTTAGCAATGCGTGATTGGTTTCTGGTGAAATGCTCCCGGAACCTACGACATTTTTGTTCTTAGCTTCCTGGGGTTCTTCCGATAGCTACCCAATGGATAATCGTAGCTTTGATGACCTGTGTACTATGGACCAGTATTTTATATATAGTAATATACATATAGAACAATTATTAAAGACAAAAATAATGTTTTTCTTGTGACCAGACAAAATTGGTTGCATTTCACTACATTTATCTAGAAACCAGAAGACAATGTTCTCAGTAATACATCAAATTAATGATGAGTGTACATCAGTGCTGTGATCTGAGCACTTAATTAGAGGTTGCTAAAGAAACGGCGAGCAGTGTTTCCATCAATTGTAGAACCAATACATGTATTTTATGTGTTCACGATCAGGTCCAATTCATGCTTGATTCGTTGTTTCATTTCCTTGGATCATTGTTTTTCACTAGTTTTATCTTCAGCATTTATATCCTGCCATTTATTTTATATCTAGCTTATAGCTAATGTGTAAAAGACATTCGAAACAATGAATCCACGTACGTAGCGTTGACAGACCAAAGTCAAAATTATTTTGGTGCTGTAAAATGCCTTGATTCATCGTTCATCATTTTGGGGGTAGGATCACAAATGAAACATGCCTGTGAGGAAAGAGTTTCGGTCAAGACGTTACACACTTATCCGCCAGTCATTGTCAGCAGAAGTTCATGCGAGTTCAAGTATTTTCCAACTCTTTCTGCAGAAGTAGCATATTGAAATGACGTAAAAGGTCGCGGCACGGTAGTAGGCACTTGGAAATGAGTGTCTTCATCTTTCAACGAACTTTTATTCTAAGTCAAGAAACGTTCCTTTGGCTATCCTGCAGCAATCCATTTTCCAACCAATTTTGACGAATAGCTGGCAACCTTCATTTTGATTTCTCTTTGAGAGTCCTCAGTAAAATTACTAAAATGAAATCAACTCGAAAGAAATTTGAAAAATCGAACATTTCATTGATCCTGTCCGTTTTTGAGCCATTCATCAAAAATCTCAATTTTTGGAATAGAGTGAACGTGCTCTGAAAAAATATAATAAAATACCTGTACACGAGTGTGCTGGCTAAAAAACATATTACTACAAATATAAATGCTGCAGCTATTATATATATATAGCCTGTTTGTAAAACATAGAAAACATAACATGTATTTTTCATGTAATTTCAAAATAATTCTTTCATATTGTTTGACTAACAGACAGATTTATATTAATTATAATAATATAGTGTTCATACTCAGAAAAAATATCCATTACTAAAAATTTCCACTCAGTCAGAAATTGCCAGAGTTAGATGTTGTCAAAAGTGTCGTGTAAATGTGACTGACCTTTTATTCCGATTGCACTTAAACCATTTGTTAAAATTTAATCCTCATGATACTTTACTGTAGAATGTTGGTCATAAACTATTCTTGGAATCGGATACGTAGAGATATTGTTTACATTATTTAATCAACCATGACTAAGAAGCTGGAAATTACTATTGTCCAGCTAGATTGTTCAGATGTAACACTGTGCGACGTGATTATGTAGAAGTGAACAGAGTTCAGTCAACAATGTCCCAGGAATTCAAACTAAATTCGCATGTCCTCGTGTATAACAAACACCCCACAATGCAATTTGGACGCCCTTAAGGGAGTAGTATCCTAAATCTTTTTGCATATAATATTTCGTTTTTTTTTTTCACGTGATTATAAATAAATTTATAATTTAACTATATTAAATGGACTGTAAAAGTTTTTTTCTGTTAAATAAAGTCCTTATTGAAAATTTAATATGAACATAAAATACAATTTTTATCAAAAGCATTATAGCATATCAAGTGGTGTGCAGCTTTGGGTTAACCGTTAGCATAAAGCCTTCACATACAATAACTGATGTTTTTTTAGTAAAGAATTTGTAAACCAATAAAAAATTGGGTTTTCCAAAACGCTGAAAAACTCTGGTTTTTGTGGTTATAAGAAAAACTATTTTTTATTGATTTAATGAATGCTATAATAAAACTAACGTTTAACCTTAAACTGTATACCAAATGATTAAGTGCTTTCAAAACTTGCTAAACCTTTTTACAAACAAATGAATAAGATTATATTACTAATTTATTTTAAATCATGTGCAGAAAAACCAACCGTTATAAGCAAAATTAATTCAGACTAGTTGTCTGTTAAAACGCGCAAAAGGTGTGGCGACGGTGGCTGCGCGAAACGACCCAGTGTCTCAGATAAGACGTGACGTGGAAGGGCAGTTCACCCAGCCACCGCGCGTATCGATCCTTAGTGTCCCTCAGGAGGCCACGTCATGGTAGGCGTAACCCAGTCGACCAGCTCCCGCCACGTACTCACAGAAAAGACGTCACTCCCACTCCCTTATTGTATAGCCTCCTTTGGTTGATAGCAGGTCTCTGTATCCAGAAGCACCCAACGAGCTATGCGGACCGAAAGATCCGAGTTTCCAACCCCAGCATGATTGACACTTTCTAACCCCGACCATTCTTATTGTCTTGCATTGAACCTGTCTGCTTAATGCTCGCAAGAAATTAACCTTCCATGAATGTATCTATGCAGGTTTTACCTGGGCCCAACTTAGCTAGTTATATAATAAGAGAGTTAGTCATGGCTAGAGACCGGAAAATTTCACGGATTCATTTCTTGTTATGCTAGAATACAAACACATGTGCCTTCATATTGCATCTGTGATTGACTCAGTTTATCTGAAGGACTTTGAGCCAATGAAAAATTTTCAACCAAAGTAGTATCGAATCGGAAGCATCCGAATTGACAAGTTTCACAAGTCAGTAGCCAATGACCATGTGTCATTTGCCCGAGTATGTAGGGGACTGTGGAATCTTTCCGCAGTCATGGCATCAATCGCTGCCATGACTAGCCAATCCCCAAACAAAGCACACGATGCATGTTACCCTTTCTGCGTGGCTGAAACCCAGCATGATTAGGCGTAAAGTATTCGGCCTGGGACGCACCTATAGTCTTTCCTAACCGAGACCCCTCCCAAACAAATACACTTAGTTTAATAATGTTAGGAAAATAAAATTCTGTTACCTGAAAAATTCCAACCTCAGTAAAAAAAAACAGAATAATCTAATAATATGTAATAAAATAAGCGATTTTAATATAGTAGTGCCTGCTTCCTGAACACTGATGCCAATAACTTGAATATTCGTGTTAAATGTATAGTGTCTTCATTGTCAAATTGCGTTTGATATATGCGTGGTGAAAAAAAATATTTTTATGACACATATTTTCCCTTGCATAGTTTACGTTATTTTGTCTACAGGCTCTCTCTCGTTTCCGGCAGAGTTTTGTTTATAATTAGTACCGGACATTATTTTTTAGCCCATTTTCGAAACTAATTCTGTTAGAATTTTCTATGTGATTTAGCAACAAAAACCACGAAAGTGTGTAAGACTATAGGTAAACATCTACCAAAAACTAAATCACGTGTAACAGTTAGACCACAGTTTATAATATGTATACTGTGCCCACAACAATGATGCCAATTATTTCGATAAACTAAATTAAAATAGCTTTATTAACATTAAATTTTTATGATGTAAAAGAACGTTTGTATGGTGAAAGAAAACATTATTTTAGCTCTAATACAAAGCATGTCTTTAAATCAAAAGAAATGGTGCATTATTTCGAGGTTAGTAATAGCATTGGAACGAACTTCGTACAAGAGCTTCTTAGCACCTATCTAGCGTTAGCCCCTGGCCTTGGCTGCCCGACTGAAACTTCACTCGCCACAGACGGAAACCCCTTTCGACAGAGGCAGGAACTCCACTGGCCAGAGGCAGAAAATCCCCTGGCCAGAGGCGGGAACTCCACAAGCCAGAGGCGGAAAATCCACTTATCAGAGGCGGGCATTTGCTTTGCCAAAGGCGGGATATAATTTCGTCAGAGGTGAGATCTCCCTTCGCCAAAGGCGAGAACTCCATTTTTCAGAGGTAGGAACTCCTCTCGCCAGAGCCGGGTACTCCACTTATAAGAGGCTAGAATTCCCTTTGCCAAAAGCGGTAAATTCCTTCGCAAGAGGCGGAAACTCCTCTCACCAGAGGCCTAAACTCACTCACCAGAGGCAGGAAAACCACTCGCCAGAAAAGAAAATTCCAATTTTCATAGGCGGGAAATCCATTACACGTGGCAGGAACTGTCATCGCCAGAGACGGTAATGCCACTCGTAACAGGCGAAAACTCCACTTATGAGAAACGAGAATTTCCTTTGCCAGAATTTCAATCTCCCCTAACCAGAGGGGAGAATTTCTCTCGCCATAGGACGAAACTTCTTTCGCCATAGGAGGGAACTCCACTTATCAGAGGCAGAAATTTCCTTTGCCAAAGGCGGGATCTCCCCTTGCCAGAGGCAGGAACTCATTTTACCAGAGGCGAAATCTGCACTTATCAGAAGCGAGAACTCCACTTATCAGAGGCTGGAATTTTACTTATCAGAGGCAAGAACTCAATCGCTAGTGGTAGGAACTCCTCTCGTCAGAGATGGGAACTCCCCACGTCAGAGGATGGAACAGCTTCTCGTCAGCGGTGTTAACGCCACTCGCCTGAGGCCGGAATACCCTTTGTCAGAGGTGGGAACTCCCCTCGCCACGGGCGGGAACAACTATCACTTGAGGCGGCAACACTACTTATCAGAGGCGGGGATTTGCTTTGCCAAAGGCGGTATCTGCCCTCGCCAGAGG
The DNA here is from genome assembly GCF_032445375.1 of Bacillus rossius redtenbacheri. NCBI lineage: Eukaryota > Metazoa > Arthropoda > Insecta > Phasmatodea > Bacillidae > Bacillus > Bacillus rossius. The sequence goes on along the minus strand of NC_086331.1, from coordinate 38,973,445 downwards.
CGGAAAATCCCTTCGCCAGAGGTGGAAACTCCTCTCGCTAGAGGTGGGAAACCACTTCGTCAGAGGCGGGAACACCCCTCGCCAGAGGAGAGAATACAACTCGCCATAGGTGGGAATTTCACTTATCAGAGTCGAAAATTCTATTTGCCAGAGGCGGGAACACCCCTCGCCAGAAGCGTGAACTCCATTAATCAGAGGCGGGAACTCATCTTATCAGAGGTGGGAACATCCCTCAGGAGAGGCTGGAACTCTCATTTTTCTAGAGATGGGATATCCCCTCGTCAAAGGCAGAAACTCCCCTCGCCATAGACAGGAACGCCACTCGCAATAGGTTTATAACTCCACTTATCAGAGGTGGGAATGCCATTTGCCAGTGGTGGGAACTCCCCTTTCCAGACGCGAGATCTCCCTTCGCCAAAGGCGAGAACTTAACTCCTCTCGGCAGTGACTGAACTCCCCTCGCCAGAGGTGGGAACCCCTCTCGCCAGAGGAGGGAACTCCCCTCGCTAGAGGTCGGAATCCCCCTCATCAGAGGCGTGAACTCCAATTATCAGAGGTGTGATCTCTCGCCAGAGGCATGAACTCATCTTGTTAGATTAATTGTGTAGTTTTTATTGAAATAACTGAGCAAACTTCATGTTGAAATTGGGCTGGAAAACCTTTTGTAGTCAATTTTGCATGTCATGTATGTTTGGTGAAAAGTGTTTCGATACTAATTGTTTATAGTACAACATCTGTTTATCTTGCTAGATAAACCGATGATACACGAAACAAAAAAAATGTTTGATGGGACAGAAAAAAATTGGAATACTCAGGGAAATTGGCTGAAGTTATATTGTGAGATCTCTGCAACTGTTGGAACAAGAATCACATCAATTCTTTGCGGAATCAAACTCGTCTTGAATTGCCCGGCCAAATAAGGCAACGTGAAGACAGCTACCAATTACAAGGAAGCAACCGCAGACTAATGAGGGTTCAGATTTTTTTCCGAGAAAATTAAATGCCTCTAAGAATAATGTATCTAAGCTTTGTTAACGTTCTTCATTTCCGATTACGTCATAGATCACTTAAACCCGTACACCACGATGGCAGGATTTGTACATGTTCCGATAAAATGCTTCCATCAGAACTTTTGCCCAAACCTGTACAGCCTACAAGTAGCTTTGGACGTGTCTATTGCATAGCATATTGGCGCATTCGTTGGGAAAAAGAGGGGAAATGAACACGCAATTTAATGGTTGGTTACGGGTGGAGCCACGATTTTATCTCAGGTTTCATTTCACTTGAGGATAGACTCAACTTGCCTATACATAATTAAGCCTTTTTAGAGTGCTCGTTAGTAGATAACTAGAGACGGAAATATAAAAAGTTTCAATGACGTCGAGGATAGACTCCACTATCCCCTACAAACTAAGGAAAATGCCACATGTTAATTAGCTACTGACTAGTGAGACCTGTCAACTGGGATGCCTCCGATTCGATACTTGTTTGGTTGAAGGTTTTCAATGGCTCAAAGTTCTTCATAAAAACTGAGAGCCAATCATAGTAGCAATATAAAAGTACAAGTATTTGGATTCTAGCATAACGCGATATGTTTCCGAAAATTTTTCCGTTCTCTATAGATAACAAGGTCACATTCATTGGCAGGCTAACGTGATTGAGTAACCACTGATTCTCCTTGTTTATTACTGGCTCATTGTCGTGAAGGCCGTGTCAAGAGCACTGTAGTCCAGTCATAAACGGAAAGCAGATGCATATGTGCTTCGGTCAACTTTGCTACCGAACGAATCCGCAAAATAATCGTGCCTTTATTACGCGAAACAGGGGGTGGCCATGTTTAGGAGACGTCATGGATACCGGATGGAGGAGCTTTTTTTTTCTGCTGATGGTCTTCGTCATGTTGGCTTGACGCTCAAAACGTTGGGTGAATAATTGTAGTGACTGCTTGTGGAAAAAGATTTAAAAGTTGTATTTTATGGCAGTCACAGTGTTTAACAGCCTAAATTCTAATGCGTAATTATAAGCCAACATCAGGGGCAGTCAAGCGAATTTTCCGTAATATTTTGGGCGTTGTGCTATGGCGATGGTGGGGTAGAAATTTACTTTAACTGCGCCATAGCATTTCAACTCCTGACAATGCCTAATTCCATGGGGGAAAACGTGCCTGCAAGCGCAGGCATACTTTTCTCCATTCACTTGTGTTGTGCTTTCTCCGTGGAAAATTCCCCAATGCGTGTCCTTGTTTGTGAGTTATTACTAGAGATGTGCAAAGTTTGAATTGTTATTTTTCGAAAATGTAGATTAAAAATGTTTTAAAACTTAAATTACCCTTATCTTTGGATAACGAGTTGACACACCCTGGAGGACTAGAAGGCATTGAAAACAATACTAAAAAAATAAATAAACACACAGCTGACCAAATAATATGTGACCCGGAGAGAAGGTGAAATGTATGCATAAATTTATAGAGCCTAACCTGGAGCCAGGTCTCTTAGTTATTACATTTAAGTTAACTGTCTGCGCTCTCCAGGCATAAGAGCGAAGATGCGTTGCACTGACGTGCGTAAATCAACAATGTAGACATCCTCACCCGTATAAGTTTACGAGTGACTTACATAAACTCTAAACTGAAATGCAGTACGAAGGCTCTGGAAATTTAGCGGCTTCGTTTAAGAGTAGGAGTCCAAAATAATTAAACTGAAGGACTGATTCGATGACTGAGCCACAGTTCTTTTGGCATGCGATTAGCCAGCAAAATTTTGATTTACATATTCTAACATTAAGTAAAAGTTTACTATATATTTGTTTGTGGCTAAACAACAGAAATTAGTCTGTAAATACGTCCTACAAAAAAACCTCTACCTTACTTAGCTGATTTAACAATATTATACAATATTATTATCTTATAATGTTATTAAAAAGTTAAAAAAATAACATTGAAAAGATTTCAACCACGTCTCATGACAATAACAAGCGCGCGCTCTACCGCTGTGCTACTGGGCCTCTTGGGAATTTAGAAAGATAATATATATTATTATCATTGTAATGCCATCTTCTGATGTATTTTAAAACGTCTGATTACTTTTCACTGTGACTATTTTAGTTTACCAAATATATTCCATGGTAGTTTCACTATAAAGTTTCATTTAGAACACCAATACGTTTGCCCTCTACGATTATAAGGCTTTTCCGATTCTTAGCCTGAGTAAGTCAGTTAAAAGAGTATCCAAATTACGTAAAACCCATCTGAAATAGCAGATGATTTCACATAAAGTCTATCTCCATTCCATTGCATAACAAAAATAAATTATCACACACTGAGAATAATATATGGTGATACGAAACCAAAGTGTTATACCCACCATCCTCTCAAACTGTTGACACAGGTACATCAGCTGGGTTAGAGAGTAGTATAGGAATGTATGTCCGAGCCCAAGCTTCAGGCTGTAGGTTGTTGATAGGGTCAACGACCGTTGGCTCTGATGCCAAATTTCCTCAAAATTCCTCAAAAATGACTCATAATTCCTAAAAAAATGTCTCTATTTCGAGGTAAATTTCCCGTTTTGAAGGAAAATTTCCCGTTCTTGGCCTTTAAAATACAAACTGCTTGGAAACTCCGTAATGAGGCTTATATTCCGCATCTACAAGACTCCTTTAAGTCTCCGAGGTCATGACCTTGACAATTTGGATGCCATGACCACCATTTTTAATAATGACGTAACTGTTGTAATTTTAGTTACGCCCGCCATCCTGTAAATTCGTAATTTTTATGCTAAAAAATCGGGAGAAATTTTTAAATTAAAAAAAAAATTAATTAAATTAAAAAAAAAAGTTTCAAACTCCGTTTAACATTTCGTTACGGTGGCCAACTTGGATTCTAGAAATGTTGCACGTTTCGTTACGCCCACCATCTTGAACGTGTATGACTTCAACGTTGCGCCTTTCAGTACGGACACCATCTAAAATTACAGATCGTTGCAATTTCCGTTACAGCCACCATCTTGAAAATCCGTAATTACTATCAGATTTTAACAGAAAAAATTTAAAATTTATAAAAAAATAGTGATTTAAACTTTAATAAAATATTATTTAAAAAAAGCACTTACATCCTCGGTTCGAACCCGGTGAGATAAAATTAAAAAATTAAAACGGTTCCTTTCTCCATGTAAGCCACTTACAGACTGACCTCCCACCACTAATGCCAAAGTATATAAATAAAAATATATATAGCCAGTTAGTATGACGTCACATCCGCCATCTTGTTTTCGTCCACTAGAGGTCACCATCTTGTTTTCGTCTGCTAGAGTGCGCTATCGCCACATTTTAATTTTTACCTGTCGGAGTGTAGTAATCATTTATTATAACTGTGGCATCCTGCTACCGTAAAATGTGGGCGCCATATTGGAAATTCATAATTATTTAGCTAGAAATTCGGGAAGAATTCCAAAAATCATCAAAAAACAAAAACACTCTTTAATATATCTAATGATTGATTCGATCGATATCCGTCATTGGTTAGATATTTGTTAGGTGGGAAAAAATTATTTTGGTCCAAAAATACTTATTCAATAAATCATGTTCAAAATCCTAGAAACAGTTTAGGTTCCTCATAAACCTGCATCCTAAAAGCCGATATAAACGCCATCTTGGGAATTTGATTTTATTATCCTATATATATTTAAAAAAATCCACAATTCATCAAAAATTTACTTATTAAAATAATGATTCCACGATAGATTACCGTCTTTGGTTTGATATTTAATCAGTGATAAAGATAACCAAAGCTTAAAATAAATTTTTAAATTCTGTTTTCCTTAGATTATTTTAATCATTCACTCTAAAAAAAAAAAAAAAAACATCACTAGACCAAACACCTGTCAAGAATTAAATTTGTTGACGCGCTGCCTAACATAGGAAGTATTTTTTTATGCATGTAATACATTCCAATCGGTTCTTGTACAATGCTATATAGACCAAGTATCTTCAAACCATGATATAAGGTCATGAACACTGTTAGACTTATAAACCAGACATTTCCGAACCTCAAGACCTTCGTCGATAGCTAATATAAATTATTTCAAGCAGTCAAGACAAAGTCTTCGGAATGTCAGACCTAAAGTATAGAAAAATAATTAAAATCAATAAGACCAACAGATCATGTTTTACTCTTACTAAAGGACCAAAAATCACGGAAAAATTGTTTTATCAAGACCTAAAGGTTTTAAACCAGGGGTGCCCACAAGGGGGGGGGGGGTATCGACGCAGACTGCGTCATTAAAATTTCAGGGAGGGGTGGTTAAAAGACGAGAAAATAGTATATATTATTTACATAATTATAGCTTATAATGTGAAAATACGTTTCTGGTGCTTTGATAATTTAAAGGAAACTTGTAAATCAAATTGGCAACCCCGCACTTTCCTCAACAAAAGCAGTTTGGCATCGGTCGGTTCAGGATGAAAATATTACCTGATATGACCAAAATTATTATTAGAAAATCAGTTTTAATTAATGCAAAATGTGATAAAATATAATACTAAAAAAGTATATTATTATAAAATAATTGAGAAAATCATTGAGAAAATGGCATAAAAAATTTCGGGGGGGGGGGGGGGGGTGATTCATAGTGTTTGAGGTGGGTGGGCACCTCTGTTTAAACTGATAAATATTCAGAGCTACGGGGTACTACATATATGACAACATACATTTAACGAAACGACACACATTCAACAAAAGAAAAGAACACACAGTACACACACTGGACGAACAGTGTGTGTACTGTGTGTCCAGAGCGTGTACTGTGTGTACTGTGTGTACAGTGTGTGTACTGTGTGTACTGTGTGTGTTCAGTGTGTGTTCAGTATGTGGACGGTGTGTTCTTTTCTTTTGTTGAATGTGTGTCGTTTATTTAAATTTGCTTAGTCAAATCTGTAGTTGCTTTGAATATTTACTAGTTAAAAACTTATTGGTCTTGATTGAACCATTTTTCCGGATTCTTGGTCCTTTAGTAAGAGTAAGACATGATCTGTTTGTCTAATTGCTTTTAATATATATTTCGATACTTATGTCTGACAGTTCTAAGACTTTGTGTTGACTGCTTGAAATATGTTATATTAGCTATCGACGAAGAAGAAAGATTTGTGGATCGGAGACATCTGGTTTATACGTCTGACATTGTACATGATCTGGTCTCGTGGTCCGAAGACACTTGTTCTATACGTATAGAAATGTACATGAACTGGTTGGAATGTATTTTATGAATTGAAAAAAAAATAATAATTGTTAGGCATCGCGACAACGTATTTATTTCGTCTAACAGGTATCTTGACTAGTGATTTTTTTCTTAGAGTGAATGATTAATAAACTATACGGAAAAAATAAATTTAAGATTTATTTTAAGCTTTAGTTACCCTTATCACTGATTATCAAACCAAAGACGGAACTCTATCACGCAATCATTATTTTAATTAGTGATATTTTTTCGAATTTCTAGGTTAATTATTAAAAATTTCCAAGAGTGCGGTCATATCGGCTTTTAGGAGGCTGGTTTATGAGGAACCTAAACTACTTTTAGGATTTTTAAACATGATTTATTGAATATACATATATTTTGACAAAATATTATTTTTGCATCCATCAAGTATCGAACCAATGACATTATCGATCGAATCAATCATTATATTAAAGAGGGTTTTTTGTCGATTTTTGGAATTTTTCCCGAATTTCTAGCTAAATAATTACGAATTTCCATGATGGCGCCCAAATTTTTCAAGATGATGGGTTGCCACCGTAATAATAAATAATTACTACACTCTAGATGTTAAAAATTGAACTAAAATGGTGATAGCAAACTCTAGCAGACGAAAACAAGATGGCGGACATGACGTAATACTAGCTGGATATATATATTTATACCCTAGCATAAGTTGTGGGAGGTCAGTCTGTCAGTGGCTTCCGTGGAGGAAGGATCTGTTGTCATTTTTTTTATATTTTTGACCTCAGTGGTTTCGAACCGAGGACGTAAGTGCATTTTTAATATAATATTTTATTAAATTTGCATTCATTATTTTTTTTTTCAATTAAAATGTGATAGTAGTTATGTATTTTTTTAATGGTGGCCGTAACGAATAGTGCAATGATCTGGAATTTTAGATTGTGTCCATAACGAAACGCACCACGATGACGTCATACACGTTCAAAATGGCGGGTATAACGTAATGTGCAAGTGTTTTATTTAATATTTTTATCAATATTCTATTTGATTAATTTTTTTATAAATTTAAATTTGTATTCATTTTTCTAGCATAAAAATTACGAATTTTTAAGATGGTGGGCGTAACAAAAATTGCAATTGTTACGTCATAATTCAAAATGGCGGTCATGGCATCCAAATTGTCAAGGTCAGGACCTCAGAGGCTTAGGGAGGCTTGTAGATGCGGACTTACGCCTCATTACGGACTTTTCAAGCCATTGGCATTTTTAACGTCTACAACGGGAAATTTTCCCTCAAAACAGGAATTTTCCCCTCGAAATAGAGAAACTTTTAGGAATTTTGAGTTATCTTTAATCATTTTTGAGGAATTTTGAAGATATTTGACAACAAAAATGGCCTCTGTGACGTCAATCGGGCATTGACCCCATTTACAATCCAAAGTCTGAAGTCTGGGCTCGGACATGCATTCCTATACTAATTTAGAGGTAAATACAACTGTTCAGTAAACAAAAGGAACTGTTATACTTTATGATTTAGAATGTCTGTATACAGACCATTCCACTGCGGGTGCTTAAGTTTGGTAACTGCTAATTTGCAAATCCCCAATAAACCTTTCTTGTTGCCCCTGCTTCTTTACTAACTTTCCACTGTGCACAGAAGCAAAAGGGCGAGGTAGATACTTTGATATGTGCGCACTCGGTCAAATGTTGGCTGTTCGGTGCTGCGGATATGACTTTGCGTCTGATTGGCCACTGCATGTTGTGAACTATATCGCATTGGCTGGGTCTACCACCTGGCAATTTCATACCAGGGCATAGGTTAGTAAGTCGTACTACACAACACTGCTATTTATCTCTACTGTTTCAAAAATATCCGTAACAAGAGCTCTTCAGCTTGCATTAACATAAGAACTTAAACTTACTTACCTGGTACATTATTATAGTTTCTGTATCAGATCAAACTACACACATAATTATCTAGTGGCTCAGCACGGACCTACAATGCCCCCCAAGACTAGCGGCAAGGCAGCCAAGAAGGCGGGCAGAGCCTAGAAAAACATCTCGAAAAGAGATGAGAAAAAGAAGCGCAAGAGGAAGGAAAGCTATGCCATCTACATCTACATCTACATCTACATAGTATTGGAGCAAGTTCAACTGTATATTGGCATACCGTCTGAGGCCACGAGCACCGTGAAGAATTTTGTAAACGACATTTTCGAGCGCATCGTGGCGGAGGCGAACCAGGCCATCACCAGTGCGAGATACAGGCGACCGTGACTGCTGCTGCTCGGGGAGCCGGCCAGGCGCGCTGTAGCGAGGGAACTAGGGTTGTCATATTGTCATAAGGCTGTCGCCAGATCACGTGAGCTCGCCTGGCGCGCACGTGGTTTCGCCCTTATTTCCAAACGCTCGCAGTCTCGATCCATAGATCAGCAATTAGAGTACTAACCATGTATTCTTATATTTTCTAACGCTAATACTTACACGATAAAATGCTTACAAGGTCTCACAGCTTTACACCACACTTAATAGTAAAAGTACTTATGAATTTACAGTTGAAATTCAAAGACAAAAAAAGACCTTAATACACCAGTTATCAGAACAAACTTGTGAGAAGCTTCTGTCGTCCGTCGACACAACAATGCGTAGTTATGTTTAACTTAGACACTATATCCAATAATAATAAACATACTTGGTCAATTTCACTTCCCGCCCCCCTTGATTTGACGAAAGTGTGGGATGCATTTGAAATAATAGGCACAGAGTGGGTTACAGAAACTTTGGTTTATGTCTTCACGCAAACTGCATGCTTCGGATGGCGGCTGGGATGGATCGGCGACGACGGTGTCGTAGGAAGACAATTTTGCTTGACCCATGTATCGTGCAAACAGGTTCTCCCATACCTCTACAAAATACTGTCAAGTTTGACACACCTCCATATCGCCCTTTTTTTCCACACACACCTATACACCAACACACAAACACACACACACATTTGGGGGCCATTTGAATCACCGAAATTTCAGATAATCTTAAGGCCCGTTCCAAATTATGTCTGACGGACGCTGATCGCTGATGTCCCAATCTGTGTTATTTGGTAGAAAAAAAGAACACTTGTGTTAATTTCTGTTTCCGGTTTACGTTTCAAAGAGGTAAACAGAAAATAGCGCATGATGTGTTAGGAAGCCAAGAATACCAAGACAAAATATTGATTAGTGCTGTCAGTTTTGCGACCGGCGTTATTCAAAAGCCGAAAACACGATTTATTTTTGTCAGTGTGATTAGAATTAATTTAGTTGTATTTACTTCTGCCGTTCCGAAAAACTAAATATTATTGAACATTGCAGACTCATACATTTTAAACTATTATTTAAAACTAAGCTGCATACTCATTTAAAATGCATGAAAACTGTCAACAAAAACAATAGAAAAACACATATTTTGACGCTTAATATTTACTGCGCTATAATAAATACTTTAGAAATCAGTGTATTGAAACATCGGGCACCACAATTGTAGACAGGCCAGTTTTCTAATGGACAATGTGATCTCATTCATATTCGCATGACACGGACCGCCCACAGGTTCAGACTGCTGAAGTCTCTGCTGCTGGATGGTTCTGCGACACAGTCGACTGTGCAACGCTGTCCGCGCGCGACGAGGACTGACGACGTGCAACGCAGGCGACGATGCCATTAACGCCGTTTCCTGCCGAAGAGTTCAAGGACAGCTCGCAGCTGCTCGCTAATGGGAGCAGGGCGGCACGCCCAGCGAAAGGCGGCGGCAGAGAATGAGTAACCTCACAGAAGCGGAAGAGTGGGGGGGCCTGAATTGTATCCCCTTGAGTAGAATGTAAATGGAGCTCCTGGCACAGGGTTCAGGGTGTGGAGCTGTGTGTACGCCCGCTATCTTGGATTTTGACGTCACGGCGGCCATCTTGGATGACTATGACCTTGAACTTAGTCATCGACCTTTGACCTTCAAAATTTGCCAAAATTTGCCAAAATTCCTCAAAATTTGCAAAAATTCCCATTTTTGGGGGGAAAACCGCGCCAAAAGTTCTCAAAAAATTCCACAATTCAAAAATTAGGATTTCGAAATCCTCCAAATACTTTTTGCCTTAGAAAGAACACAATGTAATAAAAGAGGCTTAAGCATTCATGTCTAAAGCCTCTGATATGCCTCTGACATCGTCTAGGATAATTACCGCCATAATGTATATTGACGTCACCGTTGCAATTTCCGCTATGGTCGCCATCTTGAAAATCCGTAACTTTTATGTTAGAAATTCGGGGAAAATGTTAATATTTATAAAAAAATTAAATAATCGAATTTAATAAAAATTTAACAAAATATTATTTTAAAAAAAATGTACATTTTAGCCAAGGAGCTCGGAGTCCTCGGTTCAAACCCGGAGAGGTAAAAAAAAATGACGACCTATCCTTCCTCCATGGAAGCCGCTGGCAGACTGACCTCCCACCACTTATGTCAAGGTATATATCGTAAGAGAGTATCACTTCATGTCTGCCATCTTGGAAATATTTATTTATTATTTGATTTTATGAAAAAAGTTTTTAAATTTATAAAATAAATAAATAAATATTTTTTTTAAATAAATATCTTTAAAAAACATTGCATGTTTCGTTACGACCGCCATCTTGAAAATCCATAATTTCAATGGTAGAGATTCCGAAAAATTACAAAAAATATTTTAAAAATTGTCTACTTCAAATGTTTAGTTATTTAAACGATTTCGGTCTTCGGTTCGATTTCCGGCGAGAGAAACCAGTAATTTATTATTGTATTAAAAAATTCTCAATAAAAAGTAAATGAAAAGTTCTTACATCACACCCGACATTTTGAATTGTCACCACTGTATCAATCATTGTTACAGATGCCATCTTGAAAATCTTTATTTATTATCCGATTTTAATGAAAAAAGTTCATAATTCATCAAAAAATTTACTTATTAGAATACTGATTGAATAAATCGATTCCCGACCTTGGTTCGAAACCAGTAATGGCAAAAAATAAAAAACGACAGATCCTTCCTCCACGGAAGCCACCTAGACTGACCTAACACCACCAATACCATGGTATATATCGTCAACTGGTATGACATAATGTCCGCCACCTTTTCTTCGTCCTCTGGAGGCCGCCATCTGGTTTTCGTGTGCTATAGTGTGCTGAACCCATGTTAGTACAAATTTCTGTTCATCATACCTTTGACCTCGACTGTTGACATTGAACTTTTACCCTGACCTTCAACTTTAAACTTGACCTTTGACTTAGACCTTGAAATTTGACTATGACCTTGAAATTGGAATTTGACCTAGACGACCATCATGGATCCGACATTTTTTGTTCAGTACATGCTACCAAGAGATACCACCTGCACGAGGACATCGTCACCATCTTGTTTAGGTCTGCTGGAGGACACCATCTTGTGTGTGTACTCGTCTTATAGAGTGCATTACCATCATGCTAGTTTTATTCTAACCCACTAGAGTGCAGTAATCATTTTTTATTACTGAGGTGCCCACCATCTCGAAATTTGGGTGCCATATTAAAATCGAGTAATTATTTAGCTAGATATTCGGGAAGAAATCCAAAATTCATCAAAAAATTCACTCATTAAATTAATGATTGATTCGAAACTTGGTTCGATCCCTGTACGATAAATAAATAATTTAATATAACATCAATTCAGCATAACAGTGGCAGGTTCGAGAAATAAAACACAGCAATTTCTTTTACAATCATAATATTTATTACTTAATTTATATTCTACTACAGGATCACCTGCGAAGGTTAGCAATCTTACAACCATTTAGGTCTGCATAGGCGTGAAATGACTAATTCTTAGCTCCAATCTGTTAATACTATACAGAGACCAGCCAAAACCTTTACTGACATAGTCCTTCTCTTCTTGACAGAGTTTCTGAACCTCGTAATTAACAGTTTGCTTCACATAGTTAGTACTGTAAATTACTGCAGCCTATGTCTTGAATGCACACTTCTTCAATTTGTTATCAAACATAAAAGAATTTCCATATAGAGATTCCAGCCACACATGATATTTTAAAGAAACGTTGGTTGCTACATCATCAGTAACCTGATTTATAATATTCTGTATGACACCGCGAAGGAAAAGAAAAATTTATTTGGCTCCAGATGCTGAATCAACTCCAAATGGTCCAACAGCTCCAAATGCTCCAATAGCTCCAAAGTTACAAAGCTCCAACAGCTCCAAATGCTCCAACGGTCCCAAAGTTCCAAAACTTCAAAGCTATAAATCTCCAACAGCTCCAAAGCTCCAACAGCTCCAAAGCTCCAACAGCTCCAAGAGCTCAAAAACTCCATAGCTCTAACAGATTCAAAGCTCTAAAGCTCCATCAGCTCCAACAGCTCCAAAGATCCATCAGCTCCAAAGCTCCAACAGCAATAAATGCTCCAAATGCTCCAACCACTCCATAGCTCCAACAGCTCCAAAGCTCCAAAAGCTCCAACTCCTCCAAAGTTTCAAAACTTAAATATATAAAGCTCCAACAGCTCCAAAGCTCCAACAGCTCCAAAGTTCTCTAAATCTCCAACAGCTCAAATGCTCCAAAAGCTCCAAATCTCCAAAGATCCAACAGCTCCAAAGCTTTAAAGTTCCAATAGTCATTGACTCCATCAGTCTATGACTCCTGCAGTCTTTTGGCTCTAATGCTCCAACAACTCCAAAGCTTCAACAACTCAAAATCTCCAAAGCTACAATTGCTACAAGAGCTCCAAAGTTCTAATTGTTCCAGGTGCTCCAGTTTCTCGAAGTGCTCCATATGCACCATCTATATTTGGCTCCAACTGATTTCAATTACTTTTTTTTTAATCGAACTTGTCATGATTAATTGCATGACTTTAATAGTCTACATTTTGATGTGAGCATTCCGTATCCTACATAAAAGAACTTAATATTATTTACCTGCAAGCAACACGTGGCTTCATCTGTTGGTAAGAATCGAGACTACTTACAACAGGTTATTCTGCATGAGATAAATTAACTCTCGCTGACGAAATATTTAAAAACTTCTATTTAAGTAATGGTTTCAATTTAAAACATTCAGTTTGCATCTGACATTAGTCACAGAAGCTAACATCTATTCTGGTCCGTTGTCTGTAGCTGTATCAAAACGGCATCACTGTAGATTCTGCAGCAAGGTGTTTACCTTGAGAATAAATGCTAAACGACATGAGAGAGGCGAGTGTATTTTGGGTTCTTGTCAAAAACCATTTATTTGCAGTCAGTGTCAGAAATCCTTTGGTAGAAGATATTTCTTCAATAGACATTGCAAGACCTGTACAACTAATGTGAATAAAGATAACGAAGACTGGGCTACAACATCGCGGAAGAGGAACGAAGGCGAAATATTAGACGACAATAATGATTACGAAGAATGTAAAAACGCCAAAGCTGAAAATACTGCTCTAAATCACGATAATAATTTAAAATTTAAAACAGACGAAGAAAGTAGGAACCTCATTAGAAATGAAAAGATATTTACACAAATATCTAGTCGTCTCCATGAAAATGTGAACGACGGAGAACCACCTGAAGCTGACAAGGATAAAGACTGTGATGTATCATCTGAAGCTGACATGATTTAAAACTGTGGTGACACATCTGAGGCAGACACGATCGAGGACTGCTTTGACAGATCTAAGGCTGACATGATTGAGTACTGTGCTGAAGCACATAAAGCAGGCAAGATCGAAGAATTTGATGGTGGCCTGAGACCAAAACGATGGAAACGTCGTAAAAAAAAAAATTATTTTGATCAGGCTTGTGATGATCACTGGCTTAATGATAAAAGTAACCTTGAGGTTGTATTTAAAACAAACGACACCAGAGATAATAATATTTATTATAAATATGCAACGAAGATGAAAGTAGCAGGCTAAGACTTCTACGTGGTTCGCTTTGTGCAGGAAACTATTCGAGCATCAAAGAAATATCCTTCATACTCAAAAAACTGAGGGAAGCTGGCTACATACAATAATGACTTCATTTAAATTGAAACCCTTCTTCCTCCTTAATTGGAAGAGGGGTTGCGTCCCCGACTCACTCTGGGCGCGAAGGGAAAAAATAAATATTAAAACCAGGCATAAAAAGCTAAACAATATAAATTCCCCACACCACTGCCCAGGGGTCAGGCCAAAAACTTCAAAGGATATAATAGCAGAGTAACCATTAAACAAACAAGAGGCAAGACTTTGGACGTATGTTATTAAAAAATAGAAATTTGCAAAAATAGTATTTACTATACATAACCATACAAGCTTAGTTACAAAAGCTGACGTTAATAATGGCAGCATCTTATCCCCATTTGCGATACTAACAATAACCTTTAAAACATCGTAAAAATATAAATACTGATAACAACAAGTATAAAAATATATAAGGGCGTGAGGCGTGGCCACTATAAAATATCAAAATTTACTGACTGCCCTAATACCAAAAATCAAACAAGACAATCAATACAAATATATATAAAAATTCTACAATAATAAAACTGAAGTACAAAAAATTCTTTTAAATAAAGTTCTTAAACTCTCAATCAACAGTTTAGTCTTTCTTCTGAGGTTCGTTGCTAAAGACTTGCCAAAAAAAACAAAGTTAATATCCTAGGCGTGCGCTGGCTTCCTGACCTTCCTCACCAACTCCAGAGTCTAATGCCACGCCGGGCCATTGGTACGAATTCACAAAGGCGTGAACGATGATCAAAAAAAAATTATCTTATTTTTAAGGGAAATGTAGCAAAAACTCTTCACGTAACATAACCATGTTACCACAGAAGTATTTATCATCTACTTCAAACAAAGTCTTACTTCTTTATTAACTTGCCAATGATTTCATAAAAACGTAGAATGGCCGCACCAACCAACATCAGGCTGCGCATGTAGTCCAATACAGATCGCATACTTTTAATAATACTGCACAAGCTGATTATATTAGCTAAAGCCAACTTTAAGTATGCAAATTACGAAGACAAAGTCTCAAAAACAAATTGCAAAATGTTCGTTTCTTCCAAACTTATACTTTTATTACAACTACAGGCAAACGGGCGACCAATTAAAAAAATCCCACACTGGAACAACGTGTGAAACGAATGGGCCTCTTCACCAAACAGGCTAATAAAAGTTCCGTCCAAATAAAATTTAGTATGGGAAAATACACAGTTCACTAGGTTTGCCAAAAACCAGTGCAGCACCACGAGGGTAAAAATCAAAATTGCGGCCTCTCTTTACCTTGATAAGTTCAGTATCACAGGGCAAACCATTGCCCTGTCACCCAGCGTGGAGCCTCCACCCCCATACTCTTCGTCGCCCGTTGCCGTCCGGCACACCAGTCCGCGCCGTCACATGGCTCTGTCCTCGACGGTCGCTCGCCACACACTCCACGCGGCCCCAGCTGATTTTCACTCCCGGCAAGCCGAATGTCTGACGTCATCAGCCAACCGCCGGGCGCTCGCCAAGTGGTATTTACGTGAAACACAATCGATGTTCTTAAACTCATAATCGATAGCTACCAAACGGCGTATTACTAATTAACAGAAACAAATATAATTAAAAAAGAATTACAGATAAATTAACATTAATTAAAAAAGGCGTATAAATACGTGAAATAAAAAACCATGTAAAACTAGAGACCAGCAACAAAAATAAATTACACGTAAAAATGTGGCCATGCCGGCCACAACCTCCGCCTTGAACAAAAAAAAATTTAAACAGCAAAGAAAATCTTAAAAATACTAAAACGTCAAAAAAAACCCTTGGACTTGGAGAAAAAGTATTCACAAAAACTTCTAATCCAACAAACCAGCCCAAACTCAAACAAACAAACCAGCAACAAGGAAAATTGGCCTCCAAAGTCCCAGCCAAAAAATTTCAACGCTCAAAAAAAAAAAACAAGAGAAGGATTTTCCGACAAGAAACGGAAAAGACAAGCTAAACATCACAAACCCAACAAACGGGATCTAAGAATGCCAAAACAAACAAACAAGCTCCAAAGTCAAATCCGAAACGTATTAGACAAAACCTTCTCTTTCAAAAAAAAACAAAAACTAAAGATCAAAAAAAAAAAACAAAGTCTGACAACCCGGAGGTTGCAAACTAAAGCAAAAAAACTATAAAAACTATAACCTCACAGGAAAAATATCAAAACCATCACTGGTAATCTAAAAGACCACTAAAATTCCTGGTGCTGATCCTGCTCCCGCTTCTTTTTAAAGCAAAAATTTTCTGAATGACCATTTTTGCCACAAAAACCACAAACAAATTTATTTACCTCCGAAACCGAGCAATCCTTAGCAAAATGCCCTACCTTATTACACTTAAAACAAGTCTTATTACTTTTTTTATTACCCGGCGTTTTAATACAAACCGGTTTAAAATTGATTTTGCCTTTACACTTATCGAATTCACATTTAGCGTAAAAAATATTATCAACCTGGATAGCCCAAGTGTTGAGTTCCTCCACACTATTAGGTCTGCCAATAAATGCGCATTCGTGTCTGATGGCGGGATTTAGATTTTCCAAAATAATAGCTACAAAACGGTGATCATCTAACTGCAGACCAAATACATTAACGTGATTTCTAATATCCTGTATAAATTCTAAGGTGCTTTCACTTTCCCGTTGAAAACGGAAAATCAATTCCTTAATTAGATCGTCCTTCACCCTCTTAGGGCACAAATATTCCCACAAACTCTCTTTCACTACCGACCATCCAACAGACTTATTTATACCTGACGTAATCACGTCTCTAGCGATCCCGCTACATTTAGTCGAAATACACCTTAACAATTCTTGCTCATTTTGTAAACAACAATTAGTTTTCAAACTATCTACCCCCAAGCAAAACTTTATTAAATCTCTTGGCCCAACGGAGCATAAAGATGGCAACCTATCCAGTTCCTTAAAAAGTAATTTACTTTGCATAGCAGTATTCAATGAATTTACTTGGCTGATCTCCGAATTCTCCACATTTTCCTCAACAGGTTTTTTCCTCCCTTCTTTAATGTGGGTACTTAATTTCCTGCGTAAGGTATCAATGTCATCCTCCAGACCACTCTCTACTCCCGCTGCTTGCAAATTAGCGTAAACCTGTTCTTTGGGAAGTTTATAAATCCAAGAAACTGCCATTATTAAAAAAATCAAAGAAGTCAGCAAAATCGCAAAAGTCCAAAGTCTCTGCCAAGCAGAGTAGCACAGGTTGAAACCCTTCTTCCTCCTTAATTGGAAGAGGGGTTGCGTCCCCGACTCACTCTGGGCGCGAAGGGAAAAAATAAATATTAAAACCAGGCATAAAAAGCTAAACAAAATAAATTCCCCACACCACTGCCCAGGGGTCAGGCCAAAAACTTCAAAGGATATAATAGCAGAGTAACCATTAAACAAACAAGAGGCAAGACTTTGGACGTATGTTATTAAAAAATAGAAATTTGCAAAAATAGTATTTACTATACATAACCATACAAGCTTAGTTACAAAAGCTGACGTTAATAATGGCAGCATCTTATCCCCATTTGCGATACTAACAATAACCTTTAAAACATCGTAAAAATATAAATACTGATAACAACAAGTATAAAAATATATAAGGGCGTGAGGCGTGGCCACTATAAAATATCAAAATTTACTGACTGCCCTAATACCAAAAATCAAACAAGACAATCAATACAAATATATATAAAAATTCTACAATAATAAAACTGAAGTACAAAAAATTCTTTTAAATAAAGTTCTTAAACTCTCAATCAACAGTTTAGTCTTTCTTCTGAGGTTCGTTGCTAAAGACTTGCCAAAAAAAACAAAGTTAATATCCTAGGCGTGCGCTGGCTTCCTGACCTTCCTCACCAACTCCAGAGTCTAATGCCACGCCGGGCCATTGGTACGAATTCACAAAGGCGTGAACGATGATCAAAAAAAAATTATCTTATTTTTAAGGGAAATGTAGCAAAAACTCTTCACGTAACATAACCATGTTACCACAGAAGTATTTATCATCTACTTCAAACAAAGTCTTACTTCTTTATTAACTTGCCAATGATTTCATAAAAACGTAGAATGGCCGCACCAACCAACATCAGGCTGCGCATGTAGTCCAATACAGATCGCATACTTTTAATAATACTGCACAAGCTGATTATATTAGCTAAAGCCAACTTTAAGTATGCAAATTACGAAGACAAAGTCTCAAAAACAAATTGCAAAATGTTCGTTTCTTCCAAACTTATACTTTTATTACAACTACAGGCAAACGGGCGACCAATTAAAAAAATCCCACACTGGAACAACGTGTGAAACGAATGGGCCTCTTCACCAAACAGGCTAATAAAAGTTCCGTCCAAATAAAATTTAGTATGGGAAAATACACAGTTCACTAGGTTTGCCAAAAACCAGTGCAGCACCACGAGGGTAAAAATCAAAATTGCGGCCTCTCTTTACCTTGATAAGTTCAGTATCACAGGGCAAACCATTGCCCTGTCACCCAGCGTGGAGCCTCCACCCCCATACTCTTCGTCGCCCGTTGCCGTCCGGCACACCAGTCCGCACCGTCACATGGCTCTGTCCTCGACGGTCGCTCGCCACACACTCCACGCGGCCCCAGCTGATTTTCACTCCCAGCAAGCCGAATGTCTGACGTCATCAGCCAACCGCCGGGCGCTCGCCAAGTGGTATTTACGTGAAACACAATCGATGTTCTTAAACTCATAATCGATAGCTACCAAACGGCGTATTACTAATTAACAGAAACAAATATAATTTAAAAAAAATTACAGATAAATTAACATTAATTAAAAAAGGTGTATAAATACGTGAAATAAAAAACCATGTAAAACTAGAGACCAGCAACAAAAATAAATTACACGTAAAAATGTGGCCCTGCCGGCCACAAAATGTATATGTATAAACGTGAAGAAAAAATAATATATTTTTTTTCAAAATGTATTCTAACATTACTCGAAATCTGATTTCCAAATTAAACTTATAACTTAAAGGTGTGAAAATCATCACCATTAACAGACAAAATGTAGACTAATAAAGTCATGCAAGTAATCATTACAAGTTTGATCAAAAAACAGTAATTAAAATTTGTTGAAGCCAAATGTAGATGGTGCATATAGAGCACTTCGAGAAATTGGAGCACCTGGAACAATTAGAACATTGGAGCTCTTGTAGCAATTGAAGCTTTGGAGATTTGAAGCAATTGGAGCTTTATAGCTGTTTAAGCTTTGAAGCTGTTGGAGCTTTGGAGCCAAAAGACTGTTGGATTCATAGACTGATAGAGTCAATGACTACTGGAACTTTGGAGCTTTGGAGCTGTCGGAGCTTTGGAGCTTTGGAGCAGTATGCTGTTGGAGCTTTAGAGCTTTGGTGCTGTTGGAGCTTTGGAGCTGTTGAAGCTTTTGGAGCTTTAGAGCTTTGGAGCTGTTGGAGCTTTGGGGCTGTTGGAGCTGTTGGAGCTTTGGGGCTGTTGGAGCTGTTGGAGCTATGAGCTTTGGAGCTGTTGGAGCTTTGGATCTGTTGAAGATTTGGAGCTGTTGAAGCTTTATATCTATTCAAGTTTCTGAATTATGGATCTGTTGGAGCTTTTAGAGCTTTGGAGCTGTTGGAGCTATGGAGCGGTTGGAGCCTTTGGAGCATTTATAGCTGTTGGTGCTTTGGAGCTGATGGAACTCTGGAGCGTTGTAGCTGTTGGAGCTTTGGAGCATTAGAACTGTTGGAGATAATGGAGCTTTAGAGCTTTGAATCTGTTGGAGCTTTGGAGCTTTGAATCTGTTGGAGCTTTGGAGCTTTGGAGCTTTTGGATCTTTGGAGCTGTTGGAGATTTATAGCTGTTGAAGTTTTGGAACTATGGGACTATTGGAGCATTTGGAGCTGTTGGAGCTTTGGAACTTTGGAGCTGTTGGAGCTGTTGGAGCATTTGGATCTGATTCACCATTTGGAGCCAAATAAGTTTTTATTTTCCTTGGCGGTAGAGCCCCATTTACATACTACTCCCTTGGAATTAAAGTTATCCCCTTAGAAAGGTAACCTTTTCAGTTTGCGACATGGTTGTGCTCGCTCATAAAATCCTGAAATATATCCTTTCTGGTAACATATCACAAAATGGCTGCCAGACAAGTGATGTATCGATAAAGGCCAGGTGAAAAAATCGCATGAAGTAAACACATCAGTAAAAAGACCTTATCTACAATTTTGCATTTAATAAATGTTTATTTATTAGCTCCCTATAATGTTTAATAGAGGTTAGGTTAGGTTAGGTATTCTGTGGACACTCCCTACCAGCGCTACCTAGTATGAAAGTGAGGAACAAGGTGCTTCTATCGATAAATTACTTGTCTGGCAGCCATTTTGGGATATGTTGTCGGAGTGGATAACTTTCAGGTTTTTAAAGCAGAAAAAAATATGCATTTTAATAAATCGAAAAGGGTACCTACCTTTTCAGTTTATTTTCTGCGGTCATTGTAGAGAAAATCCTGAAAGGTACCCTTTCCGAGGGGATACCTTTCCAGTGCATATTTGCATTAAAACCGAAACATTTTAAGAAATCGGAAAGGGTACCTTTCCAGTTTATACCCAGCTACACTACCGCCACCAAAAGTATGAAAAATACCCTTCCAAGGGGATGCAATTCTATCGTCCCGCGGAAAGGTGAGGTGGATACTCTGATGCGGGCGTCTATTGGCCTGTGTTTATGATTGGCCAATTCATGTCGGAAAGGTTCTCGCATTGGTCGGTACTGATACCTAGTAAGTTCACCCCTGGGTACCGATTTCTTATAAGATTATTTCCGGACAAGATTTAATTTTTCGAATTTATATCATCTTAAATTTATCTTGATAATCTTATTTCAGTCGTTTTAGTTTAAATTTTAAATAGGTTTTAAACATCTTGTATGGGAATTTCATCTTTAGTTTTAATTCGACAGCACCTCAGCCGTGCTTCGCCGATCCCACGTCTCACGCCTCATTAGACGCTTCTCTGTTAGTGTGCCTCACAATAACCTCGCATTTATGCACGTGCAGTAACTAACCCATCTGCGCTTTCCAGCGGGCAAGGTTTGTCATTTCAAGACGGCACTGCACCTTTATTTGCCGACGTCTTCACGGGCTTCACAGCGTAGCACTTTTCTTCAGTAACACGTAAACCTTAGTTCCTCTAGCTTACCTAGCGATAACCGCTCCCACCCGGAGTAACACTGGATTGGGCGTGGTCTTGTTGCGCTGCGACGCCACGAAATCTGTCGGTAAAACTTTGCTCTGGCACACCCCTCTCACTCCAGGGGTTGAACGCGAGTCTTGTGTGCTCTCAAATAATTACGTTTGGCCATCTCTCGTTTCTGATTACTAGTATCCCTGAAAGTTCCTTTATATTTTTCTGTTTGTTTTTTCTAGTATTATATGAATGGAGGTGAAAGCGCAGTATTCTGGGTGGGTATTTTGAGGATGGGGTAAATGATCGACCAAATGACGTCACGGCGGCCATCTTGGTGTCAATAATTCCTTAAAATTCATCAAAGTTCCAAAATGTTTCCCTATTTCGAGCGAAAAAAATCCTTTTTCAAGAGAAAATTTTTCATTTTTTTCCTCAAAAGTTCCGATAGTTTAAATTTCACCAAAGTCACTTAAATTCCACATCGAAAAACCACCCTGAGCCACCGAGGTCATGAACTTTTACCTTGAACTTTGGGCATGGCCTCGACCTTTGACATTGGCCTTAACATACGACCTCGGTCACGATATTGGTTTCCGCCATCTAAGATTCCGCTATCTTGAAATCGAGTGCCCAATCACGATTGTTGCACTTTTCGTTATGGTAGAACCTTCCGTCATTTTGGATTCAGATGTCACATCCGCCATATTGGATCTCATATCACAGCCACATTTTTCGATAATAACATCACATCGCCATCTTGGATAAATGACATCACATCTGCCATCTTGTATAATGTCATCGCTGTCATCTTGAATGGTGTCATTACCCCCATCTTGAATGACGTCACCGCCGAAATTCTTTTTTTCATGTTCTGCTGGAGGCTTCCATATTGAATACCTCCATCCTTGTTTCTGCTGTTTGGTCCTAGAAAGTGCCAGCATCGCTCTGTTTCATGCATGTAAGGTCGATTTCCCATACCTACCATTGTTGTTATGGCCCTTATTGAAATATTAAAATTAATTTTTATGCAAAATACATTGGAGGTGAAGTGATTCGAGCCATGAAAACTGAATCCTCTGGGTTGGAAAACATAAAACTTTCACCGCACAGCTTCGAGACATTCACCAGACCGAGAATTAAAAAAGGTATATAAAAATTAACACATATTCGGACTTCTAATTATTTGATATGAAGGAAAAAAAGCATAACAATCTAGTGAGCGCTGCCGCCATCATGTTTTTATACTTGCAGCTAGCAGCGCTAGATAATATATCGTCTGCTAGTTGGTGCTTCCGCATCGTGTTTTCAATTCTTGCAACTAGGAGAACTAATAAACACAGTTTCTGCTAGAGAGTTCTGCCACCACAAGAGTTTTATTTTTACCTGCTTAAGTGAAACAGTACTTATTACCATGGCATCCGCTATCTCTTCGACCACTTTGGCTGCCATCTTGAAAATATGTTATAATTAAGCTCAAAAATCAGGAAATTTTAATATATATATATATATCTGTTGCTGTAATGACTGATTGGATCGATTTTAGTCCTTTGTTTGTTCCTTCGTCAATGCAAAAAATAATAATAGTTTCAAGTATTTTTTTTTTTAAATTACTACAGAAGTGACGGGTTCAAGAAATAAAACACATTTTTACAAACAAAAATTTAAAATGTAAATTCAACTAGAGCAAGAACAAACAAATTACTAGCATTTCTCAATTTTTACAGTCTTCCTTGAGTGCGAAGCGAGACTTTTGAATGTCTTGGCCTGTAATATCAGGGCAAATTAATATGACAGTCGATTAACCAGACATGCTAATTTAGTTTCCCGGCATGTAATCGGTGGCCAGGACCATTCAGTTGGCGGCCAGGCATGTCCAGATGTTGGCCAGGAATGTCCAAATGTTGGCCACGCATGTCCATTTAGTGGGCAGGCATGTTCAGTCGACCGGCCAGGCCAGACTAATCAGTTGGCCAGGCACATTCAGTTAGTTAGTCAGGCTAACACGTCCAGTTGGTGGCAATGCACACTTAGTCGGTGACCAGACACGTATATTCAGTGGTCAGATATGTAATCAGTGGCAAGGCATTCTCAGTCTGTAGCCAGGCATGTACAGTCAGTGGCCAGGCACTTCCAGCCAGCGGCCAGGCACTTCCAGCCAGTGGCCAGGCACATCTAGTTGACTAGACACTTCCAGTCAGTGGCCAGGCACATTCTGTCTGTTGCCAGGCACGTCAGATAGGTTGACTAGATACATTTAGCAGGTTTGCCAGGCATGTCCTTTTAATGGTCAGGCACATAAAGTCAGTAGCCAAGCAGCCTTATTTTCGATACTCGACGGATATTTCAAACAGGCCATGTACATTGTCATATGTGTAGCCCAAATATCTCTGAACCAAGAGTTCTAATTTTTCGATACTTGAAATACCTTACAAAAAGGTCATGTACAATGTCAGACATGTGGCCAAGCATCTCCGAACCAAGACGTATTTTTCGTCGATACTCGGCGTACTTTTGACCAGAAGATGTACAATGTCAGGCATATAGGCCAAAGATCTCCGAACCAAGAGGGCTATTTTTTCGATACTTACAAACAGATAATGTATAATGAAAAGCATAGGCTTATATACCAGGGTTCTCCAAAAAGAGAATGCTTATTTTTCGATAATTATTATAACCTAGAAACTGGTCATGTCCAATTTCAGGCTATAGACCAGCCATCTCCGAACCACGAGACCAGTTCATATACTACGACGAACATATAGACCAAGAGGCTCCGCACCACGAGGCCAAGCCATGTCCAATGCAGGCATATTTATACCAGTCTTCTCCGAACCACGAGACCAGGCCAAGTACAATGTCAGGCGCATAAACCAAGTGTATCCAAACCAAGAGATATTCTTCGTCGAAACTTGTTACAAATTCCCAATAATTATGTTCTAATTCAATCAGACAAGAGTCTTCGAACTATTAGACATAAATTATGGATAGAAACTAGTACAAGAAAACAGTTCAAGAATTAAGTTTCTTTAATGCCTTATATTTACTTTATGCTTACAACAGGACCAAGAGGTGCTTAACCATTAAGTAATCAGTCCTGAGTATAGATGCGACGATAATAAACGAAAAGAGCAGGCAAAAATAACCCACACTGGACACACATTCGACGAAAGTAAACACATTTGGATACACAATAAAAGAAAACGACACCCATTTGAAAAAAGGACACAAACAAAATACACATTTGAATAAAGTACTCACACAAAATACACATTTGAATAAAGTACTCACACAAAATACACATTCGTAAAAAAAGGACAACACTAGACACCCATTGAACACACATTCGACAAAAAGGACCCACACTGACACACATTCGACGAAAAGACCAACATTTCGAAACACAAACAATAAAACGGACACACATTGGACACACATTTGTGAAAAAAGACACACATTTGTCAAAAATGACCCAAACAGGCACGACACACATTCGTCAAAAAGGACATACACTGGACACACATTCAATAAAAAATAACACAGAATGATCACACATTCAGTAAAAAAGGACACTCACTGAACATACATTCAATAAAAAAGGACCCAAGTTCGATAAAAGGACGCACATTCGAAAAAAGGTCTGCAGTTTGTATAACACAGGACCAGTGGTACGCTGGTCATTTCATGTGTTTAGGTGTTTCACAGCCTGCCAGTAATGAATTCCTGATAATGTAGCACTGCCTCGTTTACTTTATTTGATGCCAGGATAAAGACAGGACTAGTGGTACACCACTCGTTCTATATGGTCAGATGTTACATGGCCGGACTGCTAGGTTTGTGTGATAATGTGGCACATACTGCAGACTTGACTACCCACATGACATGTAATAAAAACCACATACTTTTATACGACCATTCAACTCAGTATCATATAGTCCCATTAGTAGGATACGATCGTAGAATATGGTATGATACGATCCTGTCAGTAGGATATGATTGGTCGCATGATACGATCGGTCGCAGGATACTGTAGGATACATTGCCTCAAACTGTAATTGGCTACAACTGCTCCAACTGTCCTTGGTTACAACTACTCCAAAGACATTTTGACTACAACTGCTCCAACGACATTTTGGCTCCAAATGCACTTTGTAAAACATATATCTACAACGACATTTGGTTTCAAGGTTACATGGCTACAAGACTAAGATGCTACAAGACTACACGGCTACAAGTCTATGACGCTACGAGTCTACAAGCCTACATGGCTACAATGATACTAGGATACATGACCACAAGGCTACAAGGCTAAATACGAGGCTACAAGGCTACATGGCTACAAAAGGCTACAATTTCTCCAATCATTAAAGAGAGTAAATAATCTCATGCAATAATCTTGTTGCTAGTAGTTCCGATTCTTGCATACAGTTTTTGCCACATGCTGTGTTGTACAGGCAGTCACTGTTTGTAGGTGGAATGTTCACTCAAGATTGCAAGTGAAGGAAAGCTGCGCTAGACATCAAAGGGAAGGGAAATCGTCTTGCATGATAGTATTTCTCAGCTGTCTCAATCAACTAAATAAAAATTGCAACGATCGTGAGTGGAGCACTTAATATTAAAATGGCGGAATTCTAGATGGCGGAAACCCATATGGCGACTGAGGTCAAAGTTCAAGGCCAAGGTCAAATTCTAAGGTTATGACCTCGGTGTCTTAGAGAAGCTAGTCGATGGTGAATTTAAGCCACTTCGTGGACATATCAAACTGCCAGAATTTTTAGGGGAAGATGGGGATTCTTCCGCGAAAAGATCATTTTTCTTTTGAGATAGGGAAATTTCTTGAAATTTTGAGAAATGTTGATTTATTTTTGAAGAATTTTGAGGAATTGTTGACTCCAAGATGGCCGCAGTGAAGTTAATGGTTGGTTATTGATATATCTTCTCAATCCTTACCTAGAATATTGCACTTGGTTTGCCACATACTACTCTTTTTAGCTCTATTCTCTCGGCTAACTTCCTCCTCCGCCGTCTAGTGATGGAAAAAACTTTCCAAAACATCTATATATCGAGTTTTCGATTTATTGCTTTAATTATATCAATGCCGATAATATATCGGCCTGAAAATATATCCTATGCATTACTTACTATAAAATTATTATTTTAGTATTGTTTTTAATAAGTTCTTGACACATCTAAGATAATAAATAGGACTATCCTAAAACGTGGGCCTGCCATTTGTCCGAATGTCCGAATATCCACTTCTCTGAGCTTATGTTCGAAGGCCCACTTGTCCGCGTGACTACTTCTCCGAGCGACCATCTCTCCGAGCTTTGAGGGACTGATGGTGTCTCCCACCCGCCAACCATGTTCCACCCTGCCTCCTCGTTGACCCCTAATCCCAGAACGGCAGATAGGCCGCCAATCAGCGATTTCAGTTCTCACACAGGGAGGAGGCTACCGAAACTAAAACCACTCGTACAATGACGTACATACAGCGACTAAGTCGGACAGACACGGCTATAGTCGCCCGGAGAGCAGACCCTCGGGCTTAGCACATTATCAGCTGAAGCAGGGTCCCATTTAAGGTATAATTCAAATTCCTGTCTCAAGACATGACTTAAAGAGCTTTAAAAAAATATTTAATTTTAAACATTTAATGATATTTTGACAAGGATTTAATTTAATTTTTACATGGCATTGATTCTATCATAGAGATGTGACTAATTAAGACAAATACCAACATACACTCAGGCCTTACCCTTGTCTCGAACTCCTATACCACTCGCACTATAATCCGACGTAAATTCAACTACGTTAAGGAGATCGACGAGCTTATTTCTCAAGACAGCGTCTCTTATCTCCATTTTTCACAAATAGCGAGTAGGACGACCTTCATAAACATTGTGTACTTTTAGTTCATCTTTTTTTCTTTCTACATATTTCCAGCTTGACGATGCATTCACTCAATCTGTTGAAATGTGTCCGAATGTAAACGTAAATATTGTAAATGTATAAGTTGACGATCGGCGAACAAAACCTTCCTAACCTTTGAAAAGCTGCATACTAAGTTATTTGTTATACCTACTGTATATTAATAGTGAATTGAAGCTTTTATGAAGTTGTGTATATTAGTCCCGTAGTAAAGTAGGCTACAGCTTATTTTGTAAAAATTTCATGTTCTATACATATGAACTAATTTGCAAGTTTTGTGCTAAGTAAACCGAAAGAAAAATACCTATCGGTACTGTCTAAAGCGCAGTTATATTTCGAAATACATATTTCTTCTGGAATGTTCTGGAAAATTCTTTAAACTTGTTAAATATTGTGAGAACTTTATGTAGGCCTAATAGCATCCTTAAAGTTCTTTAGTATTCCAAATTGATAATTATATATTTTTCAATATTCCATGCAGTGAAAATATTTCGAATATATTTTTTTTAATTAAATACTTTCAATATCGAAGTAACTTAAAACCAACTTCATACTATGCCTACTAAAGTAGTTATGAATTTTTTTCACGTTCAAACACTATATTTAATCCCTTGACTAATAAGTGATCGTATAAAAATTTGTATGGATCAAGGTTTAAGACAACGTTTTAATGGTTTGCAATAAGTTTCAACGAATAAGATAGTGTAGGTAGTAAGAATGTTTTTAAAAATACTTTATTTAAAATCCTGTATTTTCACCATTTTGCAAAACCTTGCAATGCCTTATCAAAAAGAAGCTCTTTTTAACTACACAAGTGTAGACACATATTAATGGATTAGGGTTGTAAACAGGATATGGTATTATCCAATCGTATTTTGATTTCAACCCCTGTTTTTTCCCCTTGCAGCATCTTTCATCTTATCGGAAATGTTTCTGACAAATGTTTTAGATAACATTTATAGGGTTCACAAAAAATACTTAGGGAACTATGAAATTTTTGTCCTCTAGCCCCCGTTTTTTCCAACCCTTGGAGGTATAGTTGGTCATATCAAAATTTTATTTTGACAAACATTTTTAGTTACTAGATCTTCTATAAGGAAATATATGTATAATAATACGAATTTTATAACATTAAGGGAGCTATAACGATTCTTTGTTTTTCAAAAACGTTCCCCATTTGTACTCCTTTGGTCGGATTATGCCCATTAACGAACTCCACCGTGATTGTTTATTACTTTATTTTATATGTCGGTTTGGAAGTGATTTGTGCAAAATTGCGGTAGTTATCGTGTCTATAAAATTGTGATATAGATATGTATAAATTTGTTTTAAAACATTTAAGTGGGCGATGGTTTTAGGGTCTATGGACCACGAAACTAAAAACTAAGTAAATATTTTCCGGAGGTCGTAATATGGTAAAGGCTACAATAGGCAGTATTCCTTCGAAATCGACCTAACTGTGACACGAAACAACCGCAGAGCTTCATAATTTTACTATATTATAGTATTATTCTAAAAACTCTAACTGGAGTTTTAGAAAACAATTTTGAAGATTTCGTTTAAAATTTCAAAAAAAAAAAAGTGTTTTCGTGGGCTAGAACGTGATCTAGGTAGGGCCCGACTGGAGGAAAATTCATTTAAACATACATATTTAGTTCTAAATACGTAAACGCAACAGAAAATAGGTGTGTATAACATGGAGATGGTAGCTTTTTCATAGAAAACTAACTTTATGCCAAATATATATTTAAAAATGAAAGTGTTGTTAAAATGTGTGTTAGTCACCATGCAGGCAAGAAGACTTAAACCTCAATGTGTGTCACTTCAAACATAGGGTCTATTAACGATTAAAATACAGCTACATAAATGGAGCACACCTTCATTTACAGCAAGTGTTTTGTTTGGCTATTTACATTAATCTTTCCCATAAATATAAGTATACTGTTTCCGAGTAGTTTGATAGAATTTTAAGAAGCCAGTAATAGTATTATGGTTTAGTTTTCCTTTAACAATATACATTTATCAAAGCGTGCGTGCGTATCAATATGCCTAGAGGACGTCCTCGAAAACCAAAGAATGACAACTTTCAATCTCCGAGAAGTCAAGAAGAGCCTGAAACTTCAGATGACAACTTGCAACCGTCATATTATTCTGACAGTTAAAATGTTATTATTAAATTCTGACCCAGCCATATTTTTAATCAAGAATTACAGCCATTGATTCACTAAATGGCGATGCGATTGTTAAATGTGTTCAAATAATCTGTGAAATTATGGGCTCAGAAATATCCTATAGTTTAAACGTTTTAAGATAACGTAAATTATTTTGGAACGACCCACAAAGTGTCGTAACATGAGAAAAATTCGATTACAAGATCTACGGCAGCGAGAGTCTCAGCGTATAGCCAGTAAATGTAAAGACTCAACTAGTACAGCGGATACAAGAACAAATATGTTATCACGACAGACAACACACAGCTTAAGAAAAAAATTACTTACTGACATATAAATGCGCTGTTAGTCCAGCTGGGCTGTTCCAAAGCTTGAGACAGTTCGAATTTTCTAGTATCCACTGCGGTGCTTTGAATTTTCCAAAAGAAAGTGTAAGCTCAGAAATAACAATTAATTGTTTTGAGATTGTTGTGGCGACAAAATCATTAACAGATATGAACTTATATCCCAAAAACCATGTAATTTTTTACATAACAGTTCGAAATTATAATTATAACATTAAATAAATTATTAATTAGCAGCATTAATTATATATTATTAATGCATTCAGAACACAATATACAATTAAAAATAAATATCCAAAATAGGCGTTTTTATCACCCTCCATAGAATATTATATGGGTGAGTAAAAATATGAACAAAATTGTAGAAAACAAAAAAAAATGAATTTTTCAATAGGAGATTTAAAATACGTTTATAAAATGAAACTGCAACTCCTGAACGCAAGTAATTTTTACACATATAATATATATTATAGATAGATTTCGAAAAAATACTACCTCTTGCAGTCGTTATCACGGGTACAACTTATGGATGCAACATAGTTATTATTTTCATGGCTCCTAGAACCCAAAATCGTAGTCAACAGAATTATGATCATTATTTAAGTACGAAAATTTCGCTCGTAATTGAAACTCGTCCCAGGGAAATGGGTGACGGGGAGCGGGGACCCCTCATTTGAAAGTGTCCATGGACTAGATTGTGTAAAAGCTCTATTGAAGCCCCCTAAAATTAGGAGGAGGGACAACCCCCCAAAGGCGAAAATTGGACGTCGAATAATTTTCGAAGCATAATTTTGGCTTATTGGTGGCGTGTGCCTTCCATGGCATAGATAGCATAGTATACCTTTAATATTCCCCTGCATGCCGTGTACCCATGGCAACATATATATATATATGTATATATATATATGTATATATATGTATATATATATGCACTCACACACACCTTAGCTAATAAACAGTGGCTTCAATCACTCCAATTTCAGGGTATTTACGGCTGATTTTGTACCATTTTAAGAACGATATGTGAAAAATTACAAAGGGTTTGAACAACAGCAATAAAAAAATCACTTTTCTTTAGATTAGTAGAGCCATCGTTGTCCTCTAGCTTGTAAGCAGGCTGAGCGTTACAAGTTTTATGTCTTTTTAAGCTCTCTCTTCGTGTAAACAACTTGCTATAACGAACACATCTTAACATATTGCGTAGTGAATTTTTAACACAGTTATTCTTCTCGTATTGTCTACCATTCTTTCTAAAGAAAAATTCCTTGCTGCAAAAATTACACCTGTATCCTTTCGACACAGTGGCAGACATCGAACAAGGATCCATATTAGTTACTAAGACTAATGGCAGATGTTTACAAAGAGTTTTAAATTGGAACCATTATTTAAATAGAAATTTTTAAATATTTCATCAGGAGAGTTAATTTATCTCAAGCAAAAGAACTTGTTGCAAATAGTACCGATTCTTGCCAACAGATGTCGTATCGGGTTGTGTTGAGGTTAAAATATTTATTTATATTATGTGGGATGCGGGTTGCTCACTAACGATCGCAAGAGAAGGATGGCTTCGCTAGACACCAAGGACAAGGAAGTTCCTATTGCATGATAGTGCTTCTTAGCTGTCTCAAAGCATATTATTTGACTGAGTAGTAGATGTTTATAATTTGAATTCCAACTGATAAAAAACATTTTTAGTTAGGTAATTTGGTAGCAGAAATTCACAATTTAAAAGTAACTCAAAAATTAAATTGCATGCCTCATTAAGTAAAATTTTTTTTATGCAGAGTTCGATTTCTCAGAAACCAACGGAATAATCAGGAGCACATAGAGAAAACTAAAGCGCCTTTTCCTTAATATAAAAAAAATAAATAATAAAAATAAATAAAAGTAATAAAAAGAAAAAAAGAAAAAAATAAATAAAAATTACAAAAAAAAAACTCTGGCTTGTTCTAGAACTCTATCCTTGCTTAACAACGGAGAAGTTCACCAGCTGGCAGAAGCAGTTTATGTAGTTTTTTATTAATTTTTTTTATTTTACATAAAACAGTGAATTTAAAAACGATGCCAAGTGACTATACAAAATTGTTATGACTTAAGTAACCAGCCCACAGTTATCCGAAGCATTTTAAGCCTTAGACAAATCTTCAAAGTAAGACATGCCAAACTATGGGCGACCCAGTCAAGAGACGTCTTATTAAATCTAATCAGTAGTCAATAAACAAACGCTACGAAACTTATTACACGTATTACTTTGGAGTTCATTCTATAGGTCGTTTACCTTAAGTATTTTTTTTTCTTAGTCCCTACCGATCGGCACATTGTATTCCGACAAACTGCTTTCTGGTCTGGCCATTTTCGTCGTGTATGCATCGGAAGTTCGCAGTACACGTGGCGAACAGGTATTCGGGGCGGCGGCATTAACTACCATAATGACCCTAAACCTAGGCTTTGTCTGTGGCTCTTGAAATTTTATTCGATTCGACAAAAAAGTTCAACTAAGCTCTGAAGAAACTCGCAGTTTTGTATTATATTTCATGAACTAAAGTTTTACAGCAGTTATTTACACACAAATTACGTTTGTCGATTCTCGAAAACCTAACTTTTGTTTTTCGGAATATTCAGAGATTATTTTCATTTTTGAAGTTTAAAAATCTAAGCTCTCTGTTTACGGCTTTTGGTAGGAGTAATTTCGTGAATGGTACGAACGTGGCGTGAAACGGAAATGTGTAACCACGGTGCTGCCAAATGTGGCGGATGACGCGAACCAAAGTTCACAAATACAACGAAAAGCTTTATAATATTAACTGTTTCATTAATTTTAACAATTTAAATGTCAAATCATATCCAATGCTGGGGTTTAGTATTTTTTTCAAGAATTTTTCGCTTTTATCGGAGCCATTTCGTTATATAGTTTAACCTTTCGCTCTGCTAATCGAATGATTCTATAGTAAACGTAACTGCTCCAGCAGCGAATTAAAGCGGCGAGTGCGGACAATACGTGTGATTCGCGTCAAGAAATGTAGCTGAAATGAAAAATTATTGTATAGCAGGGAATTGTTTTAAGAATTATATCGTAAATGTCGTATCCGAGTTTCGTAATATAGGTTTGTTTTCGACATAAGTAAACATTTATTTGCATGTGTTTAGATAAGAAACATCTACTCTTTAACAAAATTGTTTTAACTTTAGCGTCCATTATGGTGGCTGAAAAGATTACGAAGTCTGATAATGAAATGTGTTTACGACGCGAGAGAAATATGCATGGAGCGTGATGGTGTAGTGTTAACATACTGGAATCCCGCTGTAAAGAACACAGGCTCAAGTCCCTGTCAGACCATCCTGATTCCAGTTCTAAGTTGTTTCCCGAATACGCTCCAGGCAAATTTTGGAATGGTTCCTTAGGATAAGCCATGATTGGACATTCGGATATTTAGCGCATTAATTAAGTCGCAATTTAGACTGCAAACCTTCATACTCTCGCACTGGACACGCTACTCTACGACCGTGAGCCAACGATGTAGCTTGGAGAGAAGTAAGCGAATCAGGTGCTGCCAATTAACAATGATAAAAATGTTCGCGCTAAGAAATTAAGCTATTGAAAAGTAAACATGGGTCGATTACACCTACGACTTTGAATCTTCCCTGAGGCCAGGCGAATCCGCAAAATTTCCGGGTCTCTTGCCATAACCGAACACTTCCCCCAAAATATCCGGTATGTATGCAATACGTTAATATGTACCAGCAAAATAAATTCAAATGTGCACGTGCGTTTTATTGAACGTAGGAATCCATACTATGATAAGGCTCTTCTTCCTGCAAAGTGACAATTAAGATAAACAAACAAAAGTAACGCCACACTCAGGAGCGTAAGCAGAATTTAATTTCGTTGGAAGTATGGGGGATTTAACTCCCCATCTCTTCCCCGAAAGTGCGTACGTTATCATATAGACTGCTGACATACAAAATAAACTATTTTAAATATAACTTCATTAATCCAAATTTGATGACCTGCAAAATTGGCGTTATTTTCTGGCCCTTAGTCTGGGCTCCACAGACCGGTGTAGAATAAATTCGATGTCACGTGTTCATTGGTGCAGCTAAATTTCATCTTCTTTATGAATCACACCTGATTTTGTCAGTGGTTTTATAAGTTTTTTTAGAAGTTTGTCACTGGCTTCTTGTCCTTTAGGGCATGTTAACTCGTTATCCAATGAAAAGAGCTATTTAGGTGTACTAACCTTTGTTTTATATATGTGTATATTTATTGTAATCTGATAATGACGTAAATTAACACGTAAACGACAATGAGCTGTATTAATTTATGGGAAGAACAATTGACAGAATATTTAATGATTTTATTTCAAGGGACTTAATTATTCCCGCTTAGTTGCCTAGAGGTTAAGTAGGGGGACGACAAAATATTGGTCTGAAAGTTCATGCCTGAGGTAAGGACTTGAACACACGAACTTAAGATTTATCAGCTAGGTATACTACGCACTACATATCTGCAAGTTTCACAGCCACAACAAAAGGTTGTGTCACTGTCAAATTCAGGATCACAAGCGGTTGAAAAAGCAGAAAGAGGGAGAAAACAAATATTTGAAATACCACCACACAGACTCTAGCTAAACAGGAGACTTTGACACCAAAGCCGTTTCAATTTAAGTAAATCCGGAAATATTCTGCTCTAACTTTTCCTGCTGAAGTTGCTTTTAAGCGGTGACAGTTGCCGTTTCCGCATTGCAGTATTTACCGGACAATGCTGATCTGGCACTAAGATATTTAATGTTCAAGAAAACTTGCTCTTTTAGAAATCAAACCCTTAAACAAATGGTTATTACTACTTTATATATTAAGAATGTTTATACTACCTTTACTTGTGTGGCTATGCCAGTGCGAAGTAAAAACAAAAGAATAGGTACCACCCATATTCTGGAATTCTGGGTGGTAAAAAAAGAAAACTTGATGCGGTTTACGAGAGAGCAGTTAAACACGTTACCCCCGCAAAAAATTGACTTTAATTTGAACTTCCGCTGGGGGAAGCCATGCGCCATGGAATACTGACAGCGAGCGACACGCCAGCTACTCAACAAGGCAACCTGGCGTTCGCAAGGGAAATATTTCAAAACTGAACTCCTTTAAAAACTACAAATAAAGTACTGTTTATAACAAAGATCGCAGGCTTTCGCGGCCATTGTCTGAATTAGTTTGACGTCCAAGGTGATATATTCGCCTTGGACGCGGCTACAACCCAGACGCCAAGCTATTACTTACTGTTTAAAACATACAGTAATTTCACAAGAAAGCATGTACAAGGTGCGTGGTCTCGACTGATGTTGTATTTTTACTCCATTCTAAATAAAAATAAAACTTAAGTTAAAATTTCAATCGTTAAAAATGGGTTACTATAAGACTGTATTTTCTTTCTCCGTTTTGTAAACCATAACATAGGAAATATCATGTGGCTTTTGACAATAAATGTAATCAGATTATTTTGCATAACATATTCAGTTTAATACTTGTATTTTTTTTTAAGTTATACTTCTTTAGGCACGTAATGAAATAATGATGAGAGTGAATTTTTACGATACGCTTGCAGCATGTAATAAAAATTGACATTATGAAAAAAGGCTACGTACAAAAAAATTATATAAGCTTATGTGCTGTTAAATCACTAATTTAGTGATTGATATTGAATGCTGGACCATATAAGCAAAAACATTTATTTATTGTGAATATTAGTGATACAAATTTTGTTTATAAACTTTTCCAAGTGTATTTATGTAAGTGTGGTTATGTTGCCGTATGTATAGGTAAAGATGTCAGGTTGCTTGTACGCTTCCATTGTCGCTGCCAGGTAGTGTCTGTATGGTATAGTAGTCTCCTGGCCGTTTTCATGGGAGGTTTGTGAGGTTATGTTCCCTACGTATAATTTATTTTCATTATAAATTTTAGATCATTGCATTACTATTTTAAAAAAAGTAAATTATAAGTTAGAATAAATATTTAACATATTTAATTATTTTTTATTATTTAAAATTTCTCAATTATTTTACTAAATGTAATTATTAATTTTAACTTGTGTTTATATTAATACTGAATGCTGAGAATTAATTGGATTTTTTCAACTTTATGGAATTTATACTTTACGAACCGAATTTATAATATCACTTCAGTCCTTTCATTATTTTATGCAAAATAAAAGTTTGTCTTTACAAAGACCTTAATATTGTTAGTCAACGTGCATAGGTAAGCTATTGTTATTGTAAAATTTTAATTGCCCTATTTATTTTCCACGCGCAGTTAATAAGTGACGTTGCGGGGTTAGGCTTACATACGAATAAATAAATTACATTTTTTGCCAACTATCTTGGCGTATTATTTTTTTTGCAAAAAAAATTACATTTGTACCCTGTGGCGGATTTAGAAGCTGGCGAGGCATGAAATGTTGTGTTTAGAATGTCATATTTTTCTGTTTTTTTTTTTATTTTTATAACGTAATTTGACTAATTTAATTTGCGGGTTTTAAAAGGTTTGTCTATACTAGTCAGCATTCCCTGTCATATGTCATTTCCCTGTTCAAGATGAAAAAATGTAATTTGGCAGGTAGAGAACAATATGATTTATATTGGCAGTGGCCTGCCAAATTCGTTTTAATAATTCGCAACAGAGTATAATGAAAACTTTCGCTTATTTTAATAACAACGTTCATTGAGTCGTGGGTTATTTAACTCACCTTAATGAAATATAAAGCAGATTAAAAAAATTGTGAAAAAGAAAAATTCGAGACTCAGCCATGTGAAACCAGGACAGATAATGCAGTGTAGCAGCACCCAACCACTGTCTTCATTATCTACGTACAAAAATGTGGAATCTACCATTAATACAAAAAAAAATAGAATTTTGTAGTATGTGAAACGTTATAGGTCATAACATAAGTTATAACATTATAAGTAAATCACATACAAATATTTCCACATAAATACCTGTATATTCTTAAGCCAGAGTATATAGACATATAACTATCAAATTCAGACAATATGCTTATAAACATAACATTTTCGGTCCTCGTCCTATTGGGACCAAACAAAAAAAAATAGAAGGGGGAAGGACTTTGTGCAACCCATAAAAACTTAATGTTGTAAAAGTCTCTTATATTTTATTTATGTGTCATTTTCATATCGCAAAGGAAGGGTTCGGCGCTAGCATGACTTATAGTAACAGACGTTGAGTAGTCACGCGAAAATATGACCTATAAGCTTCAATAATCTTCGTTAAAATTTGTAGCATTCCTTTATTCATTGCCTGAGATCGATGGAATCAGCTACCCCGCACTTGACTGGACCAATTAAAACAAAGCTTTTGTGTTTATAGAAAATTTGATATTCATCTAAGGGTAATTATCATGTTGAACATATTTATTTCAGCCATATGAGAGAAGTTGCATTGTTGAAATACTACCCTGGCACAAAAATCGCAATTAATTAGTATCTCTCCTCATAGTTAGGGTTTATGATTATAGAGACCACAATAATCTTGGCGGTCCAGCGACCAGTAAACAACCATGCCACTTGAAACACTTCACAAATAAGAAGATACAGTAAACAAATGGCAATGGATCGATTATAAAGAGACTTGTGAAGTCTAGCCTACAGGTCACTGACCCTGCGATTTTTTCCCCCCACGAACAGGCTACTACATAAACGGTTTGCTTGCCTGAGTTGGGCGCGGACATCAGAAGCTGGTGGCTGGATGGTCGCGCGCCTAGGCCCAAGCCGACTCCGAACTTCCCGCCCGGTGTTACCGACCGCTACTGAACTCGCACCTGCAACTGCTTCTCTCTCTGCTCGCCGCTTCAACGCTCCGAAGCACCGAGCCTAGCTCGCCGGGCCGCCGCCAGGAGCGCTGGCCGCACGCTGCAAGGCGCTGCCAAGCGGCGAGACCGCGAACTAGTGCTCACCCAACCTCCTCACGCAACCATATACCGCTTCTATGATCTCGTGTTCTTGATCATTATTTAAAATAAATTCGTGAATAAATCGTTAATTATTTGTAAAGTATTAAATTTTATTTAATATATATTATTTAAACGTTTTT
The DNA here is from genome assembly GCF_032445375.1 of Bacillus rossius redtenbacheri. Lineage (NCBI taxonomy): Eukaryota > Metazoa > Arthropoda > Insecta > Phasmatodea > Bacillidae > Bacillus > Bacillus rossius. Next base: position 38,935,492 of record NC_086331.1, on the reverse strand, counting down.
TGAATCTTAAAACCCAAATATTTTTGTCAAACTTAGCATGAACTAACACCCCATCTACAATGGCACGGAAGCAGAGAGGAAACACGTAAACGGAGACGAATTATCCGAACATTTCACAATCGCGTCTGCTGCTTCCACGAGGCACGGAAACGTAACAAAAGGCCACCAATGAGATTGCATTTCAAGGTTACGAAATTTTTATTTAAGTTTTAAAATTTTTGTGCCTTGAGATTTTAGCACGGGCATTATTTACATATATTACAAAAATAAACGACAAATTAATAATAGAACACTAGATATTATTGTGATTGAAACAATTTTTAACGTATTTAGTACACAAATACAAATGGCTACCACAGCTGTCAAGAAGCTACTCCGCTTATATTGGTCTCCTCTGCGTACCAACTATTGTAGAGACTCTGTTCCGTGAGATCCGTTTCCGTTTACGTGTTCCGTCTCCGTTTCCGAATCATCGTAGAACAGGCCTAAGAGTATGTAATCGTGCTGTAAAAGTTTTAAATTAATCGTTTTTTTGTAACCTTTGACATGTATTACTGAATTTTTTGTACCAATATCATTTATAAATCAATAAAAATATTGTGGCTTTGCTCTTGCGATTTTACAGTATTTCTAAAATCTAACCATTGAAATAAAAGTATGTGATTAATTCCAAAAAAAAAAAAATACTAAATAAATTGACACAATAAATTGTTCAGGAGCACAAAAATGTACTTCATAGCAAAATCACTTAACAATGATTTTTTTAAGTGTATATGCGTAAGCCTTTTAAATTTTTAGTAGAGACAAAGTATTTGATTTTAAAACATCTGTTTTAGAGTGTTCGAGTATATATTTTTCCGTGGTGAAATCACATTTAGATACCTCCTTTTCATTTCATGAGGTAGACAATTTAAAAAATTGTTAAACACGCACCTATTTTATTTTAACTATGTTTATGCCATTGTTTACACTATTTTTTTATTAATTATGGTTAAAACTACGCTTAGAATAATTAAATGATTTCACCTTATTAAAAATACGTCCCATTATTTAAGAATATTTGATATAATTGCATCTTTATTTGATATAAAGTGTACAGATATCAAATGTATTATCCACCATATTAGTTGATTCTTAGTTAGCGTAGTATTACTTAAATAAAATCCCCACATGTTTAAACTCTCTCTTATCCCACACGGATACCCATATAATTTTTCAAAACTACGTAAAAATGGCAAAATCAGTTAACCAAACAAAAATTTAACACATGCCGTTTTTCTTTCTTTTTAACGCAGATGTCAATTCTAAAATAATTATGTAAACATATTTTTATATAAAGTTTTAATATTTCTTGCCAATACTGTTTTACTGGATAACATAACTTTTTATTTTTTGAATAATACTAACCCCTGTAACAACTTAGGGGGTGACATTTCGGAGAACGTTCAGTAAGAGACGGTAGCTGAAGGTATCTTTATTTATTATTTTCAATATCTTAAATTAAGTTTGGTTTAATCAGAATATAATACTTTTTAATGTTAAAATTATATTTACAGTACCTATCTCACCTTTTAAGAACTAGAACTAAAGCATTGTAATAACGAGTCGGTAGATGTTGCATGTTTATAAATCATAACAAATAATTTACATCCTGCTTGATTAGCTTCAGAAATACGACTTTTATAAAATATTGACCGCATTTTTACCTCTTTTTCGTTTGTATATAGTAAAATGGTAAAGAGTTGAACCTGTTGCTATAAAAACTAACGTGACCCCGTTTCACTGCTTTTTTGTCACTATAGAAAAATGTTAAATATACTCTACGTAATTAATTATTTACGTTATTTATGTTAATATTCTTACCATCAGCTTTTTTTGTTATAAGGGTTATAATTTTTTTGTGATAAAATCAAACTTACTCCCAATTCAGACGCTTTAAAGATAAAACTTTAAAAAAAAAAATTGTAACTCTTTATACTTAATGATCATTCTTAATGTCTATCCTTTTGATCTAGCAGATTCGGAAGTATGATTTTTTTTTCTTTAAACCAAACTTAACACCTTCAACGCCCTTAGGGGTTCAGCAATGCAAAAATGCTATTAAGATTAAATTTTACATCATTATTTTTACCATTAAGTAACTTCTTACTTAATTGGTTTAAGATATAAGATATTAAGAAAATAAAAAACATCTCACCTCATTTTCACCCCTATTAAAAGACAAATTTTAAAAAAACGAAAAAAATAAGCAAAACATAAATTTTGATGCAAGTTTTTTAGTTTATTTTTACCTATTTATAAATGAAATGTAAATGATAGTTTCTGTTTTGGAAAAAACACCTACACGTTTTACCATCCTTAGGGATTGAATTTCGCAAAATGGTAAAATTGTGGTTGGTAGTTTTCGTATGTTTAGAATTGGTACCCAAAATAATTTACTATGCTTAATTTCATTGTTATAAATCTTTAAACCGTACCCTTTTTAACCTCTTGGAGTTACTTTTCTAAAAATGTAAAAATTGTGGTCACCATATCTTTTTTCTATTTTGCTGGAGGCCTCCATCTTGGATTCCATCATCTTTGTTTTTGGTGTTTGTTCCTCGGGAACACCAGCATCGCTCTGTTTAATGCACATAAGGACGATGTTCCATTACATGCGAATTCTATTATGATCCTTATCGACATATTTAAATTAAATTATACACAAAATACACTGGAAAAACTGTAATCGAACCATCACAGCTCAGTTCGCCTTTAACCGCGCGGCCATGGAAACAATTACTAGACTGAGAATAAAAACTATCACATATATTAGGACTTGTATTTTTTTTAATTTGAAGAAATAATAAATCTCATCACATGATTGAGACCGAGACACCGAATTTATTTTTTCGATACATGCTACCAAGAGAACTAGTTAACACAAATTACCTACTAGAGAGTGCGGCCGCCATCTTTTGTTTTTTGTCTTGTTACAATGAGTGCTAGTGTCACGTAGTACACATTCCATCTGCTAGAGGGCACCTCCGCCATATTGATTTAATTTTTACCAGCTTGAATGAAGTAAATAATTTGCTAGGGCATTCTCCATCTTGCCAGCTGTCTTGGCCTCCATTTTGGAAATATTTATTTATTAGGCATGAAATTTTGGTCAGTTTCCAAGCTCATAATAAAATCGCTTGTAAGAATAATGATTGACTCGATCGATTCCTGTCCTTGGTTCGATCCCTGGACGTTGCAAAAAAAATGCCTTTTCAGAAAAAATCAATTAATAAGAAACCATAGCGAAATAACCTAAAAGTGACTTAAATTAATATTTCACCAACTTCTAGTTGGCCAATGATGACATATTGACTGCCATTTAGCAAATTAGTAATATTTAAGCTAGAATTTCGGGAAAAAATCCAGAAATGATCAAAAATCGCTCTTTAATGTAATAATTTATTCATTATTTCGGTTCGATCCTTGATGGTTAAAACTAAGTTTATTTAATTTTAATTGTTATTTAAGTGACAGTTTTAATAAATAAAACTTCAAAGTTACATATCAAATAATATTACGTAATTTCTTCGTGTTCAAACAAGCTAATTACTAAAGTATTTAGTGTTTCTCGTTTTCTACAGTCTTCTTAGAAAGCGAAGAGAGACTTTACATACCTTGACATGTGTTTTCAGAGCAGTTATACATGAAGTTGATTAACCAGGTGCATCCAGTCGGCACCAAGGCACGCGAAGTTAGATGACAAACTCGACCAACCGCTTGGTCAGTCTAACACGACCAATTGGTGGCCAGGCTCATCCAGTCGGTGGCTAGCCACTTCCAGTTTGTGGTTAGGTACATTGAGTCCGTAGCCAAGATGCCTTATTTTCGATACATTGTATACATTTTATAAAGGTCATTTAAGATGTCAAATGTATAGACCAGATGTCTCCAAACCACGAGGCCAATCGACCTGACTACAGAAATAATGATCCAGACTCAACGAAAAGGACAACGTGCTCCAAATGTTAAAATTTCTCCAAGGCTCCAATTAATCCAAGTGCTCCAATTTATCTAAGTGCTCCAGAAGTTCCAACTGCTTCAAAGTTCCAAGAGGCTTCAAATTTTCAACTGCCCCAAGTTTTCCAATGATCCAACAGCTCCAATGCTTCAACGGTTCCAATTGCTACAAGGCTCCAAATGCTCCAAGGGTCAAAATGCTCCAACGCTCCAAAGCACCAGAGCTCCAACAGCTGCAAGTGCTACAATACTTCAACAGCTTCAAGTGTTACAATGCTCCAATTGCCCCAATTGCTCCAAACGATTCAAGGCTCCAACTGCTCCAATTTCTCCAATTGCTTCAAAGCTTTAAAGCTCCAACAGCTCCAAAGCACCAACAGATCCAAACCTTCAACAGCTCCAAGTGATTCTATGCTCCAATAGCTCCAAGTGCTCTAATGCTCCAATTGGCCTAATTTCTCCAAAAGATTCAAAGCCTCAACTGCTCCAAATGTTCCGAATGCTCCAATTGCTCTAATTGTTTCAAATCTTTAAAGCTCCAACTGCTCCAAATCTCCAACATCTCCAAGTGCTCCAATGCTCCAAGTGCTTCAACAGCTCTAATACTCCAATTGCTCCAAGTGCTCCAACAGCTCCAACTACATTTGGCTCCAACTGATTTATTTTGCATTTTGATCGAACTTGGCCAGATTGCTTTTATGACTTTATTATTACTCTTCATTTTGTCAGGCATTGGTGAAGATTTTTACATATTTAAGTTAGAAATTTTATTATGAGATCTCGGTATTGGAATGAATTACAAATACACTCATGACTTCATTTATATTTTCAACATGGCCTCCATTTCCTGACCTCCCAAACTCCAAGACCACTTAATACTTGAAATAAAATCCTAAGCAGTACATTTGCCAACTGTTTTTCGCTACCATCTGCAGTTACATTGGAGATAGTGGCAAAGACAATTTTATGCATCAATTCTCACCAGCCTTGGAAACAGAAATCTGTTAATCTAGCCGGTTGATTAGCCCATCTCTAGAAGGTAACAAAAAAACTACTCCTAAATATTACCACGTTACAGTATCAGTCTTTTTTTCAGATAAAGCGTAAAACCTGGTGATGATCGGCAGACACAGTTGCAGCCCAAGACCATTTAAATTTACGGGACCCTAATATTTTGGAGATGTGTCTAACTGGTGGCCTGGAAGAACGGTTCAGGGGGCCTTCCTCTAAAAAAAAAAAATTCTTCACAAAAAATGTTTTAACCAACCGGGAAATTAAATGTTGACAGTAGTTTTAACAATTCAACTTTTAAATTTTGATATTCTTCCCTGATAAATTATACTCGGGGTAGTTTTATAAATGGTTAAGATCAAAGTCTGGTGTAATCGCGTAATTATGAGACCGTAAAATCTTTGAAAGATTGTCTAGTGCGAAAAAATTAAAATTTAATTTAGCTCGAAAGATATTGACCAGCACTTTAAATAACATGCTAATAACAACATAAATATTAATTTTTTTATGACTGTCCATATTTTTCACAGAAAACTAGACAAACAAGGAAAATAAAAATGGAAAGACTGGCGTGGTGCTGTGGGCAGTTATCCGGCCCTGGGAAGACATGTTGATGCACGGCCGGAGGGGCACATTTGGCCGGCTCTGCCAACGACACCCCTCCCGTACCTCTACCCCTAAAGGTATAACTGGGAGTTAGCTAACAGAAGCCACTTTTAGAGACAGTGCTTAGCTACAGACCGGCTGGGAAGACATGCCTCTCCACCCTGCAACAGGGGCACGCTTTCGCCCGCACAAAATGTCCGAATAACACGTCACTCATTCCATATCTAAGGTAAGTTACCCCAGTGCACTCCTGCCAAATTGCGTCAGCCGGAGGACTCAGTGATCTTTCGGCTGCGACACAGCCGAGCACTGCACTTTTGCACTCCATAGATTAGTGCGCCACAACCAACTGTCTTACACCCCAGAGGACTGAAGTCCTCCGGAATTACGGGTCGAAGTCCACACACCGAACTGATTCAACGTGTTTAGGGGCTAGTCTAAGAACCCTCACCCCCCGCCCTCATGGCTTGCCAACAATTATGTCAGGCAGACGTCGTCGAACGTAAAAATTCCAAGTTTTTGAGGCTCTATCCCTCTTATCTCGAGCATGCACCCATAGGTCAGGTGGGTGCATCCATGTTCGACAAAAAAAAAACCAAAGAGTCGAATGTCTTCACCTGGCAGCTTGACCAACATACATCTTGGATGCATGCATCTTATTCCCAGGAGTCAAGTCCCTCCAGCTTCAAATACTGCAGGCTTGAAAGGGTTCAGTGGCAATCCTAGACTTTGCGGGGCCCTGGGCTATTTACTCTTATGGAGGCCCTCCCCCCAGGAAATTAAAAAAAAAATACTATTTCAATATCCTTTTTGAACCCATCCTGGAACATAAATTTTTACGTTGGTTTTGCTAATTTATCTTAAAAAAATTATATTCCTTTCTGATAAATTACCTTCGGGTAAGTTTTATAAATGCTTATGATCAAATCCGGTATAATTTCGTCATTACCGTGGCAATAAAATATTTAAAATAATGTTATATAACGAAATAATGAATTTAAATAAGTATTTAACAGCACATTAATTTACTATATAACCAAAATTTAATTTCCTTTTTCCAATTAACTTTTATATTTTTAACAGAACACTAAAAAGACAAGAATAAATAAAAAATTAAAACACTGGCATGGGGCACCGATAGGCGCGAGCACAAAGCAAGGAAGATAAAAAAGTCGAAAGTCAATGCTTTAACTAATGCTCTTATTTTCTTTGTATTTTAGCGAACAGTGCGGTATTTATAGGCAACTTAACAACCTAAAAGTCAGTTTCAATTGAAAAAAAACACATAGGCCTTCGTGCAAACTTCTGCACAGGTGCACATGGTAGCCATGTTTAAATAATTCCTACCAAGATATTTCAACATTGTAAAAAATTATTCCAAAATATTATATTTTTTCATTATACTCAATACGCCACTCCGTAAATACACCATTCAAAAATTCTGATATAATGATGTTTGTAAAATTAATTTTTGAAGTCATATTTCTTTAAGTGCGTTATGAACGATTGATGAGAGTGAATTTTTATAATGTGCGCAACATACAAAGAAATTTTAACAGGATCTAATAAGGCTTAATACAAAAAGTCTTCATACAAGTAACAATTATATATGTTCTTTCAAATCTTATACATTAGTGATCGATATTTAAAACTGGTCTATATCATTAAAAACATTTATTTATTGTGAATACTCGTGATGGATATTGTGTTTATAAATTTTTTTCAATTTATTTATATAAGAAATGTTATGTTACCGTATGTATAATTTATTTGCATTTTAAATTATTACATTATTATTAAATAAATAATTAAAGTTTGTACATTTAAATATTTTTTATATATTTATTAATTTTCATTATTAAATAAAAATGATCTCTACTATTTTACTAAATTAAATAATTAATTCTTTACACGTGTTTATATCATATTGAGTAGGTAATGAGTATTTATTAGATTTTTTTAAATTGATTGAATTTATACTTTACCAACCGTATTTATAATATCCCTGTAGCCGTTTTATTATTTTACTTCAAATAATTTTTTTTCATGCAAAATTAAAGATAGTTTTTTACTACGTCAAGTAAGTATAACATCTAACGCGCTTACCTAAGTACACGCACACATTTTTAAAGTAAAACTTCTTTGTTGAGGGGGCTACAATTTTCACGCGTTACGGAAATTCCGATCGCATGAGGAGAATATAGTTAGGTAGGATTTGGGGGAACAGGTAAAGGAGGATAGTGCGTCAGCGGCGACGCTACTCCAACGCATGCACAAGCGGTCGAATGGGAATATGACAAGGGGGGATAGGTACGTAGCGTAGCATGCTATATGCTAGTTGTAACGGCTGGAAGGGTGACGGCGGGGAAGAGCTAGAAATGACGCAGCAGTGATGCTACGGAATTTTCGCAACACTGCTTGTGTTTGTCTACTCCTCACTTTTCGTAATTTATTTTATTTTATTTAAAGTATCTACGATTTATTTATTCGGGTGCAAAATAGTTATTAATTTGTGCAATTAACACTTTTATTATGATTTATTTTTATGTGAATAGTGTGATTCAAAATGTAAAAAATACGTACAGACTTAATAGCTTAGCTTAATAAGTGTAACTAATTTATTTTGGGTATGTGAACACTGTTATTTGAAATGTCAAAAGGACTTACGGACTTGTAATATAGACTTTATAAGTGTAATTAATGTTCCAGTATAGTGTTTTTTTTTTCATTTGAGATCGTACCCGCATCCTTCCTCTTCTCAATTATTATATCTGGTTCGATTTAAAAAAATACTAATCTTCTCTCTCCATCTCTACCTATATATTAAAGGAAGAAGTTTCACTTCTTTCGCGTGTGGACTCCACGTCCACACTTTTTTTTAACTTAAATTATTATGTTTGAGCAAGTTCAAAGTTTTCTTTATATTTAAAACATACTTTTTGATGTTGGCATTTATGAACCGCATAATTTATTTAGTGGCGATATTCCGCCTGTTCAGCTGCGCCCAGAGCGTGTGGCCCTGGGGGATTGGCCGGTCAGCCCTGCTGCAAGGGCTCCTCCTACTCACTGCAGCCACGTCACCGCAGTCCGTGCCATGTTTGCAGCAGCGAATAGGCGGTTGCGTGGAACGGTTGTCCGGTCGAGACAAGCCGCTGCACGCAGTGAGTCAATGGCGTTCGAAAAGGAGCTTGTTTCACAAAGGTAAACACAAATATTGTTACTTACAACTATTAAAAAATCAACTCTTGTAATCACATGTTGTTACAAGCTGGTGTTTCACCTGAAATTTCAATAGTCGTCTCTGGCCAGTAAACGTTTCAGTTTTCGTCTGACTAGTACCAACAAGATTTGGCAACTTCGCCACACTTCTAACTTTAAATATTTTGTAACATAACCACGCTTGTAAAGGTCGGGCAACAGTCGCAACAGCATTCGCGCGGCACACACGCACGGAATTTGAATTTACACAAACAAATAGTAGCTGCTGCATTGGAAAACAGCACATGCACAGGAAAACAGCACACGTTCGATTCACAGAAATTTGTTCAACTGCTAACTTATTTCTGTGCTGTGCGCCGATTTCCGTGCGCGGAAAAATAGCATAAACTACGTCATCGGCATAGAAAAAATAACGATTTTTTGATATGTGAATTCCAAAGATGTGTAGTGTAAATTTACTTGAATAATTATGTTATTCATTTGCAAAGTAAAGCTTTGTAGTTTATTATTCTTATCGTTAGAAACAACATGGCGAAACTTAATTCTTGGATTTAGGTAAACAACTGATATATATATATATATATATATATATATATATATATATATAATAATAGGCGATAATACTCAAAAGTCTTAAACTGAAATTTCCGACACAAGAGCATCAGGAAATGCAGTTGAATGTTTCAAACCACTGTGTTGGGTGCGAATGTGGCTTCAAATTATATGCTTTGGTGTGCAAATGTGATGTTTACATACTGTTTGCGTGATATCGCGAATGAAGCATAAGGTTTATTAAAAATGTTTTGTAAATATAAACTCATTTTATTAATCTACCTGTAAAAATTATTACTCTTTAGTTGCATTATAAATTTGCTTATTATTTTAGTTTACTTCTGTGTGTTTTTTAACTCATTAGAGAAATACTTAAACCACAACTTTTTCCTATGATTATTATTGATAAACTTGTATGTATAATCTACATAAGATGTGAGTTTAGAAGTCAAACAACTGTCAACTACAAGTTTATGAGATGCAATGGTTGATAAAACAGGTATTTTTTAATTAGCTAACAAGTTAAGCTTTTGTAAATTTTGTGGACATTCCCTTGTCATTTCAAGTATACAATAGTGCTTTTGTGTAACACTTGTACCTGGATATTTCCACAAATAGGTAAAATTTTACATGTAAGTTACAAACTTGTAGGCCAACTTTTGTGAAATAGGCCCAAGTTCTTGCAAACAGACAGAGTAAGGCACTATTTTCGTACAAAACGTTGTTTGTAGATTCTGCACATTGCATTCAATTTTTCAATATGGTCAGCTCGTCTCTGAGAAATGGTAACAACTCGTCCAGAGCTGCTGTATGCAGTTTTAGTCATGAAATGAAGTAACGTTACAGGCCTGGGACGTGCCTGTAAGCGAGGAAAGTTCCAAACAAGCTGCCAACAAAGTCTTAGATCTGCAAAAGATCCTATAGGTCTCTGGGAAAGGTGCTTCTGTCTACTGGCACAAAGTTTAACTAAGGAGAGAACACCAGCCTAACAAAGGGTAAATCGCCCTTTAGTAACCAAATTATATAGAAAAATAATTTCAAAAAAATTTTAAAATTATATAAAATTAGAAAAAAAAAGTGTCGAAATTCCTAATTTCCGGCACATACTCTCCAACTGAAAGGCGGAGCCAGGGTAAACAACCAACAGTGAACATAAAATGATTGAAATCTGGCATACTTACCCTGTACCAGAATCGACTTAGTTAAACTACTTACAATACCTGATGAACTAACTAGGTAACATGGCCGTACAAAACAACTTTAAAAACTAACTCACATGTTTATTCATTGTTTACACATAACTTTATGAACTAGGTATCATCATTCTCTTATGTATTAAGTTACATATTTATCTTATGTTTTAAGTGCTCTTATGTACTAAGTTGTCTTATATACTAAGTGGATTTTACAGACTAAGTGGTTTTTACATGCTAAGTGGCTCCACTTAAAAATAATTTCTTATCCTAAAACATTCTTAATACTAAACATCTGAACTGTAAACACTCTTACAAACTAGTACCATGTATTTTTATCACTTATAAATAGAACCTAGGATTTTTATATCTTTCAACACTGCGTGTTGCAGATGGCATGCCGAAGCTTTGTTTAAGACTCCTCGAATAGGAGTAGAGGGCTGCACCTAATTTAAGTTGGGATGCACTTTCTTTAGATGCGAAATGTGCGTGCGCGTTATGTACGCACCAGAACTTGGGTCGGCTAGGGCGACCGTTACTGGGGTTAAAAAGCGCTGGATTTGCCACGAGCCATTCCAGCGATAAGCAAGTTTGGCTGATCGCTTGTCGATCGCCTTACTTAGTGGGTGTGATCTGCACAACACCATATCACCTACCCTGTATGGATTAGGCGAACGTTTCTTGTTGTATCTCTGCCTGCTTGCCGCATGGGCTAAGTTCAGGTTATGCTGAGCTCTTCTCCAGACCTCTTTTATTTTGCGAGGATTATCTGGGAGAAGCTCTTGTAGTAACCAGAGATTAGAAAGTGGATTATTGGGTTTATACGTGAACATGATTTAAAATGGTGTGGTTTTGTGTCCCTCATGTCGAGCATAGTTGAAATCCATTTGTAACCAGACCAAATTAGTGTCCCATTTATCCTGCGAGTTCGCATGATACGCTATTAAAGCGGATCGGAGGTTCCTATTAAAACGCTCCGCATGTGAAGGCTGTGGATAATAGGGAGAAATAATTACGTATTGAATGCCATGGGAAAAGCACATATTCTTGAAAAGTTTGGATATAAATAGTGATGCGTTATCTGACACAATTATTGAAGGTAAGACAGATATTTTAAAAATGTTATTTTAAATGCTAGTATTGTGGTTTCTGCGGTGGCTCGCCGGAGGGAAATAAGCCATACAAATTTAGAAAATGCATCAATAGCTACAAGAAGCATGGTGTGTCCAGTTTTAGAACGGGGGAAGGGGCCAACAAAATCTATAAATATTTTTTGCATAGGCCTTTCGGCCACATCTGATGTTAAAAATCCAAATTGGGTTTTCTGTGCTGGTTTACTCAGGGCGTATAATTTACATAATTTTACCTTCTCAGCAATGTCTTTATGCATTCCATCCCAAATAAAATGGCAGCGTATGCCGTCAATTGTTTTGTATGTGCCCAGATGTGCTCCAATGTGTGAGCTGTGATAATATTTAAAAACCATGTCTCTTAAATTCTGAGGAAGGGCTATTCTGTAAGTTTTGCATTGTGCTGTTCGTCGATACAGGATACCATTTGAAATTTTGTAGAATTTTGGCGGTGTACCGGATTTTATTTGCTGAATAATATCTGAAATGTAAGGATCTGAATTTTGGTGACACTGTAAGTCTGAAAACGCTAAAGGAAAATCAGTGAGTAGAGCATTACATGAAACTAGGGGTTCCTCCTGAAGATAAGATTTGGAGGGATTCTCGAACATTCGAGAAAGAGCATCTGCTACAATATTCTGCGTACCTCTGATATGTTGAATAGTGAATTAAAGTGAGGAGATTTTTGCTATCCACCTGCCTAGTTTTCCTAGTTGCTTGGGGTGAGCCAAAAGCCAAGCAAGGGCCTGATTGTCGGTTTCTAATAAAAATTCCCTGTGTTCAAGGTATTGCCGAAACTTGTCGATTCCGAATACAACTGCTAGGCACTCGAGTTCATAAACTGAGGACGATTTCTTCTCTTGATGAGTTAGGGTGCGAGAGGCGAAAGCTATTGGTTGCCTGTGGCCATCGAACTCTTGTGATAGAACTGCGCCAATGGCGACACTCGATGCATCAGTCTGTAGTATGAATGGTTTAGTGATATCCGCCATTCGAAGAACAGGTGGGCTGGCTATAGCTTGTTTCAAATAACTAAAGGCTTTGTCTTGTTCAGGACCCCAATTGAATGATGCGTTTTTCTTCCGAAGAGCATTTAAAGGGGCTGCATGTTCTGCAAAATTTGGGAAGAATTTGGCATAGAAATTAGCCATTCCAATAAATCTAGAAATTCCTTTTGGATCTTTTGGAGGTTGGAAATCCGCGATGGCTTGGGTGCGGCTCGGGTCAATTGTTACTCCTCTACTGGAAATTATGTGTCCTAGGAAAGAAATTTCAGAAACTACGAATTTAACCTTCTTTGTGTTTACTGTCAGTCCTGCTTTACGCAGCCGGGTGAGAACTTCAGACAAATGAGCTAGGTTGTCTTCAAAAGATTCGGAATACACAACAACGTCATCCAGGTAGTTAAATACAAATTTAAATTTTAAATCGCCAAAAACTTGGTTTAGGAGGCGAGTCAGTACCTGTGCGCATGTGGCTAGTCCAAATGGAACTACTTTATATTGATACAAATTCCAGGGCACGCAAAAGCCGGTGATGTGTTTTGATTTTGGTGTTAATGGTATTTGATGGTAAGCCGAATTAAGATCAAAAACGCTAAAATATTTGGCTTTGCTAAACCAATGGCAAGCTGAATTCAAATCAGGTAATGGTACAATTTCTATATCTATCTGTTTGTTAATTTTTTGAAAATCCACAACTAAGCGGTGACCTTGACCTTTAGGGACCAAAAATGCTGGAGAGGAAAAACTGGAAGTCGATGGTTCAATTACATCCTTGTCCAATAGGTAGTGTACGTGTTCGCGCATGATTTTCATTTTGGGACCCAATAATTGATACGGGTGACACCTGACTGGGGATTTATCCAAAAGTTTTATATCATATTGCACTAAGTGAGTGCGACCTAGGTTTTTTGTCGAGACATCTGGGAAGTTATGACATAGATTTTCCACTGCTTTTCTTTGCGATGTGTCGAGGTGTATCAGGGATAACTCACATTCATCCTCAGCTTCGGTATGTATTGCATTCACATTACTCTGATGCTGGATTTTAGGTGAAACAAATGGGATAACAACAGATTTATTAAATTTGAACTTGAAATTTCTTGCTCGCAAATCAATTACCAATCCTGTTTTAGAAATGAAATCCTATCAAATAATTAGATCAGTAGCTAAATCCTGTGCAACTAAAAATGGAAACATCCAGGTAAATAAATCAATTTTAACTTTAATGGCGGCTACTTGGTTAACCTTTAGTGGTTGCTCTGATGCGGTGAAACATTTTATTTTTACTGGTTTAATTTCCTGAACCAATTTCTCCTTTTGTAAAACATGTTAAACATTTGCTGAAATAAAACTTCGAACTGAGAATGTATCAATCAGTCCTGGAATTTTATGTTTGCCAATTACAGTGCTCGCATAAGGTAATACTGTTGGTATATCTGCGAAGATTTTATGGCATGTCCTTTTGCCTGAATTTTAGGATTTATGCAATTTTCACAATGTGTCCTAGGGTCGGTAGAATTTTTTACCTTATTTGAATTTGTGTGCATTTTTCGTTTTTTCCTTCTACGAGACTTGTTTGACTTTTGTGACCTATTTGAATTTTTTGTGTATTTTTGTTGTTGTTGCGTAGTGTGATTACCTCTTGGGTGGTAATTAAATCTGTTATTGTATCTACTCGGTGCATGTGGAGTAGTGACTGTATTGCAGAAATTATCCGAAGATGATTTTTGTTTAGGTGGCACAGAGAGATTGCTTTCTGGCCACATCGTTACTCGTTTTTTGGGTTGTTATTGCTGTTGTGATTGTTGTAGTTGTAATAATTTTTCTGTCTGTATTTTGTGCGGCATTGTTCAATCACATGCCCGGTTCTTTTACAGAATTTACAAAATGGCATCTGTTGCTGGTTATGATTATATCCACTCTGATGGTGACTGTAATCATTTTGTTTTGTTTTGTGAATTGTGTTCATGTTCTCTTTTCTTGGTTGCGGTTGTGACACTGACAAAATGGGGTGTCGATCAAGGGAACTCGGGTACCGATTTCTTTGGTAGTCGGTGAATTCTACATTAGTGGCATGTACACACAAACGGTCCAGCTCCGCAAATGTATGTGGTCTGCTTTGAAAAACAGCTCGCGATCACTCTGCAGGGTTAATTCTATCTAGGATGTTAGAAACGATTTCGCACTCTGAAGTGCCTAATCGAAGGACTCGAGCGGCTTCCTTAATGTCAGCAATGTATTTGCTTAATGTTTCGTCTTTCTGTTGAAGTCTGTTGTACCAATCAAGTCGCAGGTTTGTGAGCATGCGCGCCAGAATAAAAAAAAATCTAGTATGTCAGCATGGTACTGATCAAAGGTTAGCTTATTTTCTATGGCCAATGAGGTTCGTTCGCTGAGAGGTGGGTGAGTAAAGGGAAAAACTATCTCAAACAATAATTCTTTGTCTGGTAGGTTACATTTTTGGTGTAGTTTGAGTCAATGTCGCAAAAACTCAATCAGTTTTTTTAGGATCCAATCCATTGGTTTCCGGGAGATTGGTGAGTAGTCTTTCTGCTGGGTGGGCGATTTTGTTGTAGAAATAGGTTGTTTGACCTTGGCCAGGTGGTGGTGGGGGTGATTTGGTGCAGGATTAGGGTTGCGTGGAGGGAGGGGTGCTGCAGGTGCCAGAGGGAGGTACGAGGTTGAAGGACTGACTTGGGGAATTTGTGGGTCTGGTTGGGGAATAGCTGTCATGGCGGTGGACTATGCAAGTGAAGTCGCGGTGCTAGATGCACTTACCTGAGGTAGGGGTGAGATTTGCGTGCCAATGGCCGCAGAGGGAGTGTGGAGTTCTGGGGTGGTCTGGAAGGATGAAAACGCTGACTGTAACTGGTAGTATGGGTTAAACATTCCCGCCATGTTTGGTGGAAGGTACATTGGTTGGTGGGGTGATAGGGGTGCGCAATGACTTCGGGAATAGGTCGAGTGTAGGTGACCTTGGTGACTGGCTGGGGTACCGGCCTCGCGATAGAGGCGGAGGGAAACCACATGTGGGTTAATGGGTGGCCAATAGTAGTGATTGCCGGAAACGGGATTGATGTAAAGGAAACTGGTGGCGGCGATGAAGGCGGAGGCGGCGGCGATACTGGTAATGGAGACACCAGAGTGACCTTGGTCTGTAGTCCCGGTATTTCTGTAGGCGCCGTTTCAGGCTGTGTACTTGTACCAGGCATCTGTTCCTGAGGGATGGTATTTATGTCAGTGATACTCTCAAAGAGTGGTTCCTGTATGGTGATGAGTTTTGCACTCAACTTATGTGTGAGGTCAGGTATCTGTTGTAGGCATTTGTCAATTTCTTTGGTGTAGATACCATTCAATTTACCGCCTGTGAAAATGGACAGGTTGTCGAATCTAGTGGCAACGTGGTTAAGTCGTGTGAGGATTCGTAGTATGTTTGTTTTGTTTGTTTCGTTGTGCACATCATTAGCATAAGCGCTTATGTCTTGGAATTTACTACAGACAATATTGAACTCCTCTAGTGGGTCCAAATTTACATTCCAAGCAATTGGCTGTACTTGTTTCTGGCAAACGGCTCTGAGTCGTATCCTGAGCTCTTGGGCATCTCCTGAGGTCGGTTGTCCCCGGAGTGTGAGCTCATAAATTATCTCGTCCTTAAGGAGATACTCCGGAGTGATCATGATTAACTATGTTTAAAAACTCTAAGAACCTATAACTCTTACTCTAGGTTGACATTCAATTAACACAAAAAACTCTTAACTTAAACTTAAATTAACACTAAAACTATTTGGTTGCGCCCTGACTCTGCATAATCAGTGGGTCGCGTACTTATAACTCTATGCATTCCCGCCTACGAAAAGGGTAATGTTCTCTCAGGTGAAGGACGGTGAGCAGAGGGGGGAGTAAAAGGCTTCGTGCTATCACGCACGCGTGGTAAGATTACAGCTGTCAAAAGACGCGGCGGCCCTCGGCCGTTGGGCGGGGTGAAAGGGGGGGGGGGGTGTCTGTGACCTTTTGTGGAGGCACGTCTGATAAACGCGCTGCTGTCGGGACAGCTGGGCGACGTCTTGCGTGAAAGTTAGATTAATATAACTTATAAGGGATTAAAATTAAACTTACTTATATTCGCGCTAAAAAATATAAAGATTCTTGCTCAAATATTTATATTAAAAAAAATCTAATATCTAAAAACTTAATTTACTTTATGTTATTTTTACTGGGATTGTTTAGAGATGAAATCACACACTAATAAACTAGAAACCCCAGCTCTGCTACCATTTTTGTGATGGGGATCCCTAAGGTTTCACAATGTTATTAGAAATGAACAGAAACAAGGTGTGATTCCGTCTGAATATAATTATGTCAAATTTATCATAGGAAAATTAATAACAGAAATTAAAAAATATAGACATTCAATATCAAATACTTAATTAATTATCTCTCAGATATATTTAAAGATAAATATGGGCTAGCCCTAATTTAAATTATAAAAAAAGGTTTAATTAAAAAATACATAAACCAATAAAAAAATACAAATATGTTTAAACTATCACAGTATTCTCAAAGTCCAGATGTAGCATTTATCTGATGAAATTCGTCTAACGGAGTAGTTTAAGAAAGTTCAGAAAAGGTTAAAAGATACAGAAGCAACGGAGGTCGGGGCTTCGCATCCCGGAGATCCATCGGGAAATGATGCCAGGGCGCCTGTGTGTTGTAAAGGAAGGTTGATGAAAATGCAAATTCGGCGTCCGGCTCTCGGAACCTGTCTGCGAACAGTCCAAATCAAAACTGATCAGATCTTGTACACAGACAGTATACGGGGCAGAAAATGCCCGGAAAAGTTAATGGGAGGTTGAGGAAAGTCGCGGATCGTCACTCACCAGACAGGGAAGTTGGATTCTATTTACCGATGCATCGCCAGCCAGGAACTGGATCCCGCGAATACGCGGCTGGGCGCAGGCGTTTTCTTCATTTAAAAAAAAGATTTAAAAGAAAACTAACTATTATGTTTCTTACTGTGCAGACGGACTAAACTACATAAAGAAGATTATTTAAGCGACTACATAGTCGGTTGCGGCCGGATGGAAGTCTTGCAGAGTCTCGCCGATTCGCCGATAATCGCAAACGATCCGTCTGCACTCGCGACGCGAAGTGTCTCGCGAAGAACCGCGTCTGTTAATTAAAAGTAAAGGTTAAATCAAAAGTGGGGGGAGGGACTGGGATGTCCGGACCGAAAGGTTCCGAAGTTCCCCGAGTGGGCATCATAAAAAACTCTGACTTTGATGTCTCGAAGTTGGTAGCACTGGCTGACTTTAGCGCTACCTGTTGAGTGGTGTCTGAAATAAAAAAGAATCGACTCGCTCAAGGCGTCTGCTTAAACTAGGGGTTAAAGGGCGCAGTCAGGAGCTGCACTCTGGCGGCCAAGATAATAAGTTACTGTTTCTGCCGCTAGATGTCGTGGGCGGTCAAACTTTGCACACACATTTTTTATGCCAGTCGCCCTTGGAGGCGGTCGCTGTCTGCTGGGGTTTATGACCGGTCATTGGTCTTAGGCGAATTATTAGAACCGAGAGGGGAGGGGGGTGAACAAAAGTGCAACGACGCTGGGAACGAGCGTCCATGATGTGACTCTCAAGGAGTGAACCTAAGACGTTTGCGTGACGTCTCTGAGAAATGGTAACAACTCGTCCAGAGCTGCTGTATGAAGTTTTAGTCATGAAGTGAAGTAACATTACAGGCCTATAAGTCTTTATTAAGGAGTTTTTAAGGATTCCTAGTGAAATGTAAGGACTTTTAAAGTCCCTTATCAATTAAAGAAAAATTAAGTTTTTTTTAAAGATATTAAGGATGTGTATGAACCCTGTGTGGTGTACTAAATGAGAACCGTAGTAACTAAGCACAAATAACTCAGTCATTTGACTAACAACTTATTTCCAAAGAAATAAGCTTTCGGAATTATAAAAAAATAACTTTAATAATATTACTAGTTCTATTCATACATAAAATTATATTAATAGCTACATATAAGGATGTTTATGTTATTGAAGAAGAAAAAATTATTCAGTTTTTCATGTAAAAAATATAAAAACATGCAATTGAAAATTTGCTGTTTCTCAAATAACTAACTTAACATGGCATTATAAGATATCAAATATTGTTTTATAATATGGGTTTTAAGAAAACACGTTTTGAATTAAAACCATATTTTTATGAATACTATAAACAACAGTACTTAAAATATACATATTTTATTTCAACATATTTCACTACACATCTTAATTTCATTTCTATCGATAGTTGGTCAGTCATATATTATGGAATAAAATTCATCAACATTGTCTGCACGAATTAGGTTCACTCCTTGAGAGTCACGTCATGAACGCTCGTTCCCAGCGTCGTTGCACTTTTGTTCACCTCCCTCCCCTCTCGGTTCTAAGAATTCGCCTAAGACTAATGACCGGTCATAAACCCCAGCAGACAGCGACCGCCTCCAAGGGCGACTGGCATAAAAAATGTGTGTGCAAAGTTGGACCACCCACAACATCTAGCGGCAGAAACAGTAACTTATTATCTTGGCCGCCAGAGTGCAGCTCCTGACTGCGCCCTTTAACCCCTGGTTTAAGCAGACACCTTGAGCGAGTCGATTCTTTTTTATTTCAGACACCCCTCAACAGGTAGCGCTAAAGTCTGCCAGTGCTACCAACTTCGAGACATCAAAGTCAGAGTTTTTTATGACGCCCACTCGGGGAACTTCGGAACCTTTCGGTCCGGAAGTCCCAGTCCCTCCCCCCACTTTTGATTAAACCTTTACTTTTAATTACGAGACCCGGTTCTTCGCGAGACACTTCGCGTCACGACTGCAGACGGATCGTTTGCGATTATCGGCGAATCGGCAAGACTCTGCAAGACTTCCATCCGGCCACAATCGACTATGGAGTCGCTTAAATAAGGGATGCTATCCCTGTCATCTTCTTGATGTAGTTTAGTCCATCTGCACAGTAAGAAACATAATAGTTAGTTTTCTTTTAAATATTTTTTTTTGAAATGTAGAAAACGCCTGCGCCAGCCGCGTATTCGCGGGATCCAGTTCCTCGCTGGCGACGCATAGGTAAATAGAATCCAACTTCCTTGTCTGGTGAGTGACGATCCGCGACTTTTCTCAACCTCCCCTTAACTTTTCCGGGCATTTTCTGCCCCGTATACTGTCTGTGTACAAGTTCTGATCAGTTTTGATTTGGACTGTTCGCAGACAGGGTCCGAGAGCCGGACGCCGAATTTGCATTTTCATCAACCTTCCTCTACAACACACAGGCGCCCTGGCATCATTTTCCCGTTGGATCTCCGGGAAGCGAAGCCCCGACCTCCGGTGCTTCTGTATCTTTTTACCTTTTCTGAACTTTCTTAAACTACGCCGTTAGACGAAGTTCATCAGATAAACGCCACATCTGGACTTTGAGAATACTGGGATAGTTTAAACATATTTGTATTTTTTTATTGGTTTATGTATTTTTTTAATGAAACCTTTTTTTTATTATTTAAATTAGGGCTAGCCCATATTTCACTTTAAATATATCTGAGAGCTAATAAATTAAGTAATTGATATTGAATGTCTATATTTTTTAATATATGTTATAAATTTTCCTATAATAAATTTGAAGTAATTATATTCAGACAGAATCACACCTTGTTTCTGTTCATTTATAATAACATTGTGAAACCTTAAATATCCCCAGCACAGAAGTAATAAGACCGATATCCTGATCCGTAGAGATAGTCTGTGTCAAATTTTAACAAGTTGTGACTTGTCACTCGGCTTCCAGAGCCAGAAGGGTGATGTCGTAATTACCTAGTCTGTCGCGCATCATTGATGAATGACACCCGGAAAATTCGGAGATTCGTCTGGCCTCAGGGTAGAATTGAAAGTCATAGGTGTGATCAACCGATATTTGCTTTCACATTGTTTGATTTCTTACCGAGAACATTTTTATCCTTGTTAATTGGCAGTACCTGATTCGCATAATTCTCTCCTAACTGGATATCGTTGGCTCACGGTCGTAGCCCAGATACCCAAACAGGCTTGAATCAAGCTTGAATCAAGTTGCCATGGTAGGAGTGTTAGCTTAAATCAAACATGATTCAAGCTAACTAGTTTACACATGATAAGCTTGCAGCAAGCCTGCTACGACAAGCTTGAATAAAGTTTGCCATGACATGTGTTTTGCTGGTTTCAGCAGTAACTCTTTAAATTTATTACATTGGTTTGATGAATATTAAAATTTTCTGCGCCGGCTTAGCTACTTACGTAACGAGCATAAGACCACTTACTTCAGACCACTGAGTGAGTAATAAAGGTCCTTATTGTTATAGTCTGGAACACCAAGTTTATATCAATTTTTATCTTTTATAAAATAATATCACAATTTCAAATGAACACACACTTTTATTTTATTATGTTTATCCTCCTCTCCATTACATGGAATAACAACATTTTTCTTTTATTTTTTACAAAAGATATATTAGGTGCCATAAAGAAAAATTTGTTTATATATATCACAGTACTAATTTTATATCATAAATATAATTACCATTTTGATACTCATTAACCAAAACAATTAACGTAGCCTAAAATACTCTGTATGAGTGTAACAGTACAGTGTGTAAGCTGGAATCAAGGTTTAATCAAGCTTAATGTGCCAAGCTTGCACGACAAGCCTAATTCAAGTCACATGACAAGCTTGACACAAGCTTACATACTATGTGGGGGAGGGGCGTGTCAAAATTTCTGGGGTCCAATCATGAACACAGCGCGAGTTCGTGATGGTTTGCATTTTAACTTGCGACTAAATGAGTTCGCGAAATTTCCGTATCTCTATTCAATGGATTTCAAACAATTAGTTAATATTAATTTTTCATTGCAAAAATTGAGACCATAAAAATTGGCCGTGCTAAAAGGAAAATCTTTGTCGCCATTCCCGACATTAACAGGGCCACGACGGAAGGCAGCTGAAGACCCTTCCAGAAATGCTTCTAATCAGGGAATTAACTTTGTGATGGATGCACATCGCTAGCCCTGGAGAGTATTTTGAAGGAGTTTAGTTAAAATTTTATGTAATCTCATTACTTTGTTTGTAATAAAATCATTCAAGGTATTTTTTATGACACCTCGTAGATCTTAGTACTTGAATTTTAACCTACACTTTTCTCAAAAACTCCTTCATAATAGTGTTTCGACAAGCAAACCTATTTTAATAATTTGTACGTAATTGTTCATTGTTATACACGGTTTTTATAAAATGTCATGCAGAAATAAACTTGGCTACCTTAATTTAATTACTGAGAAGTAGCAATGCCATTTATCATGTTGTCACAAGTATAAAATATACGAGTTTCGTAACATTTTTCGCAGATTTGGTATTAACTTGCAAACCATTTCTGATATTATTTTAAAATTTATTACTAAAATTTTATTCATAATGGCATATAACTTCCATAGTTATGATTTACTCTAAGAGTGGTACCAATTTTCTCGTCATTTTCTCGTAAGGAACAACGTGCCGGTGTTCGGAAACAGAAATTGGCCAATCCGGCGCCTAGTGTCTGGTGTTGGTGCCGGCTCAGTGAAAAATAACTCTGTGATTTTGGTTGTAGTGCTGAATGACCTGGATCGTTTACTTTGGCCTTCACCTTGTTTCTTAGTTAAATTATGACCCTGAAAATAAACATTCAGAAAATTGTTATGCTGTTTCCTTTCATAATTTATGGATTGTGTTCTTTGTGTTTCAATTTCTAATGGTTCCGCTATTAACAAAACGTTAAGCCACATAAAAATGATATTATTAATTGTCAGTTTTTGATAACTTTGCATTGATACAATGATCATGTTTAGATGTTTAAGATAATGTTGGTCGTCAACATATTTTACTACTTAAAGAAATACCACTAGGAAAACCTTCGGCTAAATTCTCTTATGATTTGTTTTGCATTATAGATGATTGTGAAAAAAAAAACATACACCTTTTTACGATTTTATTGACGTCTATATTGATTAAAAAGCGAAAAATTGATAAAACTGAAGAAAACACAATAAAAACACTGTTTGTGGTAAAATATATTTTGCTGGCTATTATTAAAGCATGTTCATGTTTCTAAAAATTCGTGAATATAAATTATATAAATAAGTTACTGTAAAAAAAGTATTACCTGCTGTAGCATCTACAGTCTCTTCTACGTTTCCTGCATTGCTTGTAACAGGAACTGCAACAGATATTCGAGAAGAAAATATTATTAGTTAGTACGAACAGGTTCTTAAAGTATTTATCTTTAGTAAAAATATTTATAAACTGTCTTTACATTTCAAAGGCTGAACTGCATCGTAGTGGTAAATTTCACTATTTTTACGTTCTACATTGCAGCAGGCATCTTCAGTGTTGAGAAATAAACGTGGCTGAACATTGAAAGCTAAGATAGCTGATTATTATTATTTTACAATGGCCCCGAAAGCCTGCAATCTACTTTTAAAAATATTATTTTTCACTATAATGAACCTAATCATAATTAAATAAGGTTCATACTGAAGGTATACATCTGTCAGTTGAGTGATGATGGCTATATGAAGTGCTCCATTTGGCTACCACTCACCACTGCACATCATTCAGCTGTACGTTACAAAAAAGTTGACCTGGATGAGTGGTCATGTCTAGAGACCGGAAAAATTCGCGAATTCATTTCGCGATAGGCTAAAATATAAATAGTTATACCTCAGTGCTGCCTCTGCTATTGGCTCACAACTCACCTGGATGACTCTGGGCCAATGAGAAACACCCAACCAAATCTTTATACGAATCACAGGCTGCTACGTTGGGACGTCTCACAAGACAGCAGCCAATGAGTGGGTGACATTTGACCGAGTGTACGTAGAACTATGGAGTTCATCCTACAGGTCATTGAACCCGCGAATTTTTCCGGTCCCTTGTCATGTCTCGTCTACCACCAATGTAATCCAGGTAAGTTTACCGGTGGGCATAAGCAAAGCTTTTTCATAAGGAGGAAACTTGGCGGACTTTGCAGTGGTTTTCACCGGGGTACTAGTGTCGCTCCCCACCCGTGGATTGCGTAAACACTCTGTTCTCATCTCATCACCCGTACTGAATCTATTGACCCCGATATAGACACAAATATAAGTCATAATTAATTAATTATGTATCACAAAATACTTACATAATCTTAGTTAATACACACATATAGCTAAACTCGGATTATATTACTTGTAGGGAACATGCAGCTATACAAAGTTTGTAATTCTTGTAACAAGTGTCACATATATGTTACGAGTAACTTTAAGTGGCCCTTAGAGAAAAATTGACATTCAAAGTATTAAATACAGGTTATCAGAGAGACCAAACTACTAGACCACCTCGGCCAATTCATTATTCGTTAAGTGCCTAAGTTGATTATTGTCATACGATGTGTAGAAAATTAATTGTCTAGCTCACTGTCAAAGAATTACATAAATTTTCTTAGGTCGTGTTTAGATAAACCTGCAAAATTCTCGTTATTATCGGAGACAGGTTCAAATGTCCATCTTAATATGGTTTTCATTTTATTTTGAGTATTTTTTTCGCTCTGAAAAAAAAAGTTTATCAGAAAAGAGAATTCTTTTGATCACCATAACGCATCAGAACAAAGGTCAATGAACAAAAAAAAGACAAGTGTGTTGAGTCTAACATAGTACTGGAAAATAATGCGAACCTTGTAAGTCTACTCGTACGGCGCATCCTCAGTAAAGAGAGGGAGCGATTAGACGGTGAAATGTACTGGCCTAAGAGTCTGCCCCGAGAGCGCCTGCTCAGACACTGACAATGATGCGATGCTCCTGTCTCGCTCGTTCAATCGTTCTAGTATTTGCTGCGCTTTCACTATTCAATTTCGAATGAAGCCATATTCATTATTAAATAAAGTGCAGAATGAGAACGGCAATACTTGAGCAATTTCATTTTGAAACTACGGACCTAGTCGTAGTCAGGTGCGGTGGCATATGTGAGATGCAGTAGGCCTTATAGGAGCAACTGCTTGCTCTTGCAGACAGAACCAAGGGAAAACGTGGTTGACGAACGGAGTAACGGCAGTTAATCTCAACACTTAAGATGTTCGTCCCTTAGTTTCAATTACTGTGTTTTTTTTTATATTTGGTGTTCGAAAAGTGGTGCGAATGATGAAGCGAATACCAGCAGCTAAAATGTCCCGAAGTAGAGGTTTGCGGATGGTATCCGGCTTCCTGGATGTAGTCTGCCGTCTGGAGCAGCGACTAACCTTTATTTTGAGTGATGTTAACTTCTTGCCTTATACAGGGAGGCTTAGTGGAGGACAGCTAACAAACTTATTCTCGAACTCATATCACGATTCTAAATCATACACGATGACTCCTAGACGACCGAAGTCAGCACTTATTTGGAGGTCCAGTCCAAGCCAATGTTTTACTTATGGAATTAAGCTTCAATTAGACAATTAAATGTTTACGTAAAAATCACAATGCTGAACTGTAAATGTTTAATGCTTGCAGTGCCGCCAATATTTTAACAGTAAATAACATAGTTACAAACTTACTAAATAGCTGACTGGGATGGATTTACACTAGCATCAACGTCAGCGAAATTTAGTGGTTAACTATAAAAAGGCAACGAGTCATGACAGAAACACAGTCAATGCTACTTCTTAGGCAAGTATATGAAGATAGCCTACTTGCACCAATGATTCTTACCTTTATTTAGCTACAGAATGTTTCGAAATATTATAATGCGTTCGCTAAACGAATTGAGATGATCTGTAGTAATTTTTTATAACCTGCTTCCGTACTTGTTAGTTTATGAATAGTGAGTACGATAGTACCCATGGACGTTGATAGTGTTGTGGTGGGGGGAAGTGAAACGGGATATATAAACGTGAACATTTTAAAAATGTTTTATGGAAAATATTCTGTATATTTAAAAGTTTTCTTCTTGTTCCATGCATATATTCCAAAATATGGAAGTATACAACATAAAATAACCTTATTCAGAGACGACTTCTGTCGGTTAAAATCCACGCGCAAAACTCCTAGGGCCACGCGGTTCACACCTTTTCGAAAATGTCCGCGGGAACACCTTGCGAATCCTACAGGTTCGCGCTCCCGTAAATACCATCAAGTCTGATAACATAAAAGTAGCATATTACTCTCTAATCAAATTAAATCCTTCCGTTTCTCGTCTGAAAAAAAAATTGCCGTATTTCTTTCTATCGAGATTGAGGGACGTATTCTGGATTATTTTTTTTCATTTCCTATAGACCAAAAACCTCGTTAATTTTCAATTGTTGTTGTCTCGTCAATAGAATTTATTCTAAGCGTTTTATAATTTTCGTTAGGCGTCACTATCTTCAATAACTCTCTTGGAATGTAAAATTTCGTGCTCGCTCAGTAAAATTTTTAATGAATTGTCTATTTTCCGTATGGGCAAAATTTTTTTACTTCAAAATAGGGACACTTTTATAATTCGAATTAAGTTTCTAGAAATATTACCTTTGCCGCTGATCACTCGTATCAAAACGATTTACAGCAAACTACATGTTTTGGCAACATATTTAGTTTCTTTCTTGTAACTATTTTATTTTTTAACATTCTCTACAATTGAACGGTTCATCATTTTTCTTAAAAATTTGGGAAATATCTGACATTGTAACACGAATCTTTATAAAAAATATTCTTTCTTTTTTGGTACCCGATCTATCAGCATTCAGCAAATTTGTAAGTTCCATAAATCTTAAACTTTAGTACTGTCACTAAACGTAGTTGAATGTTTTCCTTGGTTTCCACAAAAACATATTAATAACTTTCCGAAATGCGGCTGCTGTGTTTACTTTCCTTTTCGAATCATGCAAGTGATTTGAATGTAAACAAATTCAGAAATTCTGTTTAGCTGTAAGTAAAAAGTACAAGTACGACGAGAATTGCAAATGAATTTTACTTTTGTCTGATAATTAAATAAAGATAATTTAACTCTTATCATTGCTTATAACCTTATTTTTAAATATAAAATTCCTAATTTATTTTCCAATTAAATTATATAGCTACTTACATTTATTAAAGTGTTAATATAGCCGCCTTTCTGCTTTTGAATTAGGAGGTTATGATTTCGAAAGTCTTTCACTTAATGAAAAAATGAAATTTCACGAAATTGAACCGTAGTGAAACGAATAAATAACTAAGAATATCATTCAGTCTTGTTCAAAGAAATATTTGGGTTCGAAGGTGTTAAACACCAAACGAACTCAAATGGGCAGCGAAAACTAAGAATAACCCCCAAATGTATGCTATTATACAGCTTTAATAAGCTATGAGAGGTGTAGGCTATAGCTTACGCAAGAAAAATAACATAGAAGAGTGAAAGGGCTTCCTAACAATATTAAGAATACCTTTGATAAAGTGGATTGGCACTGCTTGATTATAGTCATGCAATACTTAAATTTTCTCTACGTGAATACAAAATGTGTATCTGTGATAACATAATGGTATCATTTTTTTTCTCCTCCATTGCAAATATTGTGCCAGGTTGGACAACGCTGCCATATGCCAGAGGCCCTTTTTACAAAAGTATTTGAGCCGATATGTACCTAATATTTTGCCCAACATGTTACGTGGTTTTAAAATTAAATGCCATGCAAAAAAACAAACTTCAGTACATAGTACGATCTCACGTGTAAAATGAAGACATTAGGGTGCTGTGTAAATGCTGTGTAAATGCTAAGAAAACTCCGCTTTTTCGTATCGATAAGTTGATGGAACTGTCTCCGGAACATGCCCATTCGCTTGTGCTGATGCGTCATTGAGACTTGAGAATACCATTTTATGCTAATGCAATGGAAACAGTTCTCTCTAACTGGCGCATTGACATGCAAAACCCGCGTAAATGTTAGAAATAAATGCACACTGTTATCCTTCAACGTGCAATACTCGTAAACATTATCCTCCCCATTAATATTCTTGTAACTGCCTTCAACACCACTATCAACTCTCGTTCACAGCATTCCTTTGAATTATTTTACGTCAAAGTTTCAAATGTCAGTACGAAACATGCATAAATCACAAAAAAAAAAAAAAAAAAAAATCTACCAGAATTTGCACCCAAAATAAAACTAAATATTTGTTTAAAATTAAAATGTATTTTAAACACAACAAAATATCACGCAACATTACTTATTTAACAAATAAATTTAATTAATATAGAGTAACATACATTTTCCTAGCGTCGACTACCAGTGAGGGTAATTAATAATTCAGCTTTTCCACGAGCACATTGGCTTTTTGACACTTGTATTTAGCAAAAGTGGATTTATATATATTTGTAATTTAATAATACTAATGTCAGTATGTATAAAAATTTAAATAACCCTAAAATTCAGATATAATTTTATAAATGAGTTATTTAATATAAATGTCAACGAAAAGGCCTTCACACATATATATTTACTTTGGGTGAAAACTACAACGTAAATTTAAATAAACAAAAAATATTTTGTAATTATTTTTACAAAATAGCAGTTACAAAATAGCAGCACATGGTTCAAATTAACATAGGTGAGGAAAGGCTCGTGTTTATAGCTATAACCTTTGCCGTGTATAAAATGGATCACTGTTACGAGGAGTGCCATATCTGAAAGTTTCACATTAACCGTTGTTTGGTAATCTTGCAACTGTTTTTGGTTCCCTGCAGACTAATGTCGTTTATTGTCTGGGATGCCGAATGGTGCTCTAAACTGGTGCATGCTCTAGTGAACTGTGTGTGTTTGTGTTGAGTGAGTGTAGTTAAAGAGCAAAACCACATTACGCAACACATCCATAGCTTTATGCAATACTCGCATGGTCTCACTTTAAGTACGTATAATGTGTGTACGATCTCCGTTATGGCATTCCACGTAACAGGGTGCCAATGTAGCTCACTGTACGCAAGGAAACAACTCTAGAAGAATAAAAAAATCATTTCCGAACCATGGTTCAAAGACATTTCTGCCTCCTTGACATGTATGTACCCACAGTTTTGATGAGTATTTTATATGCGTTCCATATATCACGTACATACCCAAGGTAAACTAATTCTTGTCTTCTGTCCACAAAGCTATTATTGGCTTATGATTTGTCAACACTTCTGTGAAAATTTCCTTAAGTATCCTTTGACGCGTCCGTTTGTTTATAAATGTAACTCAAACCAGCGCTTTTGTATACATTATTAAATATTAAGTAGTAACCTAATGGATAACATATTTAAATGCACAAAAATTTTACATAACACGTAGCGTTGAAATTTAAACAAAAGACGTTTTATGAGATATTATTTTCTCAAACACGCGCCAATTGCGTCCGCTATGACACTTTATTTGCAATATTATTAACACAACCCAGATAAACGCTCCGCTCAAAAATTCCCTTGGGTCTGTTCGAAAAAAATACTGCAACGTAAAAAATTGAAACAAATTACGAGACCACAAGGTGTTTACTTTTCACTATATGTCTGGCACTTCGCAGTGCACGTAGTCGTAGCAAATGATAACTACATTGAATATCACGGTTACAGGAAATGAATATAATTTTTAAAAAAAATTGTGAATAGAGCACATAATATGGTCGGGATTTTCATGTACAATATAAATTAACCATTAAGTAATTATAAAACACTTTATGTTCTTGTACGTAAAACATGTTTTAATTAATTATGGTTTAATTATTTAAAACGTAAACAAACATGGCTACCACCAGGGCCAAAATCTCGGCTTCAATTGGTTGCACGGATTAACATAAACGCAATAGCTTTGCATTGCCGAGCTAATCCGTGCGGGTCCATATCCGCATGAGTGCATTATGGGTACTCCGTTCCGTGAGATCCGTCTCCGTTTTTGTGATCCCTCTTCGTCTTTCGTGTCATTGTAGAACGGGATTTATGCGCAGCTTGCGCGGGGTACATATCCATATTTTTAACTAGTCAAACATAGCATTCTAAGCCAAAGTTTAGAACAGTTCCGTATGTTGCAGGGACAGTTGTACAATAACAAACATTGACTAATAATAAAAACCACTGTGGCATCTACATTGAACGACTTATTTGCTAAATATAATTTTTAAAGATGTGTGTTATGTCGGACGTAGTTGGAGCGTTGATGAGGTTATAAATTTTTATAACACATGTTTTATGACCGAGTTTCGAATCAGATGTTTTTTTTATATTACAAAACTTATGCATTAGAATATGATCTTCGAGTTACGTTAGTAACATTTATTAATTTTGACAGAAATGTGTGACTGTTAAAGAATCATTTGTAAACAAACGCACACAGAAGCCTATTTTTGCGTGGGAATACATCGGCTGAATGTAGCAGTTACCATCGTAAACAAATTTTGGGGAGGGAATGGGAATTCTGCATAGTGCGTAATATTGCGCCGCTCGTTTCTACGAAATCAGTGGGATGAAGAACGATTCTGTTTAATGCTGCAACATAGCAGCAGGCATAACAAACAACAGCATGTTAGTAGGGGCAGATAGGGAGTACTGGACCAATGTAAACATTGAAAGATGTAAACATTGCGCCAGATCACCCTGGGGGCCGCCATCTTGTTTCATGGAGGCCGCCATTGTTTTTGACATACGTCACCTTAGTTCAACCTTTGGTTACCAGAGCGCTCCACCGTCACCGCCACTGGGGGCCGCCATATTGTTTTCATCTGCTGGAGGCCGACATCTTAGTTCAACCTTTGGTTACCGGAGCGCGCCGCCATCGCTTCGAAGGCAGGAATTGTATACAAAAAAAGCTGGGCGGTGTGGGGATTCGATCCGTGACATGCAACAACGTCGAGGTTAGAAGGCAGACACCTTACCCACCAGACCACGAGATCAGTTGAGAAGTGGAGAATTAAATAAGGAATATATCTTTAAAAGGCGCCATACTGCCATGTTTAATTTCCAAAAACAAATATGCTTAAATAAAATACCACCATGTTTAAATTTTGAAAAGTATGCTTAAATAAAATGCTGCCATGTTTAAAATTTCCCAAAATTAGTTTAAAACAAAAACCGCCATACTAGTTATGTCTATCCCACTCCGAGTAAGCTTAAATAAAATGCCTACATGTTTAATTTTCCAAAAGTATGCATAAAGCAAACCCCACCACCAGTATGCTTAAATAATGCAGCCATACTAGCTATGTCTAAAACATTTGCCACTATGCTTAAATTTACAGTATGCTTAAAATCCCCGCCATACTAGCTATGACTAAATACAAATACCTGGGAGCAACATAACCTCAAAAAACCCGCGCACAGAGAGCGACATCTAGGTGTTGTCCGCTGGGGCGTCACGCACACAATGCGCAATAATAATTCCCACATTATATTATATATATTTAAAATAAAATAAGCGTTTACAAACGTTGTGTATAATTGGCTCTCTGCCAGTGTTTTAAGTACTAAGCATAGTTAAGACAAAGACTATTAAATATATCTCTTCCACTACGTCAAGTAAAATAAACTTAAATAAGCATTGTACAAACGCTGTGTAGCAATTGGCTCTATGCCAGTGTGTTAATTAATAAGCATAGAAATGTATTAAGCATAGTTAGGACCCCTACGGTGCAGTGAGTATTGTTAGCAGTTGTGCGAAGTGCTAAAAGCAAAATTAAAACAAATCATAGGACCCCTACAGTACAACGTTTAACACATAGCATTAAGTAATAAACATATGTAAAATAAAAACCGCACGGAGTGGGCGAAGACCCAGAAAAATAAGGACACTGGCTTCGACGATGGTCCAGAACACAAAAATTATATCTGCCTCCCAGAGAATGCCACAGTCGCCTCGGCGAAACTTGTAACTTTCACTTGCCGGAGGGGCACACGGAAATAAATATTGTTAGTACAACATGCAGCGTCCTCCGAAAACAAGCTTCCAGCTGTAAAGCTTGATAAAATAATATATTAAAATATACAAAAAACAAGGATGCCTTGCAAACTACCAGCTATGCCACCCATACCTTTAAACCATATATCGTAAACGACGAAGCCCGACAACGACTTTCAAGTGTCAAGGAGTAAAGAAAAAAAAATATTTACATGAAAGTAAACATCTATCCAAGTACATGTGGTGTACGAACACTCTTTGCCCACCAGACTAAAAAACTATGTACTACCTACTAGTACTAATCAATTTATTGCCAGACATAAAATAAACAATTTTTTCTATATAAAATATCTTTACATTAAAATAAAAATAGTGTCAGGAGAATACTAAAAAAAATAAGTATTGAAGTAACTGAAGCGTTTACACAAACAAAACTGTATATTTCTCATCATTAACATTCCTTGAATTTTACCCCCACATAGACATGTGCTTATATTCGTTAATATTACCATAATATAGTTATCAATAATAGAAAACCATAAATAACAAGTCAACTCGAAAAAACCAAACAACGCCTACAGACATATATAAATATGCAACCTACATCGAAACAACCACAAGATGACCAACCCAAGACGCAAACCCAGACATTTCATAAACCCACAGAGATAGCCAGGAGAAATTACATTCTATAAATCCAACCATATACCTTTCCAGATGCTGTACTAAAAAGACACACGTATACCAATGAGAACAGGTGTTACCGCCGTAACTGAAAGTATATTTAAAAGAAACAATACACTAATACCACCTTAAATACCGCAGCCTCAAAAAAAAAATTATAAGAAACACATAACATGAGAGTGAACTAAAAGAGCAATTTCAAAAGTCTAAACTGAACACAAATATGGGTAAATATTGAAGTATACACATGAGAGTACAAGTAAGTAGAAATATATATTTAAAAAATTTCAAACGATATATATTACATTACCTAGCGTAAACAAAAATACCTACATTCAGAAAGACCAGACATCACTTCCCCTCGCAAAATGTACGATGGTGATTGTCACAATTTCTAATAACATACATGTGAAATAGAAACAGTTAGACACCGACTATAAAAAGACAACCACTCGTTAAAGACGCGTAAAAGTTAAAGAACTAAGCTAAATGAATATAATGAAGCCATTTAACCTAGATTTACGTTTGCAACAAACACGTTTCATATACAAAATGTCACATCCCAAATAAATTAAATTCATCGTCTAAAAGAAAAAATATTTTTTGTTCACCTAAACGAATCATTAACCTAGGTTCAAAAACCCATATGGAAGACAGATTCCCCATTATATTTAAGTATATTAAAAAGGAATTTCGAACTCTAGAGACCCATGGTCTTCGCACAATCATTTTAATTAAATTGTGTATGTTCGCAGACAATTTGAAAAAAAAAAGTTGATTAGTTTAAGGTATTTGATGTTTGCTCTTCAAAGTGCTATGTAGTGACAAGAAACGTAGATACGGAATTATGTATATTTAGATACCAACCATACAATTATAACAATTTAAATACGAAACATATAAAAAAATCCTCGGGTATGTCGTATATCTAGAACCATACTGTCATGATCAAAGATGTCACAAGTAGTTCCCTCTACACATAATGAAGTAATAATAAACATCCAGTGGTTACAAACAGATAAAAACAGAAATATTACAAAAATATGCACTTAACAATGAGTTAGGTTATTCAGAAGCATGTAGTAATAAATATACAATTGAAAATCAAACCAAATTACCAATAACATGGAATTACTTCAAAAAAGAAAACAAAGTTCAGACATTACAAACATAGAAAGGTGAAAAAACGCAAGTAGATCAGCAAAAGCTTCAAAGACCAATTCCCTCGCGGATAAAGGATGATAATCATTGCAGTAGCACACATTGTCCCACATATGTATCGAAACACAGGGTTAGATCGTAATACACACACACGACTTCCAGGATGTTTCCACCATCATGTTTGGAACCTTTATACTTATTTTTAAATGTAAATTTACATTGATTAACAACGAGAACTGTAATATATAGATATACATACAACAGCATTGATAGCAGCTAAACAAAACACTCTTAATAGAATATTCTCTATCACGTTCACAAACCTATCCGTGAAATAAAAATGAAGCAGCCAAGAAAAAGTATCGATATAACGACCTTTAACTCTGCCGGCGACCGCAAACAGCATGAGTTGCCAGACGTGCCCTTCACAGACAGAAGAGGTTGCCAGTGCGCAACCAATATGTAATTATTGTAAAAGACTCATCTAAAAAAAATCAAACATGTATGTTAAATCAGGCGAGCATTCTCATAGTTTACGCGAAAACAGGCCGGAACAGAACTTGGTAACATAATAATAGCTATTTCTAAACCTTAAATACATACAATGTAATAAATCGCACTAACCAATTTACATGCATATTCCACAAAATATAAGTTCACCGAGATACAATGACACACGAATATATGCATGAATGATAGATAAGTACTATACAAGACACAAAAAATAAATCCCCCAAAATTCTAAACATATATATCAAAGTACACTTTCAATACTAACCCAATGAAGCAGAAAATTCTATTACACCCCAAGCATTCTATGTATATGAAAGTAAGCACATAGTACAATTGAACTAGAAAAATAAATATAAAAAAAAGCTAGCGAACACACAGACAAATATTCACCATAGCACCATTGGGTGGAAAGAAGATAGTACTATCAATTTCATCTTTACAACCACATTCATTAAGAAAAAAAAGCAATATATAATTATACTATTATTAACCACACAAGAATCTTTTAGTGTATAATCGATGTGTAGCAAAATTAAGAAAATAATATTACAGTTTATTTTAAAAAATCCATTACCACTACTAAAAGGTATATATGATAACTCATAATTGCAAAACCATTAATGAAAACCTACAAAACCTCTCTCTTCCTCTCTCTATCTCTTTCTCTCTCTTATTCACTCTATATACTCGTTGCGAAATTCCACGATTGGTACAATTAACTTAGAGATAACCCCCACACACCGATGCATTGTAACGTCAACTACATTCCGCTTTTGAGAGGGAAACGAGAGCAACTCGAGAACACTCGCAGGCTCACAGCAACGTCCGCCACATTTACACACAGAACTAACCACTCGTACCCACCGGATGGGATACGAACCCCGAGCAAAAGGCAAATACCTCCGCTTAAACACAATAACAAGTGATCTAAATATAGAACGATAGTGCTAACGCGAGCAAACACATTGGTTAAAAACCTTTTTAGAGTAATGGAAGCAATACGCTCTTCAATTCTGTGTCTCAACTCTGGAAAATCATTACGTAGCGGCGGCAATTTTACAACATCTTTTTATAAAGAACCCTAATGGAAAAAAAAATCTCATAGTGAATGATGAAAACAAAACAAGGAATTTGTCGGTCGATGGTAGTGAAATAATGTGAGATAAAACATTAAAATAATGTGAAATAAATCTATTCATTTTTCCTATAAAATGACTCCACTATTTATAACCATAAATTTTTTGATGATAATTTAACAAATTAACATATACTTAAATTAATAAAAATGTTGTAATTCTAAATTCTTAAAATAAATTTATTTCCTTTAACAAATTAACATTATACATTTAAATTAATGTAAAAAATAGTTGAATAATAAATTTTAAATTCTGTTCATTTTTTATTATAAAATTACTCTGCTTTTAACAACTTGTTTTTCATAATTTTCAAAAAAAATTAACATAAAATTTAATTATTTAAAATTAATTTATAACATTATTCTTAAAACAAATTTTGAAATAATAAAAATAAGTAGTTAAAAGCAGAGTAATTTTATAATAAAAAATGAACAGAATTTAATATTTATTATTAAACTATTTTTTTACATTAATTTAAATCTACATGTTAGTTTGTTAAAGGAAATAAATTTATTTTAAGAATTTACTATTACAACTTTTTAATTAATTTAAATATATGTTAATTTGTTAAATTATTATCAAAAACTTATGGTTATAAGAGGAGTCATTTTATAGTAAAAATTAATAGATTTATTTAACATTATTTTAAAGTTTTATCTCACATTATTTCACTACCATCGACCGACAAATTCCTTGTTTTGTTTTCATCATTTACTTTAAGATTTTTTTTTCCTTTATGGGTTCTTTATAAAAAGATGTTGTAAAATTGCCGCCGCTACGTAATGATTTTCCAGAAATGAGACACAGAATTGAAGAGCGTATTGCTTCCATTACTCTAAAAATGTTTTTAACCAATGTGTTTGCTCGCGTTAGCACTATCGTTCTATATTTAGATCACTTGTTATTGTGTTTAAGCGGAGGTATTTGCCTTTTGCTCGGGGTTCGTATCCCATCCGGTGGGTACGAGTGGTTAGTTCTGTGTGTAAATGTGGCGGACGTTGCTGTGAGCCTGCGAGTGTTCTCGAGTTGCTCTCGTTTCCCTCTCAAAAGCGGAATGTAGTTGACGTTACAATGCATCGGTGTGTGGGGGTTATCTCTAAGTTAATTGTACCAATCGTGGAATTTCGCAACCAGTATATAGAGTGAATAAGAGAGAGAAAGAGAGAAAGAGGAAGAGAGAGGTTTTGTAGGTTTTCATTAATGGTTTTGCAATTATGAGTTATCATATATACCTTTTAGTAGTGGTAATTAGAATTTTTAAAATAAACTGTAATATTATTTTCCTAATTTTGCTACACAACGATTATACACTAAAAGATTACTGTGTGGTTAATAAAAGTATAATTATATATTGCTTTTTTCTTCTTAATGAATGTGGTTGTAAAGATGAAATTGATGGTACTATCTTCTTCCACCCAATGGTGCTATGATGAATATTTGTCTGTGTTTTCGCTGGTTTTTTTATATTTATTTTTCTAGTTCAATTGTGATATGTGCTTACTTTCATATGCATAGAATACTTGGGGTGTAATATAATTTTCTGCTTCATTAGGTTAGTATTGAAAGTGTACTTTGATATATATGTTTTGAATTTTGGGGGATTTTTTTTGTGTCTTGTATTGTACTTATCTATCATTCATGCATATATTCGTGTGTCATTTTATCTCGGTGAACTTATTTTTTGTGGAATATGAGTGTAAATTGGTTAGTGCGATTTCTTACAATGTATGTATTTAAGGTTTAGAAATAGAAAATATTATGTTAACAAGTTGTGTTCCGGCCTGTTTTCACGTAAACTATGAGAATGCTCGCCTGATTTAACATACATGTTTGATTTTTTTTAGATGAGTCTTTTACAATAATTACATATTGGTTGCGCACTGGCAACCTCTTCTGTCTGTGAAGGGCACGTCTGGCAACTCATGCTGGTTGCGGTCGCCGGCAAAGTTTAAGGTCGTTATATCGATACTTTTTCTTGGCTGCTTCATTTTTATTTCACGGATGGGTTTGTGAACATGATGGAGAATATTCTATTAAGAGTTTTGTGTTTAGCTACTATCGGTGCTGCTGTATGTATATCTATATATTACAGTTCTCGTTGTTAATCAATGTAAATTTACATTTAAAAATAATTATAAAGTTTCCAAACATGATGGTGGTAACATTCTGGAAGTCGTGTGTGTGTGTTACGATCTAACCCTGTGTTTCGATACATATGTGGGACAATGTGTGCTACTGCAATGATTATCATCCTTTATCCGCGAGGGAATTGGTCTTTGAAGCTTTTACTGATCTACTTGCGTTTTTTCACCTTTGTGTTTGTAATGTCTGAACTTTGTTTTCTTTTTTGAAGTGATTCCATATTATTGGTAATTTAGTTTGCTTTTAATTGTATATTTATTACTATATGCTTCTGAAAAACCTAACGCAGGAAAAATTCCCGTTTTCGAGGGAAAAATTCCCGTTTTCGAGAGAAAATTTCGCGATTTAATTTTAAAAAAATTTAAAATTCGACTCTTCCTAAAAGCAGTTTAAGAGTCCTGAAGACAAGCCATTCGTAAGCCACTTTCAGGAATTAGACCTTGACCTTTACCGTTGCAATTTTCGTTACGCCCACCATCATTCATATCCGCAATTTTTATGTTAGAAAATCGGGACGAATTTATAAATCATTAAAAAATTTAAATAATCAACTTAAATAAAAATCTTAAAAACCACTGTTGCAATTATCGTTATGGTCGCCATCTTTAAATTTAGACGCCATCTTGGAAATCCGTATTTTTTATGTTAGAAAATCGGGAAAAATTTCAAAATTCATTAAATTAATTGACAATAAATATACTGATTGATTCGATCAAATATTGTCCTTGGTTCGATCCCTAGACGATGCAAAACATTTAATTTTATGTAAAAAATAATAATTTTAATAAATAATGATCAAAGTCCTAAAAGAAGCAAAGTTTCCTAATCAACCATCATCCTATAAGCCAGTACGACCGTCATCTTGGATATTTGTATTTATAATCCAATTTTAATGAAAAAAATTTAAAATTAATTAAATAATTCACTCATTAATTAACATATCGATTCGATCGATTCCTGTCCTTGGTTCGATCTCTGGCCGATACAAAAAATAATATATATATAAAAATACATCAAAAATTACAGGTTCGAAAATAAAACACTGTAAGTTCTTTTACAAACATAATATTTATTACATAATTTCTATTCTACTACAGGATCAGTTGCGAAAGCCAGCAATCTTATAATCATTAGTTCCGCATCGGTGTGAAATGACTAATTCTTAGCTCCAATCGGTTTATACTAGAAAGAGTCCAACCAGAACCTTTACTGACATAGTCATCCTCTTCTTGACAGAGTTTCTGGATACCGTGTTTAACAGTTTGCTTCACATCGTCAAAACTGTAAATTACTGCAGCCGAAGTATTGAATGCACACTTCTTCACTTTGTCATCTAATGGATATGGCTTCCCATATATACAGTCCAACCACAAGTTATATTTTAATGGTCCGTTAGTTGCTACGTCATCAGTAAGCTGATTGATTATGTCCTCTCTGATATCATCAAGAAAATTACAAATGTCTTTCGACTAACCTAACGTATTTAGATAATAGTAGTCCTTCAATGTTCCACGAAATGCAGACTGCGCCAAGTAGAAGCCATTATCATTCACCTGTAGAGCACCGATAACAGTCTTAGGTTTATTTCCATGTCCAGACGCCATACCAATCGGTTGCTGCTCGTCCGTTTTTTTGCCTGTACGTTCACGAGCCTTCAACCTAAACCGCGGAGTCGAAATTTCTGCAGGTAGTTCAGCAGTAGGCGCACGGACTTTACCGTTGCATTTTTTCGAATGTCGTCGCAAACTATCAATTCGAGTAAACCATTCATGACACTCATCGCAGCGAAACTCCGCTCATGTCTTCGTGCATCATGGGAAAATGCGAACGACATATCACAGTAGCTGCAAGGATACCGTGGTGATGAAGACGAACCTTCCAGACCCGATCCAGATGACGATGTTACTGCAATTCTACCATTTCCAGGCATATTCTTATGCACATCAATCATTCATTGTTGCACCGAAACCTTTACTTTCTGCCGCACAGCTGGTCCTTTGCATGTCTTCATGTGCGTTTTCATATTATCTGTTCTGGCAAACTGCTTATGACATTTCTCACAAACAAACATTTTACGATATAGGTTCTTGGCACATTCGCTCTTCTCGTGTCGTCGAGCATTGCTATTGTTTGAGAAAATTTTGTCGCAGTAACGGCACCGATGTTCGTTAGTTGTTGACGATTCTCCATCTATTGAAGTCTCCTTCGAGGGCAAAACATCCTTCATCGAGGTTTCCTGCACAGCCAGCACTACCGGCATTAAATTATCTTCTGCTGGAGGTATCTCAACTGTTGAAGTCTCCTCCAGTGTTGACGTCGACGTTGCCAACGGGATCTGCCCCACCATCGTCGTCGCTGAAGTCATGGTTCCCGTAGTCGATGGTACAACCTCCATCGAGTTCGACGTTAAAGACGGTAAAGATGCCATCGAGGTTTCAAGAACAGGTAATCACGCGACTTATGCAACAGAAGAAACAAACTAGGTGATCCTTACACCGTCGTCGTCAGTAACAAACTGAGCGACCTGTGTCTAGGACTCGCTTATATACATGCAACAGATGGAATAATACGCTAGTCAAATCAAGAACCATTTACTATAATACTAGAGTCAAAACAACATTTAAAAGAGAGGATATATGATCGAAAAAATTCGATGAGGTGTTATACGTTCGCGTCTCATGAATTCGATCTCTCCAATATACGCTAGGCTACAAGAGCTACAATTCACGCCATCAGATCCAAATGCGTCCATAGCTACAATTCGCGCCATCAGATCCAAAGCTCCAACACGCAATGTACGCAATGTACGCGCAATACACGTAATTTACAAGCAATAAATGTAATGAACACACAGTACACGCAGGAAAAGAAATGAAGAAATAGTACACGCAGTAAACGGAACAAACACGTAATATTCTCGCAATTGACGCACAGTACACGCAATGTACGCAATATACGCAATGTACACACAATGACTACGCTTCGTTCGCGCAGGACAAGGATTTAATGAAAACGAAGCACGTTTGGACGGAAATTCTATAAACCGAAAGCTCATTTAATGAAAAGGAGGCGCATTCTCTCTCGTTCATTCAACTCGGTAGGATGCGATCGTCAATGATAAGTTAGGTTATAATGTCTGCATCAGTCTATGAATCCATCAGTTTTAAATTACATTAGTCAATGGCTCCAATAGTCATAGGTTGCATCAGTCATTTACTCCAACAGTCTTTTGGCTCCAAAAGTCATTGGCTCCTACAGTCATTGACTCCAACTGCCTTTTGTTTCAACAGATCCAATGATATTCGACCAGAATGCTACGAGTCTAAAAGACTATGAAGATACAAGGCTACGAGTCTAAAAGGATCTAGCTTGTTACGGGTTATACATGGCTGCAAGACTGCATGGCTAAAAGACCACGTGGCTACGAAACTGCTTGTCTACGAAGCTACTAGGATACAAGTCTTCTCGGCTCCAAATGCTCCAACAGCTCCAAATTCTCCAAAAGGCTCCAAAAGACTCCAATTGCTCCAACAGCTCCAACAGCTCCAATGGCTCTAACAGCTCCAACAGCTGCAAATGCTCCAAAAGGCTCCAAATGCTCAAACAGCTCCAAATGCTCCAACCGCTCCAAAATGCTCCAAATGCTCCAAAAGCTCCAAAAAGGCTCCAAATGCTCCAAAAAGGCTCCAAATGCTCCAACCGCTCCAAAATGCTCCAAATGCTCCAAATGCTCCAAATGGCACCAACACCTCCAAATGCTCCAACAGCTCCAAAAGGCTCCAATTGCCCCAAAAGGCTCCAAATGCTCCAAAAAGGCTCCAAATGCTGCAACAGCTCCAAATGTTCCAAAAGGCTCCAAAAGACCCCAATTGCTCCAACAGCCTTTTCTTTTATCGGCGTCAATGATATTTTGCTAGAATGCTACAAGTCTAAGGGACTATGAGGCCACAAGGCTACGAGTTTTCAAGTTTATGAAACTGCGAGGTCTACAAGTCTACATGAGTACTTGACCACGAAGCTACAAGTCTACATGACTCCAATTGCGACATCTGTCTTCGGCTGAATTTTCTCTTTAGCTCCATATGCTCAAACAACATTATGTTATAAGATTACAAGGCTACTTGGTTACGTAGCTACAAGTCTACGAGGTTCCAATGCATTATGACTACGTGACTACAAACCATGTGGTTACAAGACTGTGCGATTGCAAGTCTACATGGTTACGTCATCGCGAGGCCACAAGACTACAAAGCTACCAGAACACAAGATTACGTGATTACGAGGCTACAGGACTACGAAGCTTCCCGAACACAAGATTACGAGACTGCGAGGCTACAGGACTCTAACTGACTAAAATAGCGCCATTCAGTGGCGAGAGTTAATTAATCTGATGCAAAATAACCTGTTTAAAGCAGTGTCGATTATTGTCAACAGACGACACCACGTGTTGCCTGCAGGTAAATAATATTTATTTGATTTATGCGGGATGCGGGATGCT
The DNA here is from genome assembly GCF_032445375.1 of Bacillus rossius redtenbacheri. Classification (NCBI taxonomy): domain Eukaryota; kingdom Metazoa; phylum Arthropoda; class Insecta; order Phasmatodea; family Bacillidae; genus Bacillus; species Bacillus rossius. The sequence goes on along the minus strand of NC_086331.1, from coordinate 38,893,732 downwards.
CACTAACGATCGCAAAAGAAGGATGGCTTCGCTAGACTCCAAGGAGAAGGAAGTTTGTTCTTCCAGTTAGTGTTTCTCAGAGCTTATTTTTTGACTGAGTAATGGTTGTTTATTTTTTAATTCCACCTGATAAAAAATATATCGCAAGTGCTGATTTAGTAGCAGAAATTCTCGAATTAAATGTAACTCTGAAAAAAATTACATGTCTCATTAGGTAAAAAATACATCATGGAGAGAGTGGTTTCTCAGAAATAACCAGAAACACTTGAAGAAACCACAGGAATGATCACAAGCACACGGAGAATACCATCATAATATTGTCAAGAATAATCAGGAGCACTCGGAGAAATCCATAAGATGCCTAGCCAGGAATAATCAGGAGCACACGGAGAAAATTATCATAATATTGACATGGATAATCAAATGCACTCGGAGAAAACCACCACACGTTTTCTTTGATATCATAAAATTACAGGGGAAAAAAAAAATAAAAAATAAAAAAAAATTGAAAATTGAAAAAAAATTACAAACATACATAAAATTATAGCTTGTACTAGAACTCTATCTATGTTTAACAATGAGAAGTTCACAAGCTAGCAGAATCTGTTTATGTATTTTTGTAATTTTTTTCAATTTTAAATTTTTTTATTATTTTTTTTCTCTAGAGTTCGAAATTCCTTTCAATATACTTAAATATAATGGGGAATTTGTCTTCCATATGGGTTTTTGAACCTTAGTTATTGATACGTTTATGTGAAGAAAAAACTTTTCTCTTTTCTATTATATGATGAATTTATATTATTTGGGATGTGACATTTAGTTTAGGAAACATGTTTTGTTGCAAACGTAAATCTAGGATAAATGGCTTCATTATATTCATTAAGCTTAGTCCTTTAACTTTTACGCGTCTTTAACGAGTGGTTGTCTTTTTATAGTCGGTGTCTAACTCTTTAGTAGTATGTATTGGCCGGTACTGGCACTGGCGCCGGCGCGTGGTGCCGGTGCCGAGCCACCATCGTGGATTTGTGACGTCACGGCGGCCATCTTGGACTCAAAAATTCCTCAAAAATGGCTTAAAATAACTCAAAAATTCCGGTTTTGAGGAAAAATTTCTCGTTTTCTTACACAAAAATTCGAAAATTAGGATTTCGAAAAACTACAAAAGTCTTTTTGCCTTAAAATCCACGAAATTCCTGATATAGGCTTAAGCATCCATGTCTTTAGCCTCCGATAAGACGCTTTTAGGATTATGACGTCACCGTTGCAATTTTCGTTACGGCAGCCATCTTGAAAATCTTTATTTATTATCAGATTTTAATGGAAAAAATTTTTAAATTTATAAAAAATTCAGCCTTAGTTAAGCCATTTCTAGAAATAAGGATACCATGACCACCATCTTGGATTATGACGTCACCGTTGCAATTTTCTTTAAGGCAGCCATCTTGAAAAACTTTATTTATTATCCGATTATAATAAAAAAATATTTAAATTATATAAAAAATTCAGCCTTAGTTAAGCCATTTCTAGGAATAAGGATACCATGTACGCCATCTTGTATTATGATGTCACAATTGAAATTTCCGTTACACAATCCATCTTTAAAATCAGCAATTTTTATGTTAGTAAATCGGGAAAAATTTTAAAAGTCATAAAAAAATTAAATAATCGAATTAAATAATAAAATCTTAAAAACCACTGTTGCACTCTTCGTTACAGTCGCCATCTTGAATTATATAAACATTGCATGTTTCCCTACCCCCGCCATCTTGGTTGAGTAATATGTAATCGTTACACTTTATGTTACGACCGTCATATTGGATCCTATTTATGTTTCATGTTTCGTTATGGCCGCCATCTTGAAAATCTTTGTTTATTATCCGATATTAATGAAAAAAGTTCAAAATTCATCAAAAAATTAACTTATTAGAATTCTGATTGATTATTTCGATTCCCGTCCTTGGTTCGAAATCAGTGAGGCAAAAAAATAAATAAAAACCATCAGATGCTTCCTCCACAGAAGCCACCTACAGACTGACCTACCACCAATATCAAGGTATATATCGTCAGCTGGTATGACGTCATGTCCGACATCTAGACTTCATCCGCTGGAGACTGTCATCTTGTTTTCGTCTGCAAGAGTGTGCTGGTGACATGTAAGTATAATTTTCTGTTCACCATACCTGTAACCTCATCTGATGACAATGAACATTGTCATTGACCTTGAACTTTGACCTTGACCTTGAACTTTAATCTTGACCTTAACATTTGACCTTGACTTTGAAATTTTTCCTTGAACTTTAACTTGGCCTTGACCTTGAAATTTGTTCTTGACCTTGATTTTTGACTTTGACCTTGACGTCCATCATGGATCCGTCATTTTATGTTCAGTACATGCTACCAGGAGCTACCACCTGCTAGTGGTCATTGCCACCATCATGTTTTAGTCTGCTGGAAGACACCATCTTGTGTGTACTTGTCTTACCATCATGCTAGTTTTATTCTAACCTGCTACAGTGCAGTAATCATTTATTATTACTGAGGTGCCCGCCATCTTGAAATTTGGGCGCCATCTTGAAATCATGTAATTATTAAGCTACAAATGCGGGAAAAATTCCATAAGTCTCCGGAAAAAAAATTATTAGTTTACAAATTGAATCGTTGGATTCCTGTCCACGGTTCGATTCTTGAACACTGACAGTTGTAACTAATTATTAAATAAATTGTAGATTCTGTTTTTCATTATCTGTCGCGGAGTTTATTAATCATTCACTTTACGAAAAACAACTCAAGTCAATATACCTGACCAACGAATTAATACAGTGCCGATTAGCCTATTATTAAGAGTATAATTTTTCAATAATCTGAATAAGTTATAAGCCGTTCATGTACAAAGCCACACATATAAACCAATTGTCTTCAGTCCATGAGACCAAGTCATGTCATTATCAGACGTATAGGCTAGTCATTTCAGGACCACGTGACCTTCGTCGATAGCTAATTATAATCAATTAATCCATAGTGACATTTTTATACATACTAAAGGACCAAGCAGGGACGTAGCCAGGGGAGGGGTCCGGGGGGTCCGGACCCCCCCCTTCCCGGTTCACGAGAAAGAAGCTAAACCCGAAGAAAATACAGAAGATTTGCTTAGGTTACCTACAGAGATAGTGTTTGTGAAGGATTATTGATGTCCATACTGGGCTCCGGTAGTCTCTATCTTCCCATTTTTTACTCAACTTTCCTCGATCTCGGATTTCAAAGAGGGCAGTATTTGGTTCCGACATAATCTATTTTTTATATAAGTTCACGCACTTCTACGGGCAAATTTCCTCAGTCAGTCGCAATCACACGTCTAACATGGACAAGTTCGTGACGCGGACGAAAAGACAAAGAGTAGCTGACTCTCCTCAGGTAAGTTTGATGTTATAAGATATTATTTTATTTGTTAAACCTATGCACATATTATAAATCCGAAAGTGTGTTTGTGGGTTTATTGGTTTGTTTGTCCGTCTTTCATGCTTCAACAGAGTGAACCGAGTGACTTTATTTTTTGATATGCAGACAGTTTAGTAAAATTTTAAATTGATAACGAACACCTGTGCACTAAAGTTAGAGGTTGGGAAATTTCACTTATTTCTGTGTCTAATGTATTTTCTCTCGTTTGATCAATGGTTGCTATCTTTGCTAAAAGCCATTTTAGTCATGACGCGGTTGAATGTGATTTTATTGTTTGTTTGTTTTTGGTCTGTTTATTGGCTTTGATATTCTTATGGCATGGAAGACACTGTGGCCCAATCGTAGAAGAATAAAAAATACAAGTGTTTGAAACTTAGTTAATGACCAAATTATTAAAGGAAAAAAAAAGTGGTTATCATTTCAGTTTTTAGAAATTATTTTCCCACTATGACGAATAAAATTAGTGCTTAGCACGCGGGATGAGTATCTCACACTGTTGAATCTAAACACACTTTTCTGTGTATTGGTTGTAAATGGTTTAATACGTGTAGAAAAGTCTTTCAAGAATTAAGGTTTTGTATACCGTTATACAAAAATGTGTACAATTCCTACTTAAACTTTACTGCAATCATTGTTATAAATTATGTTACATTAGCACTTTTCTTACTTTAGGTTAGTTAGGCCTTGAATAAATGTGTTTCTTTTCTCATAGTAAATTATTGTAGCCCCTTCTCTTTAAACAGAGTAAACAGAGGACAGAATGAAAAGGACTTTGCATGTTTTTAAAGTCATAATTTATAGAAAGTAATTCTTCATCCATATGCTCTACTTCAACGAAACTTTGTAACATATGGTTTCTGGGCTTTTAAGAGTGAGAAAAAAATTAATGGTTTTATCCTCTTACCCTCCCCAATAAATGAATGAATAAAATAGGTGCTTCCGGTGCCCATTTACACTAACACGATCGTGATAGTATTTAAATAATCTCACCGAAAAACTCAGTTGTATGCAAAAGTGCTTTGTTTTATTGACAGAGAAACAGCGGCGGAAGGATATATAGTAGATGCACTGCTTTCCAAGAACTGTCCAAAACTGTATTTTTAATATGCTGAGTAACTATTATTTTAAGAAATATCAATGTTTAAATATTAGGTTTAGGGCTACACAAGGTCTTACAAAATTTTTTGGTCATTTATAAATTTTTAAAAATCTAAGAAATGTATAATTAGGATTTTTTCACAAAAAATATTAAAAATTTTGATGGATAATTTCAGTCTAATGAAAACGAAGAACAATCCCGGAACATTGCCAGCTGTCATCTCGACCCACCACTTCCTGGACCTGGACCAAGCAAGATTGTCGAGTCTCAACAAGATAGGACCTACATTACACAAGATGCAAATCAACATTATTCCTGCAGTTCCTCTCACACACCTCTTGGACAAGGAGAAAGCAACACCAACAGAGATCCATCGATGCAAGTAAGTTTATCTAAAGTTGATATAGTAGTCATTCTGAAGATATATTTCACTCTTCTGCACCAGTAATCAAAATCACTGTAGAAAATTTACACAATGTATTAAAGGAACTTTTTGTCCCAGAATTATCATTCAAGTTTCCTTCGACTCAGTTCAAAAATAAATATCTGAAATTCCAGCACAGTTGGCTTCAAAGATGGGGATGGCTAGCATATTCTAAGGTAAAAGATGGAGCGTATTGTAAATACTGTGTTCTTTTTGCATCAGACTGTGTAGGGAATGATGACTTTTCTGTACGAAATGCCTCATTAGTAGGCCAACCTTTTAGAAAATGGAAGGATGCATTGGAAAAGTTTCAGAATCATTCAAAGACTAAGTACCACATGTTAGCAACAGTTTCTGCCGAAAACTTTCTTAAGGTGATGTCAGGGAAACTTCAGGATGTGGCAACTATTTTAAGCAGTAAGAGGATGAAAGAGCGAGAAGAGAATAGGGCTGCTATACTACCTATTATTGAAACAATAATTTTTTGTGGTGAAAATGAGCTACCTCTTCGAGGGGATGATGACAGTGGTCCTATCACTCTTGAAAAGCCCGAAAAAAAGATGGAAAGTTTAGGGCTCTAATTAGATACCGAGCAAGTATTGATGAAAAACTGAAGAATCATATGCTTCATGGCTCCAGAAATTCGTCCTACTTCAGCCCAGAAATTCAAAATGAAATAATAGGTATTTGTGGCCAGCTTATTCAAGAAAGATTAGCAAAAAATATCAACAATGCTGAATGTTTCTCCATTATTGGGGATGAAACACTGGATGTGTCGGGTCAAGAGCAGTTCTCACTGTGTATCAGATATGTAATGACTGAGGGCCAGCCATCTCTCAGGGAAGATTTTGTAACTTTTTTTCCACTGACAGATCTATCTGCAGAAAATGTGACTACAAAAATTTTGGAGTCATGCCATGGTTTAGGTATTGACCTAGACAAATTAATTGGTCAAGGATATGATGGAGCTTCCACAATGAGTGGTTGTAAAACAGGTGTTCAAACAAGAATCCTCCAACTCTATCCAAAAGCAATGTATGTCCATTGCTCAAGTCATCGCCTGAATTTAGTCCTCTCTGAATCACTTAATGTACCATTGATCTCAAACAGCCTTGGAGTTTTAAAAGAAGTAACCAAGTTCTTTAGGCACAATGCTCAAGCAGGAAACCTTTTAAAAGATAAAATTGCCAAGATTCTTCCAGAATCAAAGAAATATAGATTGTTGGCAGTCTGTGAAACAAGATTTGTTGAGCGTCAAATCTCTATTAACACATTTGTTGAGCTTTTTCCTGCAATAGTTCCAAGTCTTCAAGATCTCTCAGAACTGGACCGGTCATTTTCAAGTACCGCTTCAACTCTTCTATCTGCTATGGAGAAAGGAAGCTTCTTAGTGTCAGTGCTAGTTTGTGAATATCTTTTCAGTCTGACATTACCACTTTCAACATACCTCCAAAATCCTCAACATGAACTATCTTCAGCAGTTAAGTTCAGTGAAGACATTCTACAGGTTCTCAAAGACCTACGCACAGGTGAACAAGATAAAAGTGAATTTCACAAGATCTTCCAGAAATCATTAGCTATCGCTGAAACCGTTTTAGAGTCTCAGATTGATATTCCAAGACAGGCAAAAAAACAAACTAATAGGGACAATATTCCACATGATTCACCCGAAGAGTACTATAGAAGATCAGTCTTCATTCCTGCTGTAGATTCACTCATTGTGAATCTACACCAGAGATTTAGTCAAAACAAAGTGTTCTTGTCTGCCATTGAGATGCTGCTTCCAAAAAACTGTAAACTGGAACATACAACTGAAATTATGGAAAGACTGAAAGTTTATTATGAACACAGAATTTCACAAAGTGCATTTGAAGCAGAGTATATTCTGTGGTGTAAAAAATGGAGTTCAAGTGAGAGAGATCTCTCACCATCTCAGATTATGTCAATTTTTGATGCATGCGACAAAAACTTTTATCCAACTATTCATTATTTACTGTTTTTTTTTTTTGGCATCTTTGCCGGTCTCTACCTGCGCAGCAGAGAAATCATTTTCATCACTAAAAAGAATTAAAACTTACTTAAGGAATAAGATGTCAAAAGAGAGATTAACTGGCTTATCATTGATGTCTATACATTATCCTGTACCATTTAAAGCAGATGATGTGTTAAATGTTATGGCACGTAAAGGAAATAGAAGGCTGTTACTGTAAATATTTGTTTTTAATACAACTTGCATGTGTGATTAATGTTTTTAAGGACCTTAATGTGTTCTTATGTATTTATTACTTGTCTGTACTTGATACAAGAATGAAGAACAATATATTTAAACATTAAAAATATTTAATCAAATTAAAGAGTTATTTGTTTATTTAAGTAATTTTTATCTCATTAATTATCAATTAATCTTAATGTGATACTCTAAATTTTAAAATGTTATTATAAAGAGCCAGGCGACATACAAATTAATTGGACCCCCTCCTTCGCAAAATCCTGGCTACGGCCCTGGACCAAGTGACCTTGAAAAATATTTTAGTAACACCAAGAGGTTTTAAAATAATAAATATTCAATCACTACAATTTGTACTACGCGCATTCAACAAAAAGGAAGCACCGACAACGAAAAGGCAGCACTGGCAACGAAAAGGCAGCACATTTGGAAGCACCGACAACGAAAAGGCAGCACCGCCAACGAAAAGGCAGCACATTTGGAAGCACCGACAACGAAAAGGCAGCACCGCAAACGAAAAGGCAGCTCATTTGGAAGCAACGACAACGAAAAGGCAGCAAAGTTTAGGGCACCGACAACGAAAAGACAGCACCGCCAACGAAAAGGCAGCATATTTGGAAGCACCGCCAACGAAAATGCGGCACATTTTGAAGCACTGACAACGAAAAGACAGCACATTTGTCATTGAATCTAATATTCATTGGCTCCAATTATCATTGGCTCCAATATTCATTGGCTCCAATATTCATTGGCTCCAATATTCATTGACTCCATCAGTCTATTGTTTCCATCAGTCTAGTAACTCCATTAGTCATTGGCTTCTACAGTCATTAGCTTCTACAGTCATTGGCTCCAACTGTCTTTTGTCTCATTAGCACCAAATATATTTGGCTATAATTTAACGAGTCTAAGAGACTATAAGGCCACAACGCTACGAGTCTAAAAGGATCTAGTTACTTACGAGTTATACATGGCTACGAAACTACATGTCTTTGAAGCTACAAGAATACAAGTATACTCGGCTCCAACTACTCCAGCATTATGTTATTAGATTACATGACTACTTTTTTACGTAGCTACAAGTCTACGAGGCTACTTGGATACGTAGCTACAATTTTACGAGGTCCCAAGACATCATGTCTACGCGACTACGAGCTATGAGGTTACGAGACTACGTGACTACGAATCTTCAAGTTTAAGAGACTGTGAAGCTACAGAGCTACGAAGCTTCTATAACACGAGTTTGCGTGAATGCGAGGATAGAGGTCTACAAGTCTCCATGAGTACTTGACTACGAAGCTACTCGTCCACAAGGCTCCAATTGCCGCATCTATATTCGTCGGAATTTTCTCTTTTGCTCCAACTGCACCACCAGCATTATGTTATAAGATTACATGGCTACTTGCTTACGTAGCTTCAAGTCTACGAGGCTCCAATGCATCATGTCTACGTGACTACGAGCCATGAGGTTTCGAGACTATGCGATTGCGAGTCTTCAAGGTTACGTGATCGCGAGGCTATAGGACTATGTAGCTTCCAGAACGCATGGTTACGAGACTGCATGACTAATTGGCCGCGTGGTTACGAAACTTCATGACTAACTGACTACAATAGCAACATTCAGTAGTGAGAGTTAATTGATCTCATGCAAAGGTACTTGTTGCAAATAGTTTAGCTTTTCATCAGATGTCGGTACATGTTGCTTGCAGGTAAATAATATTTATTTATTTGCTGCATGACTAATTGACCACGTGGATACAATACTTCATGTCTCTAACTGACTATAAAAGCACCATTCAGTGGACTACGTGACTACGAATCTTCAAGTTTACGAGACTGCGAAGCTACAGAGCTACGAAGCCTCTAGAAAACGAGTTTACGTGACTGCGAGGATACAGGACTACAAGTCTGCATGAGTACTTGACTACGAAGCTACTCGAACACAAGGCTCCGATTGCCGCATTTGTCTTCGTCGAAATTTTCTCTTTAGCTCCAACTGCACCAGAACCATTATATTATAAGATTACATGACTACTTGTTTACATAGCTACAAGTCTACGAAGCTACTTGGATACGTAGCTACAATTCTACGAGGTCCCAAGACATCATGTCTACGCGACTACGAGCCATGAGGTTACGAGACTACTTAACTACGCATCTTCAAGTTTACGAGACTGCGAGGCTACAGAGCTACGAAGCTATTAGAACACGAGTTTACCTGACTGCGAGGATAGAGGTCTACAAGTCTGCATTATACTTGACTACGAAGCTACTCGTCTACAAGGCTCCAATTGCCGCATTTATCTTCGTCGGAATTATCTCTTTTGCTCCAACTGCACCACTAGCATTATGTTACAAGAGTAGTATACAAATGGGGCTCCGGGGACTGGGTTCTGGGTGTAGAGCCGAGAGCCGAGCCACATATCTGATTTTGACATCACGGCGTCCATCTTGGATGAGCGTAAAAGGGACACAGCGTAACTGGAAACAGCGTAACGGGACATAATGTAACGGGACAAGTAGATCACGGCGGCCATTTTGGATCCGCCATCTTGGATCCGCCATTTTGGATGACGTAATTGTGTTCTAGAAAATTCCAGTGATGTGTTTTCCGCCAGTTTGAATTATGACGTCGCCGTTGCAATTTTATTTATGGTCGCCATCTTTAAAATCTTTATTTATTATCCGATTTTAATGAAAAAATATTTAAAATTTATAAAAAAACTCACTTAATAAAATTTTAATGAAAAACATTAAAAAATTGTACTTTTACGACACAGAGTTCAGAGTCCTCGGTTCGAACCCGGCGAAGGCAAAAAATTTGGCGACCGAACCATTCCCCCGTGGTGGCTGCTGGCAGACTGACTCCCACCACTTTTTTTCAAAGCATATATATCGCCTGTGAGCATGACGTCATGTCCGCCATCTTTTCTTCGATGCTGGAAGCCATCACTTTGGTATCGTCGGCGAGAGTGCGCTGACGTCATGTTAGTTTAATTCTTATCCGCTTGAGTGCAGTAATCATTTATTATTACTGTGACACCCCTCCATCTTGAAATTTGGACATCTTGAAAATCCGTAATTATTTAGCTAGAAATTCGGGAAAAGTTCCAAAATTCATTAAATAAATCACTCACTAATTTACATATTATTCCGCTCCTGTCCTCGGTTCGATACACGATCGATGCAATAATGTTTAATTTTTTAAAAAATAATAATTTCTGTAAACCATGTTCAACATTCTTAAAGAGACTTTAAATCCTCTACTACCATCATCCTATCAGACATCAAGACCAACATATTGGTAATTCATATTTTTAATGCTAGAGATTCGGGAAAAAGTTCAAAATTCATTAAATAAATTTGTAATCTATATACTGATTGGTTAGTTTGACTAAGGTCCTTGGTTAGATCCCTGGCCGATACAAAAACTTTAATATTTTAAAAAAGTACCACTAAAGTGGAAGGTTTGATAAAATAAAAACACTGCAAGTTCTTTTAAAAAAACTTTTATTACACACATACTACACTACTACAAGTACAAAAAAAATACACAGACAAATAACTAAAGTCTTGTGGATCTCTCGATGTCTGCATCTGCCACCCACGAATTAAAGCTAGGTGGAAAGCCCCACCACTTGACGTAGGACAGTCCGTTTCTTCGTTTTATAATCTTCTCCACCAAGTACATATCGGGATACAATGTAGGCTGAATCTCTTCGGCATAAAAGTTGCCATGGATAGGTTTGTGGTCCAAATCTTCGAGGTAGTAGGTCCTATGCTCTGATTCACGAACATGTGTCACACGGAAAAGTTCGGGACTCCAGTTCACAGTGAAACCTTTCTCGAAGATACCTTTCTGCTTGGAGATTCGCACAATGTCACCGACGTTAGCTTTACACTTTCGTGGATCTTTCTTCTTCCTGTTGGAAAACACTATTTGAAGCAGGCGATTGTCCGTTACATCCTTTGGCTTCATTTTCGTGGTAGAATGCACCGTGGAATTATACTCGCTTATTAGTTTCGGCAAGATGTCAAGCCACTTGTAATTTCCGTAAGCCGTGAACTGCCGCCACATCTTGGAACGCAAAGTTCTGTTAAACCTTTCGACAACGGAGGCTTTGACGTTACTAAATGTAATGTAATGTTCTTCATCAAAGCCTTGAAGGTTGCATTGTAGAATTCTTTCCCGAGGTCAGTTTGCAGGTGCGACAGTACACGTCCATCACGCAAAATATTGTTCATTGCCTTGGCTACTTCAGTTGCAGTCTTTGATTTGACAGGTCTACCCCAAGCGAACTTGCTATAAACATCGAAGACTGTCAACATGTACTTGAAACCTTTATTCAATCGGGAATACGGTATCATCTCAACAAGGTCCGCCTGGAATAAATCATCAATTCCACGAACTATTACTTTGCGACGAAGGTATTTTCGTCTAGCAGGAGCATGAAGTTCGTGAGCGATTCCGGTTCGACTTATTGTATGTACCTAGCTTCCCTCAGTTCTTCAAGTATGGAGACTATTTCGTTGATGTGCGAATAGTTTCCTACACTAAGCGAAGCATGTAGAATTCTAAGGCGATCAACTAATTCATTGGGATCATCCCAATATACATAATCAAATATCTGACCACTTTCTAACTTGTTTAAACCTTCGCCATGTATTGTTAGTTCACTGAAGAGATTAGCGAGAATGTCCATTTTTTCATGATATTCATCTTTATATAAACAACTATCTGGATCGTTATCCCGAAAATGTGCAATGGTTAGCTCTAGCAGTTTTTTGTACTCTTGTAAGTTTTTGTGAGAATATCCTTTAGGCTCCCTGCGAAACAGCAATTCGTACAGACCCGGAGTCCCGCGCGTTTTGAACTCTGCTACGCGCACGATATTTCCTGGTAGAAAGTCTATTTCTTTAGCACCGAGGAACCACTTATTATGTTTTCTGTACACTCTGTAGGTCGTGTCATTATTCCGGCTCGTAAACGATATCAGGCATGGTCGGACCATTGCATTAACTTGATGTCCCTTTTTCGGTATTTTCTTCTTGTGCATGGACTCTGTACTTGTTAAGTCATCTTCTTCTCGATATGGTTCATACTTTCTCTTCTTTACAGTTGGCATTTCATCTTCAACTTCAGTCTTCACAATGATGGCTGGTTCTTCCTTGTTTTTAAGTTCGTCGAGGCGACTAGTGATTGGTTTAAATATCTCCTTATTTTCCATATCACGTGCAAGTATGGTTCGTCTAGCAAGTAAACATTTTTCACGAACAGACTGTATAGCACGATGAAGGTCACTGGCCAGGTCCGACATTGTACTGGCTGAAAACTTATTGCAAGACCTCCTTTTATACTTTTTTATTCGCTCACAGAAACTTCTTTCTTGTGTTTGGTTAAATCTGAGTTTGTTGACAAGTGAGATAGTGATGCTTTAAGACTACTATGAAAAGTCCTCAGATCGTCACGTCATTGTGCATTCGATACTTCGATCATGTCGCGAATGTGGGAATCCGAGGCTTCCACACGCTGGTCGATGGCAACGAGATACTCTAGTAATTCCTTTTTCACACTGTCTACTTTTTGAGCCAGTAGCTAAATGTATTTGCGGATAACATCGTCATGAGACTTGAGAGCAGTACGTAAGTCTCGACTGCTGCGTCCAAATTTGGAAATGCTATGACTCATTTTTGACGATAAACTAATCGAAACCTCGTCTGTACCTGCCCTTATATAGTGGCCAGTCTTTGACTATAACTAGGAATTCGTGTTCTTCTTACCAACACAAGGAGCACGTGTCTTTGAATTCCTGGAATGTCATGTCGGCGTTTACGTGATCATCATAAGCGTGACGTAAATTAAGTTCGTCCATGCGAAAAAGTACTATGACATTTGTGTTCTCTCGTAGGAGATGTTTGGGTATTCTACCGTACGTCTGACACAGGTAAACGCAGTCTACCTTGGAGTGTCTGCCCATGGAAAAGTACTCTTGTATTATGCCTTGTTTCTCGCACATTACATCGTCGAAAACAAACACGGAATTGGCTTTTGTTTCGCTTGGAGATACCACATCCGCATTATCGCTAAACGGAAAATACTCCAGACCATCCACCGAGCGTAGAACAGCGGCCAAGCGCTGGTACTTTGGCTGTTGCAACGACTTGGAATACAAGTAAATGTTTTCGAACCTAAGACCGTTTGGTTCCTCCTGTAAACTCAGCAGAACGCACGTTTTGCCGCAGTTGGACGGACCCGCCATTATGCAACGTACGGCAGAAGGCAACAGTAAGCCATGTCGTAATTCATGTGCACTAAATACATCGGCTTGCGTAATGCGCACGGGCAAACACACTTCTTGCTTGACTACCTCCATCGTACTGACGAAAATTTTATAAGAGCAATCGTATTTATTGATTTTAGGTCAGTTGTGCGTAATGTCTCGAAGAGGTAAGAACAAAAAACACATCGGTGCAGGACTCGTGAACTCGCTGATAAACAATCTGCCATTCGAGCTACACATTCCCGGCTACAGATTCTGCGGCCCCGGCACGAAACTAGCGAAAAGGTTAGCTCGCGGTGATGTGGGAATTAATTCTCTGGACGAAAAGTGCAAGCAGCACGATATCGCATCTTCATTAAGCAAGGATCTGGAATTAAGACACCGGGCCGACGAGATATTGGCACAGGAAGCCGAAGATATAAATAAATCGTCGAACGCGGGACTTGGAGAAAAAATCGCAGCGTGGGGCGTTTCCAAAATCATGAAGGCAAAGACTAAATTAGGACTGGGTGCTCGTCGAGCCAGCTCCATCAAGTCAAAAACTAACTCACGCAAGACCAAAAGCAAGACCGGTACAGGCGTGAAAAAAGCCAAGCAAAAATTACAGACTCTCGACAAGAAGATTATAGGAGGTTTTCTTCCTTTGCTTTTGCCTGCATTGGGTGCTCTCGGCGGCCTCATCGGTGCAACGAGCGGTATAGTGCGGGCAGTCAACACTTCGAAGAATGAACGCAAGCAGTTAAAAGAAGCACAGCGACACAATGCCAGCATGGAAGCCATTGCCATAGGTTAAAAAAACGGCGCATGACTCTACTTGCAACCTCACAAATCAGGTCGAGGCTTGAGGAAGAAACGAATGAAAAATTCCTAATTTTTTTGCCGAAACATCCGCTCACCAATATAGATTTGATCAGGTATGCACGCAAACTGAAAATACCAAATTTCCGTGGCGTTTATGCGAGACACTTTGCCCAGCAAGCTAAAAACGCAGAAACGTGCCATCATTAATTTAGACACGACGGCGGGTCGCGGCACGCACTGGGTGGCCTATGTAAAGTCTGGGAAAATGGCCGAGTACTACGATAGTTTTAGAAATTTACGGCCTCCGCCTGAATTAGGCGGTACCTGGGCCGGTCCACTACCTTGTTTTACAATTACAAAACGGAACAGAGGCCTAATCAAACAAACTGCGGACACTTGTGTCTTCGCTTTTTAACAAACAAAAATTAGCTGACAAAATAAAAATTGCTACTTAAAGGTTGTGCAGTGATGATAATTGATTAGTCATGTCGATAACACTTACCTTGACAGGTCACGCATCTGAGCTGCGGGCAGTTCATTTCCCGCCCCTGGATTTAGATGGAGAATGGTGTATCGGACTCGTAGATTTTCAAACGTATAATGCCATACCGAACATTGACGAGGAAAACTGCAAGATCTGCTTCCTGAAAAGCGATGGGACCGCTCATGAAATACGGTTACCTGTTGGCTCTTACGAAATTGACGACATTGCAAATTACATCAGGGATATGTTACCACAGGATGTAGACTTTCAACTGCGTGGAAATCCAAACACTCTAAAAAGCATTTTAACATGTAGTGAAAATGTCGACTTTACGAAACCTGGCACCATAGTTACGATGCTTGGATTCGAATCAAAGGTGTATGATACAGGAAGAACGTACGAATCTACGCGCGCAGTAAACATTTTGCCTGTGAATGTCATAAGAATAAACTGTAATTTGGCAAGTGGAACGTATCTCAACGGAAGACTAAGCAACATGCTGCACAAGTTTTCACCGATGGTCCCGCCAGGATATAAACTGGTCGAAGTACCGCAAAGTATCATTTACGTTCCAGTCGTCGTGAAGTGCGCACACTAAGTAGTCGTCAGAATCGTTGACCAGCGAGGACGGTTTGGTGAATTTTCAAGACGAAGAAATTACACTACGTTTACACTTGAAGCGATGGGCATAAAGTTCGTAACACCGAACAGTTATAAAAGAAATCGTAATGGCGTTAATAAGAACAGTTCTCTACCAGACATCGGTGCATTAACACCTGACAACATAAAGTATCTTCTCAGTATTGGACAAGTGCCGAATAAATATGGAAGACGAAATCCTCAACGTGGAAGATCCGGTCATTTTTGATGACAGCATTACGAAAATGGAATCGCACGAGTACCAGCCTTTCCTGCTCGGGCCCTACGCACTACCATTGGAAGAACGCATTGCAGTACAGCACCAAGATATTTGTACTTTACCTTCACAGTCATTTCTACGTATAAAAGGCACGCTTACAAAAGCGGATGGTATGCATCCGACAACGACGTCAATATCCTGCAATGGTATTATTCACCTAATCGAGCGCATTACTTATGTACTCAATGGCGTCGAGGTAGACCAGACGAGAGATGTAGGCATAACATCTGCTATGAAAAATTACCTTTCGCTCACGCCAAATGAACTGTCTGCTGCAAAGATGGCCGGTTGGCTCTCGAGGATGAATATAAGCTTCCGGTTTATGCCGAAGGGAAGTTCTAAGTTTGTGTTCCTCTGTCCATGCTTCTTGGATTCGCTGAGGACTACAAGCATATAATCATTAATTCGAAACAAGAGCTCGTACTGCTTCTAGCCAACACGCACATTAATGCAATTGTCGCCGCTGCAGAAAACCCTCAAGATGTCTCGCTAACACTACAGTCTATCGAGTGGATGCTGCCCCACATCCAAGTGAGCACCGTTGAACGAATCAAGATGTTGAAGAACATAGAAATGGCAAGAACTTCGATTAGCCATTCCGATCCTGGAGCCTGGAAACTTATCCTGGCTTGCCTCATAGCCAGCGTATCAATTGGATAGTAATGTCCAGCTTCGCTACGGAAAAACCAAGATACATCATCGTCGGTCTTCAGACCGGAAGACAACTCAATGCAGGAGTGAGTCGCTCCGTATTCGATAACTGTCAAATACGCAATGTAAAAATATTTTTAAACAGCGAAAGTTATCCGTACGTTGACATGAACATGGACTTTGAAAGTGGAAGATTTCTTCTCGCATATCAAATGTATGCCAAGTTTCAGCAAGCTTACTATGGGCGGAGACTGTCACCGATACTGAGTCCCGGCAGTTTCAAGAACAAGGCACCGTTAATGGTGTTTGACGTTTCCAAACAGGATGACCGAATAAATTCAAACATCATCGACTGTAGGATCGAGATAACGACTAGCGGAAATATTCCACCAAACACCTATGCTTTTTGTCTAATACTTCACGATCGGCTTGCATCGTACAATTGTCGAGACAAACTTGTGAAAATTCTGACATAAATACCATTTAGTTTTCGATGGTAATTTAGTTACGACTGAGCATTGCTAGCGACAAGATGTACTGCAACCTGCAAGGTTTCCAGAGCCAAAATGGATTCGTGCTCAAGGAAATTAGCGTCACCTCCGGAGACAAGACTCGAACACGCACTTTCAGACCTCCGTATCCATGGAAACTACTAGACGAAAAAAGTAAACGGTCGAATGAATGGCTATGTAAATATTATCACGGACTAGAGTGGGACGAAGGAAAAATTCCGTACCACCATGTGAAAAACACTATTGAAGATTTACTAGTTCAAAACGAAATAATCTACATTGCCGGACCTGAACAGAAGAAATGGCTGAGCAAGTTGTGTGATGCGTCAGTTGTAATTGTAGACTTACACACCGACTATGGCTGTCCTTCCCTGCGCTAGCTTAGTGCAATATACGACTTGCAGCCACGTGACAAGTTTGAACGTGTCTGTGCCTGTACAAACTCGCAGTTAATGCAGAAATGGCACGCACAGTGTCAGTAGGAGCCTGCATATATAAATGACGTACATACATACCTGCCTTCAGTTGTCGTTCGACCTGCAAGAAGATGTTTACGTTTCATCCTTCTAATGTGTACGTGCGTGCAAGACCTAGCTTCAGCAGTGTCGAGTACAGCTACTGGGATTCCGGGTATCTATGTACATATACAGAAACCAGTGATGGAGGCGCTCAGCATTGGCGGTTTGCGCACTTTCCTGTGTCCTACAAACCGACTCAGCAGCTGGTAGAATGTTGCGAACCTGGAAACTGTGCCGTCTATCACATGAGACCACACACAATCCTTCCTGCTAGCATCGCTGAGGTAGTCGCCTCGTCTGCATGTGCAACACTAAACATGGACGTGTTGCAACCTGTTGCGACCTGTGATGCTTCTACGCAGACGTCCAAACGGTGTGCGTCTCGTCGTCGCAGTTCAGGCAGTGAATCTGTCCCAACTAGCACTGAGCCAAAGCCCAGGCGTAGACGTGGTCACAGATGTCATCGACCATGTCTTGTCGGAGTTGTCGACGTCGCCGAAGATGACCAGCTGGAAACCTGTGTTCCTGATCCCGTGGCCTGCGAACCAGTTGGAACCGGAGTCGATGTTACAGTGTGTGCGGCATTAAAGACTTAGCTTGTGAAAATGCTTGATTCCTTAACCTAATGTGTATATGCGTATATTTTATAAATAAATGTGTACAACTTGAACTTGTGTGTGTTTTTATTTCTATAATTTTTAGGTACCTAATAAAAAAAATTTAAAATACAGACAATATTTTTACTCATATAGTATACCAGTAGGCCGCGGGTATATAAGCGAGGTTCAGAAGACTAAACCCGCAGTTAACCTCTGACCGCGGTGCAGTACGGACTTGCTCTCTTCAGGTAGTTTCGTGAGGTTTAGTTATGTCGACCGGAATAGACTGTTTACCGTCAGCAGCGGGGACCTCGATGGCAGCAGTGATGATGGAGTCGGAGATCCCGATACCGACTGCAGAGGAGACCGCGACAGTGGTGGAGATCCCGATACCGACTGCAGAGGAGACAACGATACGTGCTGTTCCATCATCAGCTGAAGTTTCGTCATCTCCATTCCAGACTTCAATTAATGAAGAGCGTACAGCGCATCAATGCAAATATTGTGGCACATCTTTTACTAAACCTACAAATGCGCGCAGACATGAAAGAAGCAGCTGTCAGAATAATGCTCGAAGAATAATGTTTCAGTGTATAAAATGTAATAAACTAATTTCACATCTCGATAGCTTACAACATCATTATAAAAAATGCTCCGAGAAAGTTAAGTGCGAGTATAATGAGCATGGTTATTGTTTTGACTCATGTGTTGTACCAGCTTATGAGACTATATATGTAAGACCCTGGTGATATGAACTTCAGTCATTCTCTGACTGCGGTGATGAACGGATCGGATAGTTAGACTTGTATAACATAATAATAGACCGGTATCTAGCTATTCTTGAGAACTCGATGGCATCATTACCACTATCTACACCAACCTGGATCGAACGTCTACCATCATCAGTGCAGAACACGATGACAACGATGTCTACAGCTACACCTGCTCTCTCAGCACAGCAGGAGATTTCGACGCGTGCAACATCTTCTGCAGTGCAGACCTCAACGGCTTCAGAAGTTAACATGTCAGCAGTGTTACAATGGTTGTCAACAGTTCCAGTGACATTGATGAAGGAAGGAGCATCCAGCGGTGTTCCATCACCCGACTGCACGTACTGTGAGAAGATCAAAAAATTGAAATTACGGGATTATGTAATACACAATTGTAGTAATAACTCTGAAAGCATTAAATATCAGCGCAACAGGTGTTTAAGCAAGTTTGTACAATATGGAAGATTAAAACGGCACCTCAGGAATTCTGATAGACTGGCTGTACATTCATCGAAATCAAGCTGTATATTTTGTAACAAAACATTGGCAAATATTCAAAGTGCACAACGACACGAAATATATCACTGTCCTTTTAATGAAGTCGATAATTCGTCATTGTGTGAAAATTGTGGTGTACCAATATGTCGACCAGTTAAACTGAATAGACATTTACGAACATGTAAAAGACTTACTTCGTCCATTAAGAAGACTGTTTCAATCAAGGAATCCACAAAACTTTAGTACTTTGACTGTGTATTTTTTTTTGTACTTGTAGTAGTGTAGTATGTATGTAATAAAAGTTTTTTTAAAAGAACTTGCGGTGTTTTTATTTTCTCAAACCTGCCACTTTAGTGGTACTTTTTAAAATATTAAAGTTGTTTTGTATCGGCCAGGGATCGAACCAAGGACTTTAGTCGATCTAACCAATCAGTATATAGATTACAAATTTATTTAATGAATTTTGAACTTTTTCCCGAATCTCTAGCATTAAAAATATGAATCACCAATATGTTGGTCTTGATTTCTGATAGGATGATGGTAGTAGAGGATTTAAAGTCTCTTTAAGAATGTTGAACATGGTTTATTGAAATTATTATTTTTTACATAAAATTAAACATTATTGCATCGATCGGGTATCGAACCGAGGACAGTAGCGGATCAATATGTAAATTAATGAGTGATTTATTTAATGAATTTTGGAACTTTTCCCGAATTTCTAGCTAAATAATTACGGATTTTCCAGATGTCGTCCAAATTTCAAGATGGCGGGGTGTCACAGTAATAATAAATGATTACTGCACTCAAACGGATAAGAATTAAACTAACATGACGTCAGCGCACTCTCGCCGACGATAACAAGATGATGGCTTCCAGCATCGAAGACAAGATGGCGGACATGACGTCATGCTCACTGGCGATATATATGCTTTGAAAAAAAGTGGTGGGAATCAGTCTGCCAGCAGCCACCACAGGGGGATGGTTCGGTCGATATTTTTTTTATTTTTTTGCCTTCGCCGTGTTCTAACTGAGGACTCCAAACTCCGTGTCGTAAAAGTACAATTTTTTAATGTTTTTAATTAAAATTTTATTAAGTGAATTTTTTTATAAATTTTAAATATTTTTTCATTAAAATTGGATAATAAATAAAGATTTTAAAGATGGCGACCGTAACGAAAATTTCGGTGATGTCATAATTCAAACTGGCGGAAAAAACATCGCCGGTATATTCTAGAACACAATTACGTCATCCCAAATGGCGGATCCAAAATGGCCGCCGTGATCTACTTGTCCCGTTACGTTATGTCCCGTTACGCTGTGTTCCGTTACGCTGTGTCCCGTTACGCTCATCCAAGATGGACGCCGTGACGTCACAATCAGATATGTGGCTCGGCTCTCGGCTCCACACCCAGAACCCAGTCCCCGGAGCCCCATTTGTATACTACTTATAAGATTACATGGCTACTTGCTTACGTAGGTTCAAGTCTACGAGGCTCCAATGCATCATGACTACGAGACTACGAGCTATGAGGTTACGAGACTATGCGATTGCAAGTCTTCAAGGTTACGTGATCGCGAGGCTATAGGACTACGAAGCTTCCAGAACGCATTGTTACGAGACTGCATGACTAATTGGCCGCGTGGCTACGAATCTTCATGTCTCTAACTGGCTACAATAGCAACATTCAGTGGTGAGAGTTAATTTATCTCATGCAAAGGTACTTGCCTCAAGTAGTTCCGCTTTTCAACATCAGATGACGTCACGTAGTGCTTGCAGGTAAATAATATTTATTTCTTTTATGCGGGATGCGGGATGCACACTATCGATCGCATAAGAAGGATGGCTTCGTTAGTCTCCAAGGAGAAGGAATTTCGTCCTTCCTGCTAGTGCTTCTCAGATTTCTCACGGTCCGCCATCTTGAATTGTGACGTCACGGCGGCCATCTTGGATGGGTGTGACCTTGACATTTGACCGAAACCGCAGGAATGATCGCAAGCATACGGATTAACCATCAAAATATTGATAAGAATAATCAGCAGCACACGAAAAAAAACGGGGGCGCGTCGTTTTGCCTAAAATCGTTTTGCCGAATCGTGTTTCCCCACCTTCGTTTTGCCTAAAATTCGTTTTGCCTAAAGTCATTTTGCCTAAAGTCATTTTGCCTAAAGTCACTTTACCTAAAGTCGTTTTGCCTAAAGTCGTTTTGCCTAAAGTCGTTTTGTCTAAAGTTAGTTGGCCTAAAGTCGTATTGCCTAAAACCATTTTGCCTAAAATCGTTTTGCCTAAAGTCGGTTTGCCTAAAATCATTTTGCCTAAAGTCATTTTGCCTAAAATCGTTGTGCTTAAAGTCGTTTTGCCTTATATTATAATCGCAAGCTTAAATTCCCCTAAAGTCGTTTTGCCTAAAATCGTACTGCCTAAAATTCGCTTTGCCTAAAGTTGTTTTGCCTAATGTCATTTCGCCTAAAGTTGTTTTGCCTAAAGTTTCAGCAGTTCGCTTTCTTTAACAGACAGTTAACTTGCCGAGCAGTCGTTTTGCCTAAAATCGTTTTGCCTAAAGTAATTTTGCCTAAAAGTATTTTAGTATATTCTTGTTCCATATAATGTGTGTAGATACATTCCAGCCACTTGTAACTCTATTCGTGGATTCTGGAACTACTACCGAAACATTGTGAGAGGTTCGACATTCTACTACAAGAGTGGAGGGTGTTCAGTATCGCCTACATCTTTCAAGGAGGAAGGGTAGTTCGTTTTTGAGACAACAGTTAGTGTGTCGCTCATCTAGTATCGCCTGCATCTTTCAAGGGAGATGGGTAGTTCGTTTCCGAGACAAATAGATAGTGTGTCGCTCACCATTACTATATATCGTCTTTTAAGGTGGCTTCCTTCTTAAATATTTGAGCGCAGTTGTCCCAATTACGCAATGCATTCAAAGCTGCGAAACGCACCACGCCTATACTAATTAATTACTCGCAAACAAGATCTGTAACAGTGGGGTATTATTACGCGATAAAAGACAAATAATAAATCTACTAATTTCATGTTGTACATTTTGACTGCGAATTAAGTAAACTGAGTGATCAGACTCTGAATATGCGCTTTTTCGCCATTTTCCCTTATTTTTTTCTATTTAAATATATTATACGGAAAATGTAAAACATGATTTTTTCACCTTTCGTGGAAAAAATCTTATTACCAAAACATTTATTTACGGAGACACGCATATACGCTTAACTAGGGAAGGCCCTTACGTATAAAGTATTACTGTTTTTGAAGGAATATTATACACTCCTGCGCTATTATTTATAACTTAGGGTAGATACTACGACAGTTTAATTATACTAAAACTGGTAATATTTTTGGAGTCCTAGAAGTATATTTCGTGGTTTAATGTTTCCAGAGAAAAAATTTAAATAGAATTTCCTGTATGAATTATTTATATATCATTTCTATAGCTGAGTAATATGACATAAATACTTTGAAATCAAAGGAAAGAAAGCTATATGTTTAGTGAACGAAACGGAAACTTGTTAAATAAAACATGTTGTTCGGCAACTTAACATATCATGGAATTATTATTATTATTTTATATCCACAAGGAGTTGTTTGTGGTAATGTTGTTGCCTTTGTATCGCTGTGACGCCTTTACGTTGAACTTCCCCTTCTATAGATACTGCAAGCCTATAACATTTTGGTTTAGTAATTTTTATGAACATAATCTGAAGACGAGTTTAAAAATAACACAAACTTTTACAATAAAGTTTACTTCTGCTATGTATGTTTGCTATAATCAATAAATTTGTATTGCGTTAGCAACTTGACTTCACCTAAGCCACTGACAAAACCTGACATATGTTTCAGAAACGGAATAGCCCTTATTAGCCTACTTTACTCTAAGAAAAGTAGTATAAACTAATATATCGTCTTTAGTCACGCCGGATATCTGTATGTATATTTATATTAAAAATATTTGTAAAATAATGATAATCGCTAGAAAATACGCCTATGTTTAATCAAATGCTATGGAGATCAATACCGGGCACTATGTTTTATACGTTAGGAAAGTGAGTGGAACCACCGCTACTAGCACTACCTCTTGATTGCTGGCTGCAATATAATTCGAAATAATGCTTCGTTATAGCACTTTGGAGATTTTTAATCGCGTTTTTCAGGTACTTTTGATAATTTAAAGTCCAAATAAGGCTAGAATAATGGTAATTAATAATCTTTCTTTTGTGTTACATGTAAATTCACAGTAATTTTAGTACACATTTTCTGAATTCAACTCTCGACTTTTCAATGTAAACGAATACGGCGAAACACCTAACTTCATCCACATCCCACTAGGATCGCTGTTCAAAGTAGTTTCTGCTACTCTTGCCGAATTTCCGGTATTGCTCTGTATTGTATTTGGTTTACCTCATTCGGCAATGAAACGTATGATTTTAT
Source organism: Bacillus rossius redtenbacheri (assembly GCF_032445375.1). Classification (NCBI taxonomy): domain Eukaryota; kingdom Metazoa; phylum Arthropoda; class Insecta; order Phasmatodea; family Bacillidae; genus Bacillus; species Bacillus rossius. Next base: position 38,870,043 of record NC_086331.1, on the reverse strand, counting down.
GATATGTAGTTTTTCATGATTTATGACGTATTTTCACATAATTTTTTATTTTTAATTTAATCGGAATTTTTTTTTACGTCTGTAATTTGTTTACTCTATGTGATTTAAGTATGCCGTGGTTCCAAGTACTAAGCAATTTAAAGTAACGATGATGTACTTTTACAGTATTTTTTTATTAAATAATTTGTTCCATGCAATCCCTGTTTTCACACCTTTTCAATGATAGCGTAGTACGCCACCTTGGTTGTAATATGGAGCGAAATAAGTAGGCCGCGTAGCGCGACGCCTGAAGCATTTTATTGTGAAATTTAAGTAATTTGAGTTCCTACTAGGAATGCGTATCGTCCCAGAACAGTTTTCAGAAATGTGAGCTTCATTGTGTAGTAAAAGAAAGTAGTTTTGAAATGGTAATCTATAAATTTATATTAAGATAATAGATGTGGTTAACCACTTTTAATTATTGTAGTTAGCTTTGCTTAAGCCAGCCTGCCTGAAGAGAATCTACGGTGATTTTTTTAAGAGAATTTAATTTCGGTTTATATTGGATTCATAATTGAAAATATTTTCAAATTAATGAGAGGAGGTTGTATTTGTTTTGCTATGATATTGACGATCCTACCATGTCACAAAAGCTCTGATAGTAATGATAAGAATTATTTGCTTTAACCTATTAATATTATAGTCGACTTAATTTAGATTTAAAAACCTTACATGTTTATATTACTTCTATAATTACGTCACGGAGATTTTTAATTATGTTAATTGCTATAATACCTGTAAATACCTTCTATTCGTTTTCTCTCTAATACATTTAAAAACATTGTAATAAATAAATTTCCATTATATTACATTTATGTTTTTATTTATGTTTATTACTGTAAATGGGAGATTTGTCTTTTTCCTTTAGTATAGCCGTGCGAAGTCGGGTCGGTCACCTAGTAATATAATAATATAAAGGTGGAGGTGTTTCAAGTACTATAACAATGGTTCCCATTTTGAGAAGTCAATGTGTTTAGTGAGTAGGTAAAACTAAACGAAAGATAAAAATTTTACCGTCTGTTAATACAAGTACATATATAGTTATTTAAATATGATAAAGAACAACTGAATTTCTTTCAACAGAGCCATATGCCAGCGACCGTATGTTACTGCGACGCCATTCAGATTTCACTCTAAATTTCTTTTGAACTTTTGAGGCTACGTTACAATGGAAACTACGTGGTTTTAGTTTATTTAATCTTCGACACATTTGTGACTCTGAGTTCTAATATATTTACTTATATTCTATAAAACACTACATATTATAACTTGAACAGTGAAAAAATATGTTGTGATTATTATTTTCCTGTTTATATATTATCGCTGTTACATCTCTTTACATTTTGGTTTTATTTAGCAAGAAAATATAAGTATTAGAACTCTGAGTCACAAAAGTGTCAAACAAGTTATGATATTTTCAATCCATCACCTCTTATAAGGACCTCGCCAAAATACATAACATTATATTTTACTATATATGGACCTTTGAAAAATGCGGAACTGTCATATAGGAGATGCACACTTTTAGATATTACCGAGCACTTATCTTTAATTCTGCATGGCAACGCTTAAAATTAACATTAAATTACGAAGAAATTATTCTTAAGTTATTTACAAGTAGACTTACCAAATACTTAAGTACTTCATGTTGCACATATGTATTTCCACCAAGCACCCTTCTTACAAAAAATTGAAGACACTAATATTAACGTAAGAATATTGTTTTGGTATTTTCAATATTATCTACAACATGTCCATAGTAATACCATCCTCGTCGTCCGCATCACTATTTTATTACATGCTCTACTTAGTTTAAATACTAACAAGTGAAAATTTAATACTTCTAGGAAAGAACCGTGTTCTGGTGTAAACACGCATATTGAAATACAGCTTACATAATAATTCATATTATAATTTATTTGTTTCAAGCAAGCATATGCCGCTTTCAAATAATAACATGTTACAAATTATTCTGAAATAAATTAGATAAGAGAAAATTTTGATCTAAAAATTCAGACACCTGTTTTTTTGCTAGGCTGAAAGCTATTTTATCTTGCAGAAAATATTGAAGTTGTAACATCTTCAGAATTACTTGTTCACAATGAAATGCATAGGCCTACTTTGGTTTCTGTACAGAGTTTAAAAGCTTGGGAGGTAAGTAGCTCGATTAAAATTTCACGTTTTGGCCAGTAGTATAGAATAGCCGGAGCTGGGACTGGGTCCTGGGTGTGGTGCCTGTGGTGCCGACCGCCATATTGGATTGTGACGTCACGGCGGCCATCTTGGATGGTTGTGACCTTGACCTTTGACCTTGACCCCGGCGGCCATTTTGGATCCGCCATCTTGGATCCGCCATTTTGGATGACGTCATTGTGTTCTCGAAAATTCCGGCATTGTGTTTTCTACCATATTGGATGATGACGTCACCGTTGCAATTTCCGTTACGGCCGCCATCTTTAACTTTTTTATTTATTATCCGATTTTAATGAAATTTTTTTAAAAATTATAAAAAAATCAAATAATAAAATTTTAATAAAATACTTATAAGAAATATATTTTTACGACACGGAGTTCGGAGTCCTCGGTTCGAACCCGGTGAGGGCAAGAAAAAAAATAAAAATGGCGACCGATCCTGCCCCCTAGGTGGGTGCTGGCAGACTGACCCCCACCACTTCTTACCATGTACATATACGAACTTACAAACCCCCCCCCCCCCTCAACCTCCCTAAAAAAATTATTTTTTCGCACACGACGATCCACCCCTCCTCTTTTTTATTTTATTATTTTTTTCATCGTAATAACCACCCTCCTCCCCCACCACTACTCTAGTTTTTTCCCCTCCCTCCCTCACTTTACCGTCATTCCCACCCCTACCCTCCTCCTCACCCCTATGCTACCTTTTAAAGTATAAATACCGGCCGCAGGACCCGGGAGCCTTCAGTTTTTTGCCTCAGTTCCTCCCCCGCTACCGAGTACGTACTTCGTGCCGCGGAGACGTTCGTCGACGCCGAGTACTTACATCGTGTCGCGGAGACGGATTTCTGTTTTTTTTTTTTTTTCACGTAATAAAATAATCATGGTTTCGCTTGCTGAAATGCATGATTTCATCGGTGAACTAATCACAGGATATGAAGGGATGTCGTTCGATCAAATTCGCCAATCGCTAACTGCAAACATCATAAGTACCCTCGAAGCATTTCCCGGATGCGAGGAATTCATCCTGTATCTACACCACCGCATCCTGTGTACGGTGGAGACAGCCATAGAGCTACAGCAGCAGCAGCAGCAGCAAGACGCACAAGACTCCGGCATCGAAGAGTGAGGCGCCATCGTCGCGGCATCCTTGTAACAAATCCAGCAATATCAACATGTTGACGACGGGTGACAGCGTCGACGAGGGTCATCGTCGGAGCCCATCGATGTCGCCATCGTCCGACACGTTTTGGACATCTTTCGCAGAGGGGCCGTGGCAACCGCACGTCCCAAACGAGGACGTCTCAGCCGTCGTGACGCGACAGCTGCCCCGGAGATCGTCAACGTGGTTCGCCCAGAGGACATCTTCTATCAGGTACCCAGACTTTGTGGACCACGCCGACGACGTCGACGACGTCGACGACGACGATGACGAAGATGTCACCACGTGGTGCTGGGACCTCTGTCCGGACCCACGCCCTCACGAGACTGAAAAGTGTACCTTGTTCGACATCGGTCAAGAAAACTATTCTTTCGTACGATCAGGACAGCAGTGCGTTTAATATCAAGTGTTTTATTACGGTTCCACTACCGACGTGTTCGCCACGAACGTTACGTATTTTGAATCGTGTCGTGACGACACGCACTTTAGGCTTAAATGGGATTCCAAGGATCCCTTCGGTACCGTGAAACCTATAATCGCATATGACTGTACGAACGCAAATTGTGTAATCAAACTATGCCATCCGCAAGCGTATTTTCCGTGTTCGATTGATGAACTAAAGACATCGAAAATCGGTAATCGTAAATACCACTACAGTGAACAGTGCGGTGGACTAAAACATTGTAGGTACATGTACCACGATGATTTAGGTTACTGTTCAAAGTTTGAGACACCTTGCTGTCGTGAACTGTGTCCCGTGGCCAGATCAAAACTATTGTGTGACGCTAACTTTAACGCGGCAATGCATATTCATAGGCAATGCAAAATTCAACCGTCATATACTTTATAAATAGTATTATTTTGAAGTTGTATATTTTATGCAGTGAATCTTTTTAATCAAAACGTGAACGAAGAAAAAAATAGCCATGTTCTTACAATTATTTTGTTTTTTTGCATCTTTGTAAAAAAAACTGTGTGATCAAGAAATATTTTTTTAAAAATGTATATCTACAAAACTAAATTAAAATTCTTATAATGTTTTTGATGTTAAAGTATGTATAAAAAACTTGTTAAACAAATGAATATATAAAAAAAAAATTCTACGTCTAAACGGCACGAAGAAGGTACTCGTAAGGGGGGAGGGGGAACTGGGGCAAAAACTAATGTGTGAGCGATGTATATATATATATATATATGTATGTATGTATGAAACGCAGAGAAAATAAAATGGAAAAAAAAAATTTAATGTTTGTGTTTTATCGTAATAACAAATCCCCCAAGTCACTATACACACATTGTTTTTTAAAAACAAAAAAAAATATCTCTTCATGTTTATACTTGAAAAAAAAATACTTAAAAAAAATTATACTTGTAAAAAAAATTAATTCTTTTCAGCTTTATACTTGAAAAATTATACATATTAATACTTGTAAAAAAAATTATACATCTTTATACTTGTAAAAAAAATTAATTCTTTTCAGCTTTATACTTGAAAAATTATACATATTAATACTTGTAAAAAAAATTATACATCTGTATGCTTGTAAAGAAAATAAATTCTTTATAACTTTATACTTGGAATAAATATTAAAAGTTATTCTTTATAAAATAATTTTTGTAATATATTGTTAGCACGTGGCGACCAGCACACGAGTCCTTGAAGAGGACGTTAGGTCTCTGCCCCCAGCGCCGGGTCCCACGGTTCGGCGAGCCACATGGAGGGGGAAGGTGCACCAGCATGGTCCAGGGGAGAGGAGGGGAAATTTTTGCAAACTAAGATTCCCACCACCTCCACCCCGCCTCCACCGCCGCGGCCAGGGGGCGCCGGACCCCCACCACCGCCGCGAGCGCTGTGGAGGGGGTAAAAGTCGCCTCACTGCACCGGCGACCGCGTAACGGAGCAGCCGCGCTTCTCGCACGCTCCCCGCATGGCTCATATATACACGTACAGAAATTAAAAAAAAATACAATTTATTACATACAAAGATTTATTTACACACAAAATATGTTTTACACACACAAGTATTTAATTTAAAAAAAAAAAATCATTGTTTTAAAATATCCTTTTCATCAATCCACGAGTCAAACTCTGGTCCATGATGCAACCATCGTATTAAAGCTACGTTTTCCAAGGACCACGCATGCGCGATGCGCGATGCGTCATGCGTGATGCGTGATCGCCGCATGCGTGATCACTGACCTGGGTCTGTTTTGTTAGAACGCGGGAAACAAGTCTGCGCGATGGAAGCAGCGATCTCTGCCGTCTTGTTGGAGGAAGATGCTGATGATGATTTATTGCTCTCATGCTTCCTAGAAGATGACAGCGATATATTTAGAAGGAGAGAAGACGAGGGATGTTATAGTGTGTTGATATTACGTCACTTAATTGATAACGAAACTAAATTTAGAGAATATTTCAGAGTGTCGACTGAGATATTTGATACAATATTAGGCTTTGTTAAAGAAGACATCACGAGATCGCAGTGCAACAGAGTCAAAAGGCCAATATCTGCTGAACAGAAGTTATGTCTTACTCTCAGGTAAACAAATTTAACTAAGCCTCTTTAATGTAATGTTTTTCTTTTTAATGTTTCATATTTATATACACAAAGTACTTAAACGAAAACAAAATATAAAAATATTTACTTAATTATATTGAAATTATAGGTTTAATAAAAATTTAAATGTCCATGTACTGATGAATTTCCTAAAATGTCTCTGACTATGCATTCATCTACTCACAGAACTAATACTGGTTATTTTCTAAATTAGTCTCACGAAGTCACTTTCTTCCACATTAGCATCGTTACCACTAGAATTACAGCTATCTGTTGAATGAATCAAGCTATTACTGCCAGTAGATTCACAAATTTGGGTGGGATCTATGACAGAGACAGGAAAACCGCTGCCAATATCCACATGTTGATAACATTGTTGGTGATTAGGATTAGTCTGGTTCTGATGCTCCATCAACGATCTCAGTTCCATCTGAGACACAACTTGGCACACTTTTAATCTAGTTTCCGCAATGAGGTGTGGGGGGAATTGCTTAACAGTTTCAGACATGCTCTGGAAGAATATGTCTATCGGATGTTGCGAACGATCTTGGCCGCGGTTTTCAAGTAGATCTTTTAATATTTTCCCTCTTTCTTCACGACCTTTTCTTATTTCATCTAACATTTTTTCTTTTACTGTAATTTTTCTTTTTTTAATGGAGCTGTTTAACAATTCTGAAGAACTTGTTTGCTCGCTAGGCCAATTTGTAGATTCTTGAGCGCTTTCTTCTTCTTGAAATTGGTTGCACTCTTCAGAGGGACAGTCATCCACCATTTCTTGTGTTTCTTGATTATTTTCAATTATTTCATTTATGTTGATGCTTGATTTTGATCTGAAAAAAAAAAAATTAAATCAACAGTGCCATCAGCTATGCTATGTTGACACACACGCGTGCGTGAGTAGTTTGATCTGGTGTATTTGGGTTTACACAAACTTTTTTTTGATAAATTCATAAGAAGTTCTTTCAACTAATAAATATATATTTCATTTGAAACCTACCAAAAAAATTGCAACAGCTCCAATAATTTCAATAAAGAATATATAATTTTTAATAAACATTCAACAATTATTATATTGTTTATACAAATTTTATTTAATACATAAGGTAAAGAGTACTTACGCTCTTTCTTTGTAGGTTTCATCAAGGAATTTCAGGCTTTCTGTGTTGTATTTCGATTTTGAAAATGCCGGTGAACCTGTCTTCGACCCAGTTTTCAGTTTCTTGTTGCTTTTTCTGTAGGAGTCGCGAATGGTTCTCCATCTCGTTTTGCAGTCTTCTGCTGTAAAATTCAAAAATCTGTGTAAATAAATGATCAAACTTTTTCTTAAACATATTTCGTGAGGTTTTTATGAGCAGCAAAAAATTAAAAAACGTCAACCTAAGTGCTATAAGAGTCGTGAGTTAGGGTGCTGGTATTGTTCACGTCCTTAGGTTTATTGGGTTTTTACGATTCCCCAAAAAGGCCTCCAAAATAAAATAAAATATGTTTAAATAGCTAATGTTTTTACACACAGATATACATCTCACAGATTTACTCTTCTAGTCTAAGGTGACGGGATCACTAAGTTAATAGTGGCCTCGAACTTTCTGGGTACCGACTCGGTGCCAAGATAGCCTGAAGCAGTTAAAATAAATAACTACATATATTTTTTTCTCTTTTAGGTTAATGGCCACGGGAGAGAGTTTTCGTTCACTGGCGTTTCAATTCAGAATATGCCCTAGCTGGGTAAGTATTATTATAAAAGAGACATTGCAATCTATTTGTTCAAAAATGTTGAATTCTTCAATACCATCACCTGACCAAGATGTTTTAAAACGTTCTTCCATTGGTTTTCATCGCAAATGGAACTATCCCAACTGCTGTGGGTCGATAGATGGAAAACATATCCGAATAATCAAACCTGAACATTCTGGATCTCTGTTTTATAATTACAAAGACTATTTCTCAGTTGTGTTACTTGCGCTTGTAGACGACAACTACAAGTTTTTAGCAATAGATGTTGGTTCCTATGGAAAAGAAGGTGATGCAGGCATATTTGCTAAATCTGTCTTAGGACAAAGACTTTCAGAAGGAACATTCAGATTTCCTGAACCAGCTATACTTCCTGGAACTGACACTCTAATGCCACACGTTATTTTGGGTGATGAAGCTTTTCAGCTGACTTCCTCAGTAATGCGTCCTTACCCAAGGGCACAATCTAAATGTGATGAAGAAAAAGCAATATATAATTATCGCCATTGTAGAGCTAGACGTACGTGTGAAAACGCTTTTGGAATACTTTGCCAATATTTTAGAGTATTTTTCACTGCCATCGCCATCAAGCCTGACACAGTGGATCTTCTGGTCATCGCATCATGCATAATACATAATCATCTAAGATCTGCAAGAATTCCATGCCCGGGTGAAGAAGAGGACCGAAATGTGTGTCTCCCTACTGAAAATATGATACCCATGGCAAGACAAGGACGTAATTCTACTCATCTTGCGTATAGCATACGAGACAAATTTAAAAATTACTTTTGCAGCCAAGAAGGACAAGTAAGCTGGCAATTATATCATGTGAGGAAAACAAGTTAAAAAGTATTTTTCACGTGAAGAAAGGGTAAATGCAAATGTTATTCTTTTCTTTAAAAAAAAATATATTCTCTTTGTGCTATAGTAATGCTGTGTATTTTTGTATTTGAGTGTAAAATTTGTAAATATAATATGTCAAAATAGATAATTTATTAGCAAATGTGCCATTATCCTTAGTATTGACATAAAATTAAGTAACTATAAATAGGAAAACATATGATTATAAACTTCAAAAAACATAATTTTTGTTGTGCATTTAGAAGAATAAGACATAATATTATCAAACTTAAAAAAAGATAGAAAACAATTTATTGTGATAACTTGCCCTAGGCTCACCTACTACTTCAAAATGGAACATATTTTATTTCCACATTTCCTGGTGCACACCGACGTAAATTATTTTTGGTTTAGTTTAAACACTGCATAAAATATTTTTTAAACTTGGCCTATTTTTAAATAAGTAACAACTATATAGAACCGTAAGATGTTTTTTTAATGCAGTAAGAACATTTTTTAAGACCACGTTTTATGAGCCATAGTATTTATTTTATTATTAACACAGATATTAAACTCTCTACTTACCACCTTTGTTTAAAGAAGCTGCAATTTCCTTCCACACATTTTCTCGAACAATACTGTCTTTGTACTTGCAGTGATGCAAATCATATAACACACGATGCTCCCTTACTAAATCAATCAATTTCTCGTCCTGTTCTGCAGTAAAACTCTTTGACTCCAGATAAATCGCATGCGTGATCACGCTGAAGTCGGGGGCCAGGCAACTGCTGCGCGATGCCCATCCGCGACACGCAGCCGCGGCGAGCGGGAAACCCCCGCTTGCGCGGCCTTGGAAATCATCCCCGTTTCAACACACAGGTTCAAGTGCTGCGTGGTCACGCAGTGACGCATCACGCATCGCGCATCGCGCATGCGTGGTCCTTGGAAAACGTAGCTTAAGGCCTTACCCTTCTTACGCCGTAACACTTTTTCAACGAGAAAAGTATCTGGAAATTTAGTTTTCATAATCTCTTCTCCATAAAACGCCCCTGTTATACGTTTTCCTTTCAGATCCTCGAGAAAATAAGTACGCGGATACGTATTTTTTATTCTACATACACGAAATAGTTCACCAGTCCAATTCCCCTTGTAAGATCTGTGAAAAATTCCACGATTTTTCGAAATCCGCACAATGTCGCCGATATTCGCTTTTTTCTTTCGCGAATCTAGTATATTCGTCTTGGAGTACACAGTTCGAAGCAGTCGATTATCCTTTACGTCCTTCGGCTTCATTTTCGTTGTAGAATGCACAGTAGAATTGTATTCTCGTACTAGTTTAGGAAGTAAACTCAGCCACTTGTAATTACCGTTCGCTGTAAAATTCCTATACAGTTTATTCTTCATCGTACGAATCACACGTTCTGCCATTGATGCTTTGACACCGCTAAACGTAGAATAATGCGTAATGTCAAACTTTTTCATCAATGCCTTGAATGATGCATTGTAGAATTCTTTCCCGTCGTCCGTCTGCAGTAACGAAGGTCTTCGCTTATGTTTCAAAATATCCGCCATAGCACTCGTAACTTCCACAGCGGTTTTCCGTTTTAAGGGTCTAGCCCACAGGAACTTTGAATAAGTGTCTATGACTATGAGAATGTACATGTAGCCCTTGTTCACACGCGAATACTCAATCATTTCGATCAGGTCAGACTGCCAATTGTCGTCTAATCCTTTGATTTTTATTTTTCGACGTGGATAATTACGTCTTGCGGGTTTATGCAACTCGCCCGCAATGGCAAACTTTGACATGATCACTATTCAATATATCCCGCTTCCCGTAATTCTTCAAGTATGGAAGTGATTTCGTTGGTGTGCGAATTATTTCCCACGCTCTGAGATGCCTGTAGCAGTCTAAGACGATCAACTATTTCATTGGGGTCGTCATAATATACATAGTCCAATTTTCTACCAGTGTCGAGTTTATAAAGTCCGGCCCCCTCGATGTCCAAGAAAAGACTAGCTATCAAAGGATATTTCTCATGTTCGTAATCTTTGAATCGACCCGTTTTCGGGTCATTTTTCGCGTAAACGGCGTTGGAAGCATCTAGCAATCTTCTATATTTTCGCAAATCCACCTCTGAATATCGTCGCGGTTTTTTACGAAACAAAAGTTCGCATAATCCGCGAGTAAGTTTTATCACCTCTTTTCCACATTCAATATTATCGCCGGACACGAAATGTACTTCCTTCAAACCAAGGACCCATTTACTACCTCGTTTATGCACGCCATACGTCGCGTCGCTGTTTCGAGGCACAGAGGAGGCCAGGTACTCGCTAGCGAGAGGACCGACTTCGAAACCCTTTTTATTTCGAGGTTTCTTCCTAAGAGTTCGACCGACACGAACTTCGTCTTCGCTAGTAGATACGTTGGTATCGTCTGTTAATTGTGGACTCCGCTTGCGTTTGCCCGTGGACGTAGTTTGCGGCTCTTCTTTTACTTCGATTTTAGTCGGTTTCTCGTTTTCGACGCCCCCTCGCCTGGCTATGAAACTATCCAGACGGGCACTCAAGGGCTTCAATTTTTCCTCTCTTCGAACCTCGTCGCTTAATCTTTGTTGCTTGGCGAGCAAGTACTTTGTTCGTATGGCCTCGATGACATCGTGCAGTTGCTTAGCCAAATCGGTGTTAACATCCATACTGTTTATCTCGAAGCACCTTTAGACACCAGACGTGAATTAAGTTTTGACAGAAGCGACTTTAGGTCGTCGCGTCTTTGTGCATTCGAAACTTCGATCATGTCGCGAATTCGAGAATCCGAAGCTTCCACGCGCTGGTCTATGGCTACGAGGTACACTATTATTTCGTCTTTTGCTCGTTTTATTTCTTGGCCAAGTAGCGAAATGTATTTACGTATTTCATCATCGTGTTTCACGGTGCATAGTTCGGTACGCGGAGCTCGACTGCTGCGTCCAAATTTAGAAATGCTATGATTCATGTTTGACGATAAACTGATCGAAACCCTGTCTGTACCTGCCCTTATATAGAGGCCAGTCCTTCACAATGACTAGAAAACCGTGATCGTCTTTCCAACACAAGGAACACATGTCTTTAAATTCCTGAAACGACATGTCGGTGTTTACGTGATCGTCGTAAGCGTGGCGTAAATTAAGTTCGTCCATGCGAAACAAAACTATGACATTCGCATTATCTCGCAGCAAATGTTTGGGTATTCTACCGTACGTCTGACACAGGTATACGCAGTCTACCTTGGCGTGTCTACCCATGGAAAAGTACTCTTGTATTACGCCTTGTTTCTCACAAGCCACATCATCGAACACAAACACGGAATTAGGCTTTGCCTTGCCGGTAGACACCACATCGGTATTATCGCTAAACGGAAAATACTCCAGACCACCCACCGAGCGCAGAACAGCGGCCAAGCGCTGGTACTTTGGCTGTTGCAACGACTTGGAATACAAGTAAACGTTCTCGAACCGAAGACCGTTTGGCTCCTCCAGTAAACTCAGTAAAACACATGTTTTACCGCAGTTTGACGGCCCCGCTATGATGCAACGTACGGTGGACGGTAACAATATACCATGTCGTGATTCACGACCGATAGTTTCATCGTCCTGCGTAATGCACACTGGCAAACAAACATCTTGCTTGACTACCTCCATCGTACTGACGAAAATTCTATAAGAGCAATCGTATTTATTGATTTTAGGTCAGTTGCATGTAATGTCTCGAAGAGGCAGGAACAAACAACACATTGGCGCGGGACTCGTAAACTCGCTGATAAACAAACTACCATTCGAGCTACACATTCCCGGCTACAGATTTTGCGGCCCCGGCACGAAACTAGCGAAAAGGTTAGCTCGCGGTGACGTGGGCATTAATTCTCTCGACGAAAAGTGCAAGCAGCACGATATCGCATATTCATTAAGCAAGGATCTGGAATCTAGGCACCGGGCCGACGAGATATTGGCACAGGAAGCCGAAGATATAAGCAAATCGCCGGACGCGGGACTAGGAGAGAAAATCGCAGCGTGGGGTGTATCTAAAATCATGAAGGCAAAGACGAAATTAGGAATGGGTGCTCGTCGCCGGACCAGGTCTCGCAAGACCAAGAAGCGCAAGACACAAAGATCCAATAAGAAAAAGGGCGGGTTTTTACCGCTGCTGGTGCCTGCTATAGGTGCACTAGGCGGGATCGCAGCAGCCGCGGCAAATATCGCTAGAGCAGTCAACACTAGCAAGAACCAGAAAAATCAATTAAAGGAAGCACAACGACACAACGCCAACATGGAAGCCATTGCCATCGGTAAAAAAAAAACGGCGCAGGACTGTACTTACGACCTCACAAGGCAGGCCGAGGCATGAAAAAAAAACGAGTAAAGAGAAAATCCTAAGTTCCCTACCGAAACGACCGCTCACCAACGTAGATTTAATAAAGTACGCACGCAAACTTAAAATACCAAACTTCCGTGGCGTGTTTATGCGAGACACTTTGCCCAGCAAGCCAAAGACACGTGAGTGCGCCATAATTAATTTAGACACGTCGACGGGTCGTGGCACGCACTGGGTGGCCTATGTAAAGACGGGAAAAAAAGCTACTTACTATGACAGTTTCGGTAATTTACGCCCTCCGCCCGAACTTAGGCGGTACCTGGGTCAGACCACTACGATGTTTTACAATTACGAAACGGAACAGAGGCCTAATCAAACAAACTGTGGTCACTTGTGCTTGAGATTTCTGACCAAATATGAATTATGAAAAAAAAACAAGTATATTTTTACTTATATAAAATAAACGGACAGTAGCGAAAATCAATCAGTCATGTCCGTAACACTCATATTGACAGGTCGTAGCTCGCAGCTACGAGCCACATTCTACCCGCCGCTGGACTTGAACGGAGAATGGAGTATCGGACTCGTAGATTTTCAAACGTATAATTCCATACCTAATATCGACGAGGAAAACTGCAAAATGTGCTTCTTGAAAAGTGATGGAACAACAGCTCGGGAAGTTGTCATACCTACCGGCGCATACGAGTTGAGCGATATTACAAATTACATCAAGCAAGCCCTGTCTCCAAACACAATTTTCGAATTGCGAGATAATCCAAACACGCTACAGTGCGAACTTTACTGCAGTGAAAATGTCGACTTTACGAAACCTGGCACCATAGGTACCATGCTCGGATTCGAACCGAAAATATACGCAGCCAAGACCTTGCACGTCTCCACGCGACCTGTAAATATCATGTCGACAAATGTAATACGCATAAACTGTAATTTGGCAAGTGGAACGTACCTCGACGGAAAACTAAACAACATGGTACACGAGTTTTCGCCGACGGTTTCGCCCGGATATAAACTGGTTGAAGTACCGCAAAGTATCATTTACGCCCCTGTGCTCGCCAAAACAGTACACGAAGTGGTAGTGGACATTGTCGATCAAAACGATAAACTAGTAAATTTTAGAAACGAAGAAATTACACTACGTTTACACTTGAAGCGATGGGACTGATTTTCAAGACCTATAAATCAAATAAGCGACACGAACCCAGGACCAGTCTGTTGCGAGGCCGCGGCGCGTTAACACCTCTTAACGTTAAGCATCTCCGCAGTTTAGGCTACAAAGTTCACAAGCATGGAAGATTATTTAAACGTGTCAGAAAAAGCTCAGTTTAGCGACGATGTAAATAAATTTTAATATCACTGCTACGCACCCTACCTCCAAGGACCGTACATGCCCGGTAGGGAAATACGCATCCCGGTACAGAAACAAGACGTATATACTCTACCATGCCAATCGTTTATTCGTATAAGAGGCACGCTGACAAAAGCGGACGAAACACATCCCACAACTGCATATTTCGGTCGAAACGGAATATTACATTTATTCGAACGAGTTATTTTCGAATTGAATAATATTGCGATCGATGAATCGTGGGACTTGGGCATTACCGCCACGATGAAAAATTACCTGTCTCTAACACCGAACGACCTGAGCGCGACCAAAATCGCGGGTTTTGGAATGGAACCCGATTTCAAAATTCCCATCTACGAATCTGGAAAATTCGAAGTTAGCATACCGCTTTCGATGCTTCTCGGCTTCGCGGAGGATTACAAGAAAATATTGATTCAAGCCCGCCAAGAACTCGTGTTAATTCTAGCGACATCGCACCTGAATGCTGTCGTGGGAGCACCCGGAAACGACCCCCAGCCGGTCGCAGTTACCGTCACGAGCACCGAGTGGTTTGTTCCGCACATAACCGTCAGCACGAAAGAAAGAGTCAGACTTTTAAGTTACGTCAAAAAGGACAAGACGGTCGAAATTGCGTTCAGGACCTGGAATCTCGTAACGTGCCCCTTACTGACCCAGAATAGACGCAATCACTGGGTCGTCAAGACGTCGAGCAGTACGGAAAAACCTAGGTTTATAATATTAGCTTTGCAGACAGACAGACAAATGAACCTCAAGACCGACAGATCGGTGTTTGACCACTGTTTTATGGAAAATGTAAAATTATTTTTAAACAGCGAAAGTTACCCGTACGTGGACATGAACATTGATTTTGAAAATGGCGGTATTTCCTTGCCGTATCACATGTACACGCAGTTCCAATCTTCGTACCACGGACGAGAATCGCACCCGATCCTAAGTCCAGATACCTATAAAACATTAGCTCCGCTAATCGTATTTGACGTGAGCAAACAAGACGAATCGATTCGCAGTTCTATGATTGATTTTCGATTGGAAATTTCCACGAAAGATGACGTACCGCCACTCACAACGGCGTACTGTCTAATCCTACACGACAGAGTAATTAATTACGACGCGTTTTCAGGTCTCGTGAAAATATTGAACTAGATATAAATACAACTGCATGTATCATCCCATCATCAGTCGGTTTCAGGATGTACTGCAACCTGCAAGGTTTCCAGAGCCAAAATGGGTTCGTGCTCAAGGAAATTGCCGTCACTCACGACGGCCGGACTCGAACCCGCAGCTTCCGACCCCCGTATCCGTGGAAACTACTAGACGAAAAAAGTAAACGGTCGAACGAATGGCTATGTAAATATTATCACGGATTAGAGTGGGACGAAGGAAAAATTCCGTACCACCAAGTGAAAAACACACTTCAAGATTTACTACTGCAAAATCCGCGTGGTATAATCTACGTTGCCGGACCTGAACAGAAGAAATGGCTACGAGAACTGTGTGACGACGGAGCAGCTGAAATCGTAGATATACAGACCGACTACGGCTGTCCTTCCCTGCGCAAACTCTGTTCAATGTACGACGTTAAGCATCCAAACGACAAGTTTGAACGTGTCTGTGCCTGCACAAACTCGCAGCTAATGCAGAAATGGCACGCGCAGCAGTGCGAATAACTTTTTTTTAAATATTGGCAAACCCGATTTTTTTTTTGTCAAATAGTGGCACACCTGAATTGTAATTTTAGTATAAATAGCTCGACAATCAAGCTCTATCAATCAGTTGACGTTCGAACACGATGACGCCATTCCAGCCGGAAACCGAGTACCTGAGTGCGAAACCAGACTACAGCTGTATTGAATACAGTTTCCTGGACGAAGAAGAAAATTTACGCACGTATACGGAAATATGTTACGGTGGAGTATTACATTTCCTAATGCTAATGGCTCATTCACCACGCAGTCATGAGCCATCACAACAACAAATAAACTGTTGCGGGGCGGAAAAGTGCGTCGTGTTTAACCTCAGACCAACATCCGTTCTTCCATGCACCAAGGAAGAAATTCTCGGTACAACTCTAAACGCATCCGACTGCACGTCAGAAGACTGTAGCGGTATCGATCCCGGCACCCCGGGCTGCAGTGAGCAGTCCAAACCCGAGGTTTCGAAGCGCAGCGACCTGTCCAAACTCGTCGCTTCGAAGCGCAGCGACCTGTCCAGACCTGAACTCAAGACTAGGACTCGACGTCGACCCTCTCCCAGACTCGAACCGCCAACTCGGCGCCGAAGCACCAAGAAACGTGGATTGAGCGCCGATACGCCGCAGATCTACAGCGATAATGCTACGGACTTTTACGAATTTGATTCTGTAAAAACCATTCGTACCGCCCTGTGTTCTGTACTCTCTGCCTTGCTAGATGTTTTGAAGTAATAAAAAATAATGTAAAACTATTGTATTGTGTTTTATTTATTTCTCCGTCCGTTTAAAAAAATAATAATGTGGGATTGAAAAGGTAATCATAAAATTAAAAATATATATATATATATATATATATTACAGCCAGTTATGAAAATATGAAAGTGATGAAAATAACCTAATCTATAAAGTTTCATAATATATAAATTTTCAATAACTTAATAAATTTTTTCCTTTGGAGCATGGCGATTCACGTGGTGAATCTTCCAGCCGCCAGGAGCTGAGTGAATCTGATTGGCCAGTGGATGTCCCCACCATGCCGTCGGCCCTAGGCGGGATTGTCAGCCTCCCTCCTGATTCCCGCAACATTCGCTCCTCCCACATTTCCCTCATCCCTTCCCCTGAATGCAAAAAAATCGTCCTGACCATGCTGCAGTTTTCGCAGGGCCTGATTGGCTAGTGCCTGTGACCAAGGGGGGAATTTACCTATAAAATGGCGTGTGAGACGTCGGGGGCTTCACTTTTGGTCTTGCCGCCGTCACCGCATGTTCCTGTTTGAGCTTCGTTGCGACTCCTTCCGCCTCTTCAACTCCAGCAGCTTGGTAAGTACAACTTCTCCGTAAATTTTAACTTTGAAAATTTGACGTAAATTTTAACTTTGAAATTTTTTCGTAAATTTTAACTTTGAAATTTTTCGGTACGTTTTTAACTTTGAAAATTTTTCGTAAATTTTAACTTTGAAAATTTTTCCGATCGTTTTCAACTTTGAAAATTTTTTCGGAACATTTTTCAACTTTGAATTTCTTTTAATCTTTTACATTGCGGTTTCGCGTGTGTGTACGCCTTCGCTACGTCCTTCACTCAGTCAGCAAGCCTAACAGCTGGCCACTGGGTGAAGGCCGCTGCTGAGCCAGCTAGTACGTGACGTGGTGATAACACCCGAGCGAGCGCGCACGGCTGACGCGGCGCCCGCCGGCTCCCCGGCCAGCCGGCCGGCAGAGAGAGAGTAGAAATAATAATAATAATAATAAAGAAGCAAGGCGTACGCACGAGGAGTAGTAACCGTCTGTTTCCCAAAAATTTTTAAGAAATTAATACAATTTCCGTCTCGTATTTTTCGAGTGTATTCTTTCACGTCTAAGATTGGTACTGTTTAGATGATGTGTGCGAGTGGAATTGTTTTAGATGTTACGTCTGCGTTAGGTTCAGTATTAATATTTTACAGTCGTGATTATTACAATTTTTTTTGTCTAGTCGAAATTATTAGAGCCATCAGTTGCAGTATATTTCATCTTGTAATAATATTTTTCCCTGGCATACATGTTAGTTATTATTCATGCATGAACGACTTAGCTTGAAACAAGATGGATGTCGTGCACACCCGTGTCCTACCGACGGGGGGCAGCGCGCGCAGAGCGTGCCCTCCCCCCTCCCTGCTTCAACACTCCACCCGTGGTGCACGGAGCGATGTTTCCGCCGCGCCGTGCAGCTTACGTCTGGCTAGTTACCGCGCACCGCCGCATGGGGCGCTCAAGTCGTCCTGCCTGCCCCCTCGCCTGGCCCAAAAAAAAAAAATAACAGATGCACGCGCACTTGCTATCATAATCAAATAGAAAAATAAATTTGTTTCATAATGAAATAGAAAAAAATATTTTGTTTCATAAAAAAAAATAGAAATTTTTTTATACTTAATAAAATACAGAATTTCTAATCACAACTAAATACAGAAATATATTTTCACATAAATAAAAAAAAAGGAGTACATTTACGTACAAATATTGTATGTGTTGCAGGTATTCAGTGCTTCTCCTTGCGTCGAGCTACTTCCCAGTGTGATCCGCTTGGAGAACGCCTGTCTGCCCTCTGGAGTTCCGTGCGGTTCTGCCACGTTTCCGGTCAGTACATAAAACATAAAATATTTGTACATCAGTGTCTTTGTGCTGACTTGAAAAAAAAAATTTCGAGTGCTAAGCCAGGTGGTCTCTTTTCTGTGTTACAGGTTCCTGTGTGCTGTGCGGCGTTCCAGCCCTCCTCTTTGTGCGTGCGTGCAGTACATACAGAGCCGTTCCTGTTTTCGTCTGGTGAGTTGAATTTTTTTTAAATTTCAACTTTTGCTTGTATACATGTACATGTCTGTGTGTTAGAGTTTGTGCGCTCGTGGTCGTATTTATGCACGTTTATTTGTGTGTGTGTGTGTGCATTTATGCATGTGTATTTATGTGTGTGTGTATGATAATTATGATTGTTGCTATAATTTTTCCGTTGGTGTTACAGACTCCATCAACATGAAGAGGACCGCATCTGGGGTTCCTGCGTCAGCCGGCCAGCCCTCGACATCGGAAGCCCTCCAGCCCTCGACATCGGGAGCCCTCCAGCCCTCGACATCGGGGCCAGCACAGGTATGTGCACCGTCATCAGGGAATGGGTGTGCCTACTGTGGCAAATTGTTTTCAGCTAGCCGCAGTGCTAGACGACATGAGCGCATCTGCACAGCTAATCCCGACTGTACTACCACCAGCCAGTGCCATACTTGCGGCAAGATAGTTAGCCGCAAAGACAGCTTGACCCGCCATATGCGAACTTGTGGGGACACCGTCGAGCAAAGCTCGAGCTCGAGGTGTAAATTCTGTGGTCAAGTATTTGATCATTGTCGCCATGCCAGACGCCACGAGCAGAGCCAGTGCCAATTCAATCCCAAGCGCATAACATTTACATGCACTACATGTCAGGGAGAATTTACCCGCAAAGATACGCTGTTTGTGCACAGCAAGACGTGCAATGGTCTGGCTCCTAAGAGACGGCGCGTAGACACGACCTCTAGCCTGCAACAGCCCGGCCCCAGCACTCGTCCGCAATACGAGGCGAGTGTGCCCGACCAGGCTCAGGCAGTCTTGGAGGCGCAAGCGCCTGACCAGGCACAAGTAGACTTGGAGGCAGGAGGTACCAGGTTCGTTGAGGTAGAGAGTGCGTTTCGCCGCAACTTGAAGACATATGTGGCGGAAAACAATAATGGTGTAACAAAGGATATTTGCACTTACATGGCCCATATGAAGACTAACCTGATAAATCAGATATCACATGAAGTGCAGGAAAATGGTCCAGTAAAATTCAACATCTGGCTCGAGTGTGACTATGTCAAGCCGGCCCCCTTTGATGAAGGCGTGGACAAAAGAGCGTTCAAGACCAAAAATATCCCTATTTACGAAGTGAGCGATATTGAAGAGGCCATTGATGAAAGTATATTGAAAATATGCAAGGAGGAGGAAGATTATGCCAGCAAGGGATCTGGATGGACCTTGTCTGCCGTGAAGCGACTCCAACTCCGCTTCAACAAACTAGTGCCTCTTAGAGTCTCTTCATACATTGATCTGCCTGTCGCCATCAAGAACAGGAAAGCAGTAACCAACCCCAAGAACCTCAGTGACAACATGTGTTTCAAGTGGGCCATACTGGCGCGGTACGTGGAGGGGGTACATGCTGAACGTGTGGACAAGAGGTACCACGAGCTTGAAAACAAATTTGATTTTTCAGGGATTGAGTTCCCCACCCCCCTCCACCAAATCAAGATCTTCGAGAGGAACAATCCCGATGTGTCCGTCAACGTCTACAACATTGACGAGGACAACAAGATCGCGCCAGTGCGTGTGGGGAAGGAAGAAAAACGTAATCATTTCGACCTCCTGCTGCTGTCTAACGAAGAAAACAACTCGCACTTTTGTTACATAACAAATTTCTCAAGACTCGTCAGGTCCCAGATCACCGCCCACGATCATAAAATTCATGTGTGTAAGAGGTGCTTCACCTATTACGATGACCAGCACCGAGTTTCAGGGCTGAGAGGGCAGCAGTGTCTCGACGCGCACAGAAAGTTCTGCAACACCCACGCTCCCGTGCGCGTCGAGATGCCGAAGCCAGAAAAGAACGGCCAGCCCCCAGTCATGAAATTTAAAAACTATCATCATATGACAAAAATGCCAATCGTTGTTTATGCGGATTTTGAAGCTCTGCTAGTACCCATCCAGACATGCCAGCCGGACCCCCAGAAATCAGGCACTTATGCATATCAAAAGCATGAAGCATATAGCTATTGTATACACGTTAAGGTCGACAATGACGTCATCCCAGCAACGCTCACTTCCTCGCTGCCACAGGAACCTATACTCTACAGGGGTCCCGATGCTGAGAAGAAGTTCGTGGAGACGATTGTTGAAATCGGGAATAAGGTAAAAGACATTTACGAGACCAGCCTGCCCATGTCGATGCTGACGGCACAAGAGTACGTCAGCTTCGTCGCAGCCTATCAGTGCTGCTATTGTAATACGGTATTAACGGTCGATAATTATAAAGTCAAGGACCACGACCACTTCAGTGGAAAATACCTCGGCGCCGCCTGCAACAGCTGCAACCTTCTGCGCAGGCGGCCCAAGAAACTGGTGGTTTACTTTCACAATCTAGCCTACGATGAGAAGTTCATAATAAAACAGCTGGGCTTCGACAACAAGGAAATATTCATCATCCCCCACACGCAAGAGAAGATGGTAACATTTTCAAAGAAGCTGGGCGACAAATTTTCAGTGCAGTTTGTCGATAGTTTTAGATTCATGGCTTACAGTTTGGCGTCCCTTGCGTCGTACCTGCCAGCCGACCAATTCAAAGAGACCTCAAAGTATTTTACATCTGAAGAAATGTCCCTCGTCACGAGAAAAGGTGTTTTCCCCTACGATTATGTTTCCAGCTGGGAAAAACTGGACGAGCCGCAACTGCCACCTAAAGAAGAATTCTACAATTTATTAAATGACAGCAACATAAGTGAAGAAGATTACCATCATGCAAAAGCGGTATGGGACAAGTTCGGCTGCGTGACCCTGGGCGACTACAGTGATGTGTATCTCAAGACCGACGTACTGCTGCTCGCCGATGTTTTTGAGAGCTTTCGTCAGCTGTGTCTGACAACGTATGGCCTTGACTGCAGCCACTACGTTAGCGCGCCGGGGTTCACGTTCGACGCCATGTTAAAGGAGACGCAGGTACGGCTGGAACTGATGACCGATTATGATATGTATATGTTCATAGAGGCTGGGATCAGGGGCGGGGTCGCTCAAGTGGTGAAGCGACATTGTAAGGTAAACAACACCTGCCTTCCCCGCACCTACGATCCCAGCCGGCCGTCGAATCATATAATGTATGTTGACGCCAACAATTTATATGGGTGGGCCATGTCGTTGCCTCTTCCGACCAACGGCTTCAAGTGGGTGGGCGCTGATATCGACGTGATGTTGATACCTGACAAGGGGCAGACGGGCTACATCCTAGAAGTTGATGTGGAGTATCCGTCTGCCCTCCACGAGGAACATAAGGACCTACCGTTCCTGCCCGTCAGCCAGTGCCCGCCCGGCTCGCGTCAGACAAAACTGATGACGACGCTCGAGCACAAGGAACACTATATAGTTCACTACAGAAACTTGAAGCAAGCTCTCCAGCACGGACTGCGAATAAAAAAAATACATAGAGTCCTGGAATTCAATTAGCGTGCCTGGATGGAGCCATTTATTATGAAAAACACGTTGAAAAGACAAGCAGCTACAAACGACTTTGGAAAAGAATTCTTTAAGCTTGCCAACAATGCTTCTTTCGGTAAACTTTTAGAGAACAAATTTCTGAGGCAACGTATGGAACTTGTGTGCAGCGATGAGAGACTCAGAAAAGTGATCGCCAAGCCAGCGTTCCAGGACCGAACCATCTTCAACGAAAATCTATCACTAGTAAAACTTCAACATGAGAGAATTTATCTTGACCATCCTATATATGCGGGGTTCTCGGTTCTGGACTTGTCCAAAACGCTCATGTATAATTTCCACTATGATGTGATGAAACAGAAATATAAGGATGACATCACGCTGGCGTATATGGACACGGACAGCTTCATATATGACATCAAGACGCGCAATTTCTACCAGGACCTGGCCGACGACTCTGCGCTCATGGATATATTTGACACGAGCAGCTATCCCATTGGTCACCCCTGCTACTCGCCCACCAATAAGAAGGTGGTGGGCAAGTTCAAGGATGAGTGTAACGGGGTGGCGATGGAGGAGTTTGTCGGCCTAAGGGCAAAACTGTATACCTACAAGTACAATAATAATATCACAAAAAGAGCCAAAGGTATACAGAAGTGCGTTGTAAAAAATAAAATATCGTTTAAAGATTTTCTCGAGGTCCTGGAAGAACACACAACAAAGCGCGCGCAAGTCCGGTCCATACGATCACATAATATGATATTATATACAGAATGCTCAAATAAAATATCACTATCATGGCACGACGATAAACGCATAATATGTGACGATGGCATAAATACTTTGCCATACGGTTATGAACGGAATGACTAAACTATAAAAAAAGTGAAATTGTATATACAAGAACATTTTTATATAACTTGAAATTGGTGCCTATACTCTTACGTTTCGCGCAGTATTCTCTGTAGGGGTGAAGCACGGTGGGGACTTCGTGGGCCCCGGGCCGCTACGGTAGCCGAGAAGGCCCTTCAGGAATATGAACCGCAATGTACGAGTGTGGGACTAGTGTTTGCCACTTGGTAGCCACCCATGTCTCTGATGATTTGGTGTACATAGCC
The DNA here is from genome assembly GCF_032445375.1 of Bacillus rossius redtenbacheri. Lineage (NCBI taxonomy): Eukaryota > Metazoa > Arthropoda > Insecta > Phasmatodea > Bacillidae > Bacillus > Bacillus rossius. The sequence continues at coordinate 38,846,742 of NC_086331.1, read as the reverse complement.
TTCACCGTTGGATTTTTCATCGTTGGTTTCCTGAGTCCGCTCGTTGTAATTATGTTGCACCTACACTTTTTCGTGGTGCTCTTTTTTTGTTTATTTTTGTTTTGCACCTATATTTTTGGTCTTCTGGTGTTATTTTACCTTGTTTTGTTCATGCACCCACACTGTTTTGTGGTGCTATTTTCCCTTAATTTTTTGCACCCACTCTGTTTCATGGTGCAATTTGTTTTGATCATGCACCCACAATATTCGTGGTGCTTATTTGGTTGGATGGTTGGGATGGAAGTGGTGGTTTTATGCACCTACGTTGTTTTGTGGTGCAAGCATTTTCTTGGTTGGTTGGTTGGGATGGCAGTGGTGGTTTTATGCACCTACGTTGTTTTGTGGTGCAAGCATTTTCTTGGTTGGTTGGTTGTGATGGCAGTGGTGGTTTTTATGCACCTACGTTGTTTTGTGGTGCAAGCATTTTCTTGGTTGGTTGGTTGGGATGGCAGTAGTTGGTTTTTATGCACCTACGTTGTTTTGTGGTGCAAGCATTTTCTTAGTTGGTTGGTTGGGATGGCTGTGGTGGTGTTTTGCATCCTCGTTGTTTGCGATGCTGCATTTTCTTGGTTGGTTGGTTGGGATGGAAGTGGTGGTGTTTTGCATCCTCGTTGTTTTGTGGTGCTGCGCTCTCTTGGTTGGTTGGTTGGGATGGCAGTGGTGGTGTTTTGCATCCTCGTAGTTTGCGATGCTACATTTTTGGTTGGTTGGTTGGGATGGCAGTGGTGGTGTTTTGCATCCTCGTTGTTTTGTGGTGCTACGTTTTTTCTTGGTTGGTTGGTTGGGATGGAAGTGGTGGTGTTTTGCATCCTCGTTGTTTTGTGGTGCTACGTTTTTTGGTTGGTTGGTTGGGATGGCAGTGGTGGTGTTTTGCATCCTCGTAGTTTGCGATGATACTTTTTTGGTTGGTTGGTTGGGATGGATGTGGTGGTGTTTTGCACCTACGTTGATTTGTGGTGCTGCGTTTTTTGGTTGGTTGGTTGGGTTGGAAGTGGTGGTGTTTTGCATCCTCGTTGTTTGTGGTGCAAGCATTTTCTTGGTTGGTTGGATGGGATGGAAGTGGTGGTTTTATGCACTTACGTTTATTTGTGGTGCTACATTTTTTGGTTGGTTGGTTGGGATGGCTGTGGTGGTGTTTTGCATCCTCGTTGTTTGCGATGCTGCATTTTCTTGGTTGGTTGGTTGGGATGGAAGTGGTGGTTTTATGCACCTACGATGTTTTTGTGGTGCAAGCATTTTCTTGGTTGGTTGGTTGGTTGGGATGGCAGTGGTGGTGTTTTGCATCCTTGTTGTTTTGTGGTGCTGCGCTCTCTTGGTTGGTTGGTTGGGATGGCAGTGGTGGTGTTTTGCACCTACGTTGTTTTGTGGTGCTGCGCTCTCTTGGTTGGTTGGTTGGTTGGGGTGGAAGTGGTGGTTTTTATGCATCCTCGTTGTTTGTGATGCTGCGCTCTCTTGGTTGGTTGGATGGGATGGAAGTGGTGGTGTTTTGCATTCTCGTTGTTTTGTGGTGCAATACGTATTTTTTTTACACTCATGCGTTTTACACTAATGCTTTTTTTTACACCGATGCGTTTTTTTTATGCATCGATGGGCTCCTTACGTCGATGGTGTCAAGACGATGGGCTCCTAACATCGATGGTGTCGTGATGCTGGTGTCAACGCTGGACTGTTACGCCGCTGGGTTCCGCAGTCGATGACATGCAAGATTTCGGCGTTGTGTGTCAACGCTGGACTGTTACGTCGCTGGGTTCCACAGTCGTTGGCATGCAAGATTTCGGCGTTGTGTGTCAACGCTGGACTGTTACGTCGCTGGGTTCCACAGTCGTTGGCATGCAAGATTTCGGCGTTGTGTGTCAACGCTGGACTGTTACGTCGCTGGGTTCCACAGTCGTTGACATGCAAGATTTCGGCGTTGATACTTCGTTGTTACTGGTCAATTTCAGCGTTTGTATGTGACATATGCTACTTTAAGCTTGTGCTTTGTGTCAATGTATCATATGCTAGTTCTTTCTGGTAGGCTTGCATCGTTGTAATGGGCCACGGCTAAATAGAGATGTTGTTCATAAGTACTTGACTACATATGTGACGTATATTGCATATGGAGGCAAGGGGCTTGTGCGTGACCAGCCTGTTTAGCGGTGTCGGTCTCCAGCCCGTTCCAAACACAGAGAGCTGCGATGCAAGCTTTTTGTTTAAAGGACTAATATTCTGTTTAAGTATTTTAGCAGGTGAGCGGTTGCTGGGATGGAGAGAGATTCAGCGTGAGGAGGAGGGGAGAGACCTGGTGAGATGGAGAGACGGCGGGGCGTGAATGGTCTGCTGGGAAGAGAGAGAGCCCTGCGAATCTACACACATGCATACATGTCAAATAAAATATGGATATAATTAATTGTATATGTTAACGAAAAATATATATCTGTAAAATTTTTGACCTTTGAGTTTTATTTCTATAATACTAATACCCTTGTTTTTTAAATTGCTGATTTTTTTATATAATTTATGCTTTAAATTACATTGCTGAAAACAGTACAAATTAATTTTATATTTTTAATTTTTTTTAGAAAGAGTGTAATTAACTGTCTTTACATAAAGAAATACAATGCAATAAAGGTGAAAAGAATAAAACAAATACAATGGTAATCATTTTTTTTTTATTTACATAATTTCATCAGTCGATGACATTGGAAACATTTTCAAATATCAGAAATATATTTAATCTTCACTGTAGTAATAATAAGGGTGTTCATAGAGCCACAGTTTCAGTAACTGGCTATTACAATGTGCACAGTGGAAACCATTATAGAATTTATCACACTTTTCAATTTGGTTTCCGTACATTTTTAACAGTGTTTTGAAGCCAGGACAGTTGCCTTGTTTACGTAGGTCAATTACATTGCCACTGCACAAATCACTCACAATACGTTTCTGTTCATTACCACGGACGTAAACAACGTCGTCTTCCGGCTCGACGAGATCACGTAGCACGGATGTAAGTTGTTCATAGTCCACATCACCTTCATTCCACGAGAGTCCGTTCACTTCATAGGTCAGACGTCGGTTCTCGCGTTGAGAGAATCTGTCTAGCTTAGTCCAGTCACACGGCGGTTTAAAGATGTATTCGTTAGTCTTGACTTCGTCACCACCAATGACGGACGTCACGGACAGTTGCTTCACTACAGGCCCCTTTTGGGACGTAAGACACTGGACGTTGACAAGAAAGAGTGTCATATTGTCATTACTCACAGTTACGCATACGACGAGGCTGGAGTGACGTGGCTAAGATGCTGGCTCTGCAGAAATGCTGGAGTGGTACCTAGATGTCGACTTTGGCACGGCGCTCAGGATCTAGGCTGCTGCTGCCGCCGCCGCGCATCTCGTCGCTTCTTGCACCATGACTTCATGTGTGGTGTGTCGGGGACGCTGGAGCTTCCTCTGTCGCACTCGGTGCATGGTAGACAGTCTTGGATGTCTGGGTCTAGCTGCAGGTACACCGGCAGGAACTTGTAGACGTATCTTATCTCTTGAGGGGCGTATACCAGGAGAAACTCCTTTGGTAGTTAAGTTAACTCCGTCTCCTTATCCAGTGCCGCAAGCGTGCGCACTTTACCATATGCTAAGATGGCCGACAAGATCTTTGCTCCGCTCGCACAACAAGCAAACATCGTCTTTCCTTCAGGATGGGAGCGACTGCAAAACTGACGGTTCCCGGGTCCTGCGGCCGGTATTTATACTTTAAAAGGTAGAATAGGGGTGAGGAGGAGGAGGGTAGGGGTGGGAATGACGGTAAAGTGAGGGAGGGAGGGGAAAAAACTAGAGTAGTGGTGGTGGAGGGTGGTTATTACGATGAAAAAATAATAATAAATTAAAACAGGGGGAGGGGTGGATCGTCATGTGCGAAACAAATAATTTTTTTAGGGGGTTGGAGGGGGGTGGGTGGCGGGGGGGTTTGTAAGTTCGTATATGCATTGGTACAAGTGGTGGGGGTCAGTCTGCCTGCGTCCACTGTGAGGGAAGGATCGGTCGCCATTTTTAATTTTTTTGCACTCGTCGGGTTCGAACCGAGGACTCCGAATTCCGTGTCGTAAAAGTATATTTTTATAAATAATTTATTAAAATTTTATTATTTGAATTTGTTTATAATTTTTAAAAAAAATTTCATTAAAATCGGATAATAAATAAAAAAGTTAAAGATGGCGGCCGCAACGGAAATTGCAACGGTGACGTCATCATCCAATATGGCAGAAAACACAATGCCGGAATTTTCGAGAACACAATGACGTCATCCAAAATGGCGGATCCAAGATGGCGGATCCAAAATGGCCGCCGGGGTCAAGGTCAAGGTCAAAGGTCAAGGTCACAACCATCCAATATGGCCGCCGTGACGTCACAATCCAATATGGCGGTCGGCACCACAGGCACCACACCCAGGACCCAGTCCCAGCTCCGGCTATTCTATACTACTTTGGCCCACTCAATATTCGGGATAAGCATTTGGCATTGTAGTTATTATAGACTTCAATGTTGTTTTCAGTTAAGGATTGGCCGTTGAGGGCAATAAATTCATGATTTGGCGTTGGGGTCACTTCATTATTCGATGTTGAGGTCACTTTATGATTCGGTGTTAAGGTCACTTCGTGATTCGACGTTGATATCACTTCGTGATTTGGCGTTATGGTCAATGAGGCATACGGCGTTGTTGTTGATTACGGTACATCTACGTTTTATGATTACATTTTTTCGAAACCTTATAAAACATTTTATGTTATTTAATTATTAACTACCATAAAATAGTTTTACAATTAAACAGTAATTATTATTAATTATTCCATGGTACCCTTGTACTGGCACTAGGAGTTGAACAGTAAACCCTGCTAGCAAACCATGGGCACCACAGAGCTATAGTAAAACGAAAATAATAATACTTAAATATACGATGGCTAAGTACCCATCAGTTTGCTTGAAGGTTTGTTATTTTGAAAATAAAAGTGTCTTTCTTAAATCAAAACGTAAATGTCGAATACCATATAACTAATTGCATGACTGATTTGACGCGAATCGATTATGTAATGTTAAAAACTAGAAACCCGCCCCGGCTTCGCACGGGTAGCAGAGCACATATGCCTACATAAACGGAAGTTACGATCCTGATCCGGAAAGGAATATGCATACCAAATTTCAAGTCAATCAGACGTATAGTTTTGGAGATCTCGTGATGGGTCAGTGGTATTTAGCTTATATTTTTAGATAGAGATACGGAAATTTCGTGCATTCGTTTAGTCGCAAGTTATCATGTAAACCTTCACACTCTCGCACTTTGTTCACGATTGGACCGCAGTTATTTGGACACGCCCCTCTACGACCGTGAGCCAACTATGCCTAGCCAGGAGTGAAGTAAGCGAATCAGGCAGGGCCAATTGACAAGGACAAAATTGTCCTCGCTAAGAAATCAACCAATTGGAAAGCAAACGCGGGTTGCGCACACCTATGACTTTGAATTATACCCTGAGTCCAGACGAATCTACGAAATTTCCGGGTCTCTATTTATAGATTATGACATAGTCTTAATTTTTGAGACGAATGATTACAAAATAAGACGAAAATAATACATTTGTGTCACAATTAAAGGTGGTTTAACGTAGATAAATAAACGAAACATTATAGTTGGCTGAAAAGTTTAATATAATTGCCTCATATTCTGAAATCTTATAGTGTTGTATTTTGTTGCATTACTTGACTACCAAATTTGTCACAAGTAGGCTGTGGAGTTCTCATGTTATGAAGTAAAAGTTTTATATTATATGTTTAAGTATTTTAGAAGCTTGTGAATTAATAAATTTACGTAAATAACAATTTCGTTATAGCACAGTGGACTGGTTGTTCAAATGTGTCAAACATTTCAGGAGATTTGATATTAGCGACATCATTTAAAATAGTTCAATATTGAAAGCGAAAAAAAAATAAAGTGTATTATCTTCTTGTTTCTCATAAAGTTATCTTTTCTGTATTATATTTATTTAAAAACTAAATTTGCTGCGAGTATGGCGTATAGCTCCCAAGAAATTAAGTAGGTTAAAATTTGTGTAATGGTTCCTGCGATATTATATATGCAGCAACCGAAACGCTGAATAAACAAATACGTATTACTGAAAATGTTTCTAATAACCATATTTTGGTGCCAAACACTTACTTTGGACAGGTATCCGGATTTTTCCCATTGGACAACTCAGGTTAGTCATTCGAGATAGCTACCTATCCGGATTTCAGTAATGGGGAAACTAACGCCTTTAAAAATTTTGAAATATGCCTAACCAGAATACGGATATTTACATCAGTACAATAAAATGCAGACGCCAGGAAAGGACAGCTATCCGATTTGTAAAGGTCACTAATTTAGAGTTTCGTGACTTGGTGCCAAATTAAAATAGCCAAATACGACACTAATCTGGATGTTAACTCACACGCCACAGTTTTCGAGAAATTGTTCGCTTTGCTCACATATTGTATTAGGTTATTCCAGATTGTTCCATGTATAAAAAAAAGGCGAGCTTTTGTTTAACCGTAAGCGGTAGATTACTAATCCCTTCGGTTTTATTTAAGTTGATTTCTATCGCCCCCGAAGTTTTCGTGTTTTGCATTTCCTCGTTCCATGATGCATTATCCGGAAACTTTGAGATATATCTTCCAATGTCGACGTTACTAGCAATAAACTTGTGCTTCAATTCCATTTTCAAGATTTGTTTAAATATATTAGGCATTTACGTGGGCTAATAGTTGTGAATTTTATGTTTACCTACTTTTTAAAGAGGAATCGTCACCTGAATTTCGTCCTCGTGGTTTGTCCTAGTGGTTCGTGTTTTAAAAACAAAATATATTTATTTAAACGGACTCGTGGTTTTCAGAATGACTCGATGTCACAGTGCGGGTTAATGTATCTGGGTACCGTAAAGGCCCTGCTACAATTGACT